>NC_087151.1:31462692-31477692 GCF_035594125.1 Scylla paramamosain | reverse complement strand
AATATTAAGTAAAGAATTGGGAATATACTCCACTCAGGAGAGAGAGAGAGAGAGAGAGAGAGAGAGAGAGAGAGAGAGAGAGAGAGAGAGAGAGAGAGAGAGAGAGAGAGAGAGAGAGAGATGACGGACATGGATGGAAAAGGAGGGACAGTACATCATCTACATATATTCATACATACATAAGTTTGAATCTTGTTGGAATATACCCTACTGATTACTTTTTCTCATTCCTTTCCTATCTATGTGGTAAAAAAAAAGTGAAAGAAACTGGGTTGTGGTGGAAAGAAAGAAGAACGAAGAATGAACGACGAGATGTTAAAGAAAAGGAATAGTGGCGAGAAGGATACATGTTTACTATCTTCTTTTATTAGTTCCCAGTACAGTAGAGTTGAGGCGGGAGTGGGGACGAACTAAAGAGTGTGGTAAGAGCATTAGATAGTCTCAGGAGGAGGTTGGGTTCATGGAAGATGATGGTATGATGAGTTTTGCGTACTCAGTGTAGGTTAACTGGCCTCTTGCAGTTTCCTTACGTTCCTTGGTTCTCAGTAAGGATAATGACACCTGCACAGGCAACGGAATTTTTGTTTTTCATGTAAGAGTGGCTCAACATCATAGTCTGAAAAAAAAGTCGACTAGGTGGCTGTCCCCAAAGAGCGCAATCAAAAGATAATCCATAATTTGAGGAGTGTCTTGAAACCTTCCTTCTGAAGCAGCTGAAGCACACTCCTTCCTTTCCTGTGTTCGCGAAGTTAGTCGAGTGGCTGCAGTGCTTCTTTTTTACAATGTGTGTGGTTGTCACCTTTGATCTGAATTATTGACAACTTCTATTTTGCTTTTTTGTTAGAAGTAGATGAAGAAAATTATTCTTGAATGTGTATATGAAGATTTAAGGAAACGCTAGATAGGGAGGAGTCTGTGCTTTTACTATCTTGTGTCTCTTACTTCACACTATCACAACCGGATCTGAAGCGGCTTGATCCTCACATGCTTTCCCTCATGTTTCTATCATAAAAAGAACCAGTTGCTTCTTATCACAAACAGCCTCGTTAACGGCACAACAACAAGTCTATATAAGTATGTACTGCTGTTTGCTCTTCCTTTGTATTATTCCTTTGCATCATAAAACAATAAATTATTTCTTATCACAAACAATTACGCTCATGGCAAAACAAGAAGTCTATAAATACGTACTGCCGTTTGCTTGCTCCTCCTTGGTACTAATTTGCATAATAAAAGTACTAGGTATTTCTTATTACTGCTTGTTGTTGCTCTTCCCTTGTGTTCATTTGCGTAACAATGTACGCATTCTTGTTTTCGGTACTTTTTCCAGCAAGAGCGGAGAGACCTTCATCTCACTCATGCGGGTGCTCATTGCTTCCTTCCACGAAAATATTGCAGCTGAACGCCTCACATTACGCGCCTGGCAGACACTACCGGCATGTGATGAATGTTTTAGTTCGATAGCTGGAATTTTAGCGTGGAAAGGGAGACTGTTCTAGGTATATGGGTCCTTCTACCCTTGGGAATGACAGCGGAGGTGTGAGGTGGTGGTGAAGAGAGAGAGAGAGAGAGAGAGAGAGAGAGAGAGAGAGAGAGAGAGAGAGAGAGAGAGAGAGACTAATGGTTGGTGTAAAAGTTTGTAAGAATAAGCTCGTAACTCATGCGTAGAGGGACACACACCACTCGTGAGACGCACACACACACACACACACATATAACCATCGTCCCTCACTATGTCCTGTATTCTGAAATGATCTCCGCTCTCATAAGGACAAATCTCAGAGACCACAAAGATGTTTTTTTCTTTTTTCTTCTCTTTTCTTATCTTATCTTATCTTTTCTTTCTTTATCTTTTCTTTCTTTTTTTCCCTTTTCTTTGTTTTTCTTTTGGATTCTCACTGGTATTTCTTTCCCATTGATGATGCAGAATCCTTGTTGAACTTTACTAAGAATCGTGAAGACACATCCTCGAATACCCTAACAACTTGCACTAGCGCCTGGTAAAAATACTGATGTGATAGACGAACAAACGTTAAAAAATTATGTCCTGTTATGTCCTGTGTCCGCCTCTCTCACCGCCGCCACAGCACAGCCCAGACTCGTGGTGGTCGCTTCTACTGTAAATTCACAGATCGATGCAAAAAATGGAGAGAAAGAGAGAGAGAGAGAGAGAGAGAGAGAGAGAGAGAGAGAGAGAGAGAGAGAGAGAGAGAGAGAGAGAGAGAGGGAAAGAGAGAGGGAGAAATAATATTCATAATCCCAATAATCCTCAACTGTGATTGGTATAATGAAATAATCGTTGCTTCATACACACACACACACACACACACACACACACACACACACACACACACACACACACACACACACACACACACACGTACATACACACACACACACACACACACACACACACACACACACACACACACACACACACACACTCTCTCTCTCTCTCTCTCTCTCTCTCTCTCTCTCTCTCTCTCTCTCTCTCTCTCTCTCTCTCTAAAAAAAGTCAATGAGATACTTCAGAGACATTTTTCTTTGTCCGCTTTGCATAATAATTGAATGTTATTATTATTATTATTATTATTATTGTTATGATTATAATAATAATGATAATAATAATAATAATAATAATAATAATAATAATAATTATTATTATTATTTTTATTATTATTATTATCATTATTATTATTATTATTATTATTATTATTATTATTATTATTATTATTATTATTATTATTATTATTATCATCATCATCATCATCATCATCATCATCATCATCATTATTTTTAGGTCTAATAGAGAAAAAATACATTTAAGTTTTTGCTCTAAAAGTGTGAGAGCGTACAAAGGAGATAAGTGTGCTTTATTTATGTCACTCATTAGTCCATCCTGTGACTGCACACGAAGAACAGGCACGGTGACACGCCTCGCCTTGATTGGTTACTGCTTACAGCGGTTGTTATTGTTGTTGTTGTTGTTGTTGTTGTTGTTGTTGTTGTATGATCATCATTATCATCTTCATAGTAGTAGTAGTAGAAGTAGCAGTAGTAGTAGTAGTAGTTGTAGTAGTAGTAGTAGTGGTAGTAGTAGTAGTAGTAGTAGTAATAGTAATAATAATAATAATAATAATAATAATAATAATAATAATAATAATAAGAAGAAGAAGAAGAAGGAAAAGAAGAAGAACAGCAATAGGAAAGTTAGCAAAGTCTACTCCATCAACTGTGGTTATTCTTTTTACATCATAACTTGCATCAAAGACATACAATGCTAGTGTTTTTAGTTTATACATACTGTAGTAATAGTAGTAGTAGTAGTAGTAGTAGTAGTAGTAGTAGTAGTAGTAGTAGTAGTAGTAGTAGTAGTAGTAGCAGCAGCAGCAGCAGCAGCAACAGCAGCAGCAGCAGTAGTAGTAGTAGTAGTAGTAGTAGTAGTAGCAGTAGCAGTAGTAGTAATATTCACCAGAATCATGAAAGCACCCTCGAAAACACCCTAATTCGCCCCCACCATGACTTCCACCAATGCCTGCTAAAAAAAAAAAAAAAAAAAAAAATAGTCGAGAGACACAAGACGCAAAAATGTTGGGAAATAAATTACTTACCTGAAATTTTGTCCTACATTCTGCATCTTTCTCAGTCATCTTTCATGGAGTGTGATGTTCTCTTCACCGCCTCTGCTTTCCCTGCTCAGACGCTGGCTTCTTCCATCGCTGTCCGGGTTACGCCTCTCGTGGTGGGGTAGGAGGGAGAGTGGGAGAGCGGGAGAGTGGGAGAGGGGGCAGGTACACGAGCCATTTATCAGACGTAGTGGAGATGAAGGATGCGCATCTCAATTCCTTTGTTTATATATTCAGTGACTCCAGTTTCTTTCCTCCTCTCCAACGCACCGCTGCTTGGTTGCCTCGCCACGACCCAGCGGAGCTTTCATGTCCTCTTCTCAGCGCGTGAATCTCTCTCTCTCTCTCTCTCTCTCTCTCTCTCTCTCTGTCTTTCTCTCTCTCATCACAGCGGTTGCTCAAGATGTACATCACTTTCATGCGTGTTGTTCTCTTTCTGGTACACCCTTTAATAGATATCTTTGCTTCATAATTCTCCGTAATTATGTATCTCAGTAAAGTATGTCATTCCTTGCCTTCATGATTCATAAAGTATCCCAAAATCTAGCTCCTCTCGGGATCTCACCTGAAGTCAGTTGTTCAGACCTCCTTGCTATTTCTGAAGCCATACTTTACCTGTTGTTTTGACGTCTTAAGTTCACCAATCAGTCAGGCTGTCCTTTACTACTTGTCCTCTTGTAGTGATATACGGCGGGCACTTATCTTCCATTCGTATTGCAATCATATCTTCACTTGGATTAGAGAAAACGTAGTTATATGATGTCACACGGCGTTAAATTTGTTGGTACAAATACGCAGTAATCGCTGACGCTGTTACGGAAGCATCGGCGTCAGCACCACTGCAGTCTGGGATGCTGCTGACCTACAGGCGCCGTGCAGGGAACCGCTGACGTGAACCAATACAAGGTGGCCGCTGTCAGTCTCGCTGTGGCCACGCTCTCCAAGTGTTGTTAATGTGACGTCTTCGTGACGTCACACACTGCCAAGACCCGCCACTCCATATCGCCCGTACGGACTACGACTTTTTATCTTTTATTTTCGCACACACGCATCTCGAGTGTACTTCCCCATACAGCGCAGTTACCTAAAAAGTCATGCTTTAGAAAATATTTCGGACAAAAGTGTGCTATCGAACAACTGCCTCCACTTACCGCATTCCCAGTTCTTCTTGGTCTTTGTGGAGTTCTTAATCGGTGCATCAGTAAATACATTAATTTCTATCCTATTTATAGACATGAAATTCACTGAACTCTGCGGCATCTCTGCTTGGAGGACACTTTGGTACAGTACATGCAATATTTCTCTTCATTCTCGTACATTTCCTCTTTGGTCATTTCTCCTTTCCTTCTTTCTTGTTTTCACGTCTCTTTCTTTCATCCTTATTTTTAAACTCTTCTTGACATGTCTGTGGGTTGCAACATATTTATACACTTTTGAAGTTTTGACAGTTTTTTTCCCCTTTTCTACGACTTGAACTATTTCGAAAATGGATTATCAAGACACCTCGGAAAATAAAAGCTGCCTTTCTCTTGGATCTTCCCTGGTTCTTCTCACAGGGACGGCTTTTTATCCACTGCTCTGTCCTTTGTCCCTCTTCCTAATACATCGATGGCGTGAATTCCTCCATTACTGAGCCTCGTGAAGAAACAATAAGGTCACGACACTCAAAATGCGATATTACCTCGGACACTGTACTGTTTGTCACACGTGGAGGCTACTGTTCTGTGTGTGTGTGTGTGTGTGTGTGTGTGTGTGTGTGTGTGTGTGTGTGTGTGTGTGTGTGTGTGTGTGTGTGTTTGTGTGTGTGTGTGAAGCAGGAAGACGTAAGGGAAAGAGAGGTCAAAGGTGGCAAAGGACACACACACACACACACACACACACACACACACACACACACAGACAGAGAGAGAGAGAGAGAGAGAGAGAGAGAGAGAGAGAGAGAGAGAGAGAGAGAGAGAGAGAGAGAGAGAGAGAGAGAGAGAATATCCGTTGTAATCTTTGGACAGGTACAGATTATTATTATTCGTCGCTTCCATTTTTACTGTTACTATTGTATTTGTAAGTACACTAGTCTGTCTGCCAGGGAAATACAAGTACTTATATCCTTGAAAACCCACCACAGTAACAGATCAGGCGTCGAAACGTTTGACAAATGCAAGTCTACGAATAAAAAACACGATGCGCTTCTCTAGGGATGCATCGTGGTAGTGCTGGCGGCGCATCCCCCTCCGCGGCACCCTTGGGACGGCGCCACTCAGGCCACGCTGAAGGTAGGTCACTGTGAAGGGGATGTGCAGGCGTGACTCACGGTGACGCTCGCTGTAAACATCCCGCCCAGCTGTGGTCGTGATGCGTAACAGCTACCCTCTCGAATTGCTAACTGCCTCTCCAACTGTTAACTGCCTCCTCTGAAAGTCCCTCTAACTACTGCCCTTTCCAACTGTTAACTGCCTCTCCTCGATTTTCCCCTACCACTGCCTCTCCCTCCCACTGCCCGTCCAATTACCCCTCCCAGTTTCCCTCTTGCAGTCCAACCAGCAAACGACTACCGGCTCTTGTTAATATAACCTTGGCGTTAGTCCTCATCAGCTGCGCGCGTAAGTTCATAAGCTTGGTGTTTTCATGGCTGGCCGTGCGAAGGAGGGGCGACGCGTGGGATGAGGGAACGTCTGCCTGTTAACGTGCTGTGATGCTCAGATGCTCCCCCAACCAGCCAGCCAGGAAACAGTGCTGCCGTGCTGTGAGTGCTGCTGTGACGTATGCTGCTCCCTGTTGTTGTTGTTGTTGCTGTTGTAAGGAGTGTTTGTACGCGTGCTGGTGGTGGTGGGTGTGGGCTGAGGGGAGGAAGGAGGGTGATGCAGGTGACGGATAGTGGTACACAATTATATGGCGCCGGAGAGGTGTACATATATAATGCTTGCACACACACACACACACACACATTCACACACACACACACACAATGACTATTTCACTTCTACTGCAGGAAATGAGTTCGGAATTTGATCCTGAATGCTTTATAGTGGTGATCGTGATAGTAATGGTAGTGGTGGTGGTGGTTATGGTGGTGGTTGTACATGGATCCCAAAATGAGCTGCATGCTAATCAACTCCCACGTATATTGTCACGTATCATGGAAAACAGTATAATTAAGAATAATGATGAAGACAGAAACGTGAAAAAATAGGATTGCTATGAATACAACGCCAGTAATTATTGTCAAGGCAATTCTTGAAAGGCTGTATATTAGTAATTTCTTTCTGGATAAGGATGATGTGTAGATATAGGTATGTTTTATAGAAGGACTGCCACGTGTAGGCTTGCTGTCTTCTTGCTGCTTTCGATTTTTTCTCATGTACTCATAGAGGTGGTGATGGTGGTTGTGGTGGTGGTGGTGGTTGTAGTGGTGATGGTGGAGATCGAAGCCAGAGTCAGTGCAAGGTTCTGAACACGGACAGCCAACGCCTTGTTTATTATTGAACTGAAGTGCGTAATGTTAGTACCGAACTCTTACTTATTGACTTCAGTTACCTTTTGCCTTGGACTGCGAGACAGGATAAATAGAGAAAGCTGATTTAGTGAGAGAGAGCTTGAGGTGGTGGTGGTGCTGGCGGATATGTGATCTGAGTAGTTTTCGAGCCGAGGAGTCAACGAAGCACCGGGCAGTCAGTCAGTGGAGCTCCGAAATTTTATACTTCCTCCGACCAGGCGTGTCTCTCTCGAGGCTCCGCGCTAAGTGTTTGCTTAAGTCTTTATTTATGCCAGGTGGGATTCATCATAGTTCACATTACACCCGCCCGTCTTCATTCCACCCCTGACACTACACGTCCCTCGTCGTAATGGTTCGTTTGAAGGATTCAACGCAGTTTTGAGATGCTTCATGAAATGTTTCGAATCGTCACTGATGCTACCATGCTACACTCCCCTTTCCCTCCCACACCACCACCAGTACTGGCTCGTCCTCCACGTCTCAGTTTGTTGATATGTTCTCGCCGCATCTCGTGAATTACTGCGTGACCTTCCGCCGTGCTTGTGTAGCGTATTAATCTCCCATGTGTGGCTGCCTCGTGGAAGACCCGCGTCCTCGTGTGTCTCTTCGTCCTCTCGTCCATCCGTCAGCTACAAGGACTCCTGCACCTCAAGCTTGGTCGGGGACGAGGCACGTTGACCACTAACGGCTTGAAAGGTAGATTTATTGCCATCATTTAATATTGGGGAGGTTCATCTGGCACCGACACAGCAAGGTCATATTGCTGGGACGCGGGGACAGGGCAGGGCGGGACGGGGTAACGGGAAGAGGAAGAACCCCCTGAGAATGCCTGTCAGCGGGCGGTGGGCGATGCAGCAGAGGGTCTAGTGTGTCCAGTCTGGCCGTCACTGTGCCGTCGCCTGGCCTGAGGGAAGGTCAGGAGCAGTGCATTGGCCGCTGCTGGGATAAGGGGGCACGATGTTTTTTGCTGCTGGTACTGGTGTCTTATAATCCAAGCAGCCTAACATCCCGTACCGTTGACTTTGTTGGTTAAGATCTGTGTGTGTGTGTGTGTGTGTGTGTGTGTGTGTGTGTGTGTGTGTGTGTGTGTGTGTTTGATGGAGGGTCTTTCAAGCTGGAGGGTCAAAAGGGGAGGAGGGTGTAAGGGAATGCGCGGCGTTCCCGGAGCGCTGTGTGTGTGTGTGTTATTGATGGAGGAGAGTAAGGTTTGTGTGACGACAGACGAGGCCAGTTTGGTGTGGTATAACATCAGTCAAGTTAATTTGTCTTGGCTCTCAATGCAGCCAAGCATGTGGGGCAGGGTACAGTACCGACAGGGTCTCAACCTTGCGTTTAGGCAAGCGTCTGCCTCTGAGAGGTAGCTCGTGTTACTACCGCGGAGGAGCGATCGGCTTCCTGCCCACCTTCCCGCAGTGCCTGGGTGCCAGCCTCATCTTCCCCGCTGCGGGATGAGGGGACGGGATGTGGCCGTGGTGGCGGCCTGTCACAGGGATGGCTGGCGGTCTCTGTTCCCGCACCACATTAATTTCCTCTTGTCTCCCCTCTATTATGGTGACCCATAAGGATGGTTGTGTGACCTCGACGTCATTATTATATTAATTAATTCCCAAGGCTGAAGGTGGGCTGGGGAGCTGGCTAGTGTCACTCAGGCCGCTGCTCTGCTGGCGTGTGGGGCGGTAATGTGAAGGTGTCGAGCCCCAGGCAAGCAGAATTCATTTATTACTGTCATTAAAAATTCAATGTGAGCCACAGAGGCAGGAAACTGAACATAAGAACATAGAACATAAGAACATAAGAAAAAAGGGAAGCTGCAAGAAGCGACTAGGCTTACACGTGCCAGTCCCTGTATGGGTGAAGGCTCCTGGTGGTGGTGTGTTTCAGCCCTTATCTCTCTCTCTCTCTCTCTCTCTCTCTCTCTCTCTCTCTCTCTCTCTCTCTCCACCTACCCTTCACCGTCCATTTCCACACTTTTCTGAGGTCTGTGTTGGGATTGCCACCACAATGCACTCCTCGGGTGATGGTGGTGGTGGTGATGGCGGAGGTGGCGGGTGTGGCCACTAGCACAGGAATTATTGCATTGAGTCACCGGCGTGTAAGAAGCCAAGTACTTAGTATCATTGGACGTCATTATAACTTTAGTATAAACCGTTGTCAGCTGCATGAGTTTGTGTGCTACTGCTGTAATCGCTAAAGTTCCTTGACACACTGCAGGGAACAGCTGCTGACCCACTTCCAACCTGCCATTACCTCGTCCTCCCTCCCGCACACCAGGACGCGGGGCAAGTGGGCGTCGGCGAGGGAGGAAACAGCGCAGGATAGATGAGTGCAGTGCCACAGTGTTGCTATATAGACACCCAGTGAAGCTGTGTTGAGACTTGAAATAGTTATCTTGTGTTCTTATTTT
Organism: Scylla paramamosain; assembly: GCF_035594125.1. Classification (NCBI taxonomy): domain Eukaryota; kingdom Metazoa; phylum Arthropoda; class Malacostraca; order Decapoda; family Portunidae; genus Scylla; species Scylla paramamosain. Next base: position 31,468,172 of record NC_087151.1, on the reverse strand, counting down.
ATATATATATTTATTTATTTATTTTTTTTTTAAAACGTGTACGTGCGTGTGCTCATGTTAGCCTTTGTTGATGATAGAGAGCAGCCGCTTGGGCGTACGTACGTACATACATACGGGGTGTGTGCGCGCGCGCGCACACACCCCGACGCAGGCCCACCCATCTCTTAATACCCCCGCCTTTCGCCCCTCACACCCACCCACACAGTCATTCATTGAGCCTTCCCTCCTCCCCTCTCCCCTCCTCCCTAATCCCTCCTCCCTCACCCACCCACACACACACACACACACACACACACACACACACACACACACATCTGAAAATATAAATCAGCCAGACTCATTCATTGCCTTCAGCTGTACAGGGGGAGGCGGTAACTTCATCTACTTAACGATTCTTCCTCCGATTCACCCTCCCTCTCATCTCTCTCTCTCTCTCTCTCTCTCTCTCTCTCTCTCTCTCTCTCTCTCTCTCTCTCTCTCTCTCTCTCTCTTCCCACCTCATCTTACTCTTTTCTGTCTTACTGCTACTTCTTCCATTTACAACTTCCCACCTTCCATCCTTCTAAACACATCACCCTACTCCTCTTCTCCTCCCCCAGTTATCTGCCTCCTCCTCCTCTCCCCCTCCTCTCTCTCCCTTGAATCCCCTCCTCGCCTCAACCACAATAAACTGCCCGTCTTCTCAACGTACGTGAGTCTCCTCATGTCTCGTGGCGGATTTGACTCACCCTCTTGTAAATTGCTCGAGGTATCAGTTCATCAGCCTTGCCTCTGTGTTTTGTACTAGGCGAGGAGAACACACGACGGGCCTAGGATTGACTGAGAGAACCAGATGTGCTGTGGAATACTGTGTTTGCTGTATGGATAAGTGAATGGATGTTCGTGTGGATAGGATTGAGCATCGTATTCTGAAACATTTCTGTGCCGCATCTCCACTATATCTAAAAGGCTCTAGTTGAAGTGACACGGTTCTTTAAGCTATGTTTTTACTGTTGAAGTGATAAATTAACAAGATTTCTACATTATTAACAGTGTTATATGTAAATACTCACTTCATTGCGATACCGTCTTCTCTTTGCGGTGGCTGTTGACGTGGTGGCGATGGGCGAGGCTAGGCTATTGTGGCAGGACTGGACGGAACGGGGATGAAGCGGGACGGGTTGGGAGGGGCGGGGATAAAGTCACATAGACGGAACGAAGTAGGAACAAGGCGATGCAGAAATAGGGCAGCTTAAGGATCAAGGGCAGGAGGAGAGGAACGGAGAGAAATCCTTGGAGTACTGATGGCGCTGAGTGAGGCTGGGCGGGGCAGGGGAAGGCGGGGCGGGACCGGGCGGGGCGGGGCAGATATTCAAATTGATGTCTGCTTCTTTATCTCTTGAGTATTAAATGTTAGTGATTAATTTCGGCACTTGACATTGTTTGCGTTAGTGAGGCGTGAAGACTGATGGGCGCGCGCACACACACACACACTCACACACACACACACACACACACACACACACACACACAGTCCTTGTATTCTTCTCTCTCTTTCTTCGATCTTTCCTCTCCTTGTTCTTCTGAGTCTTGTATCATTATTTTCATTCATGTCTCCTTTCTTATCGTTATCTTTCTCCTCTTCCTTCTCCTCCTCCTCCTCCTCAATCTTTTCGTACTTATCCACTTTCTTCACTTCGTCCTTTTTCTCGTCTATGTGTTTCTTTGCCCCTTTATCTCCTCCTCCTCCTCCTCCTCGTCATCCTTCTACTTGTCATCCTCGTTCTCGGCTCTGTCCTCATTCTTCCAAAAACGTTTCTCCTCCTCCTCCTCTTCCTCCTCCACATATTTTCGGCCACTTCTCTCTCGACTTTCACGTTCCTCTCATAGTTGTTTCTTCATTGCCGTCGTCTCCTGGGAATTCTATCCCTTCCTCTCCTCTCCTAATCGACTCATCTTAACACGAATCAATTCTTTGCACCTTCCTTTCTCCCACCCCTTTTTTTTCTCTTCTTATTTTTTTTTCCCTCGCTTTATATATTTTCACATAATCCCTTTTCTTTTCCTACAGTTCTCCCTTCATCTTCTCCCTTTTTGTATTCCTTCTTTTTTTTCTTTGTCTCTTCCTATAGCCATTTTAGACAGCCAGTAAGAGAAACCCTCATGACCGGGTTTCTTTCAAATATATTATGTCTCTGTAGATACGTGTCGCTCTTTCGTTATTGGTAACTTGAGCTGCGTATTCCCTCTCGAAGACTGTGGTGGTGGTGGTGGTGGTGGTGGTGGCTAGGCAGGGTGGACTAAGAACCAGATAGTGATGTGTGAAAATAACCGGGAACTGGGTAATATTGCATAACATAAGGCCTTGTTCAGCTTGCTCCGCTTTGCTTTATATATAAGACTGTGGAGAAGAATACAGGATAAAGCAAAGTGAACGCACGCAAGAATACATGGAAATAAGGAGACAGCAAAAGATCAGTTGTCCTTTTTTTATGTAAGAGGGCACTCTGATTTAGGGCAACAGAAAGGCTATAAAAAAGTGCCTGGGGAAAGTGCCAATTCCCGAAGGCCATAGTCAAAAGGGTTACCCAAATCTGAGGATACAGCAAAGGTAATTCCTGAACACTTGAAACTTATCCATCTTTCAGTTTAGTTAATATGTTCTTTCTACTTTTTTTTTTAAGAGGGCCACTGACCTGCGGCTACAAAAGCTAAGGAAAAAAAAAAAGGCTCACTTAGGTGCCAGTCACAAAAGGAAAGAACTTAAAGGAAAGGAAGAAAAAGACTATCCACTCATTTTACAATTCTATCATGTGACTCTATTTTTGGGAAGACTGGATGAGTGTATGCATGTGCTGAAGTCTGGAATATGTTGGCGAGGTGAGTTGACAGGGACAGGGCAAGGCAGGGCAAGGCAGGGCAGGGATATGCTGCAGCAGGTACTGACCGGACAGAACTGGAGAGGACGGGTGTCGGGCCGGACAAAACTAGAGAGGACGAGTGTCGGGGTCGGAAATGGGCGGGGCATGAGGTTGGGTAAGATAGGGTGAGGCTGGATGAGGGGAGAGGGATGGTGGAATATGTACGGCATATTTAAAGATTGGTAATTGCCCGTTTTAATTGTACGCCATCCATTTTGACGGTCGTGTGTGTGTGTGTGTGTGTATGTGTGTGTGTGTGTGTGTGTGTGTGTGTGTGTGTGTGTGTGTGTGTGCTGTTAATGGCAAGGTCTATACACCACTCAGCCTTAATTGCACCGTTTCCAGCCGTTCCTAGCACTACGTTCTCAAGCCGGACTTTCAGGTCACTGATTTCAAGTGTGCCTTCTGTTCCAGCGGTTATTTCCAAAAGTTTCTCTTGTGCACTCTTGCCTCGAGGGTGACGGGCTGGACTCCTTCATTACTTGCGAACACTAAGCTGGATAGTGTAGCGTTCTGGGCATGTGTGGTTGAATGCCGTGGTTATCGTGGCTGGCTGGGGCTTAGAACAGAATACACTTCTGTCCTCATTTCCACCACTTTCAAGATGCTATAGATGATGTTTTATGGTTCTAGTGACAGATTAACGATATTTCTACATTATTAACAGGATAATCACTCTTGAGAACCTAGCTAATCATCTCTCTGGGCTTTGAAAATAATCGTGGTGAGATTAGAGTGTCTCTGAATACGTGTGGTGTCCCAGGTATCTTTATCCATGCATTGAATATCCCAGGTTGAGTATAGAGTCTGGCCTCCTCTGTGCGTCGTCTCTTCCTCTGGGTTCCATAAAAAGACTAAATTTATTGTCTTGTCTTGGGCGGGCTCGTTTTCGCCTTAATTAAGTTGTTAAGTATCGATTCCTTAAGGGGCGAGGGAAATTAGCAAATTTAATGGTGACTCCATGAATATTTTCTTGCATCAGATGGCCCGGTCCTCCCCCGCCGCTTCTTTCTTAACACAGAAAGGCAAAAAAGAGGAGCTGAAGTGGAAGGAACGACACGGGGAAGTTCTCTGTGTCATAGATTTTACACTCAACAGGATTTTTCAGGGAGTGAGATCTTTCATCATATGAAAGTAAGAGTCAAGCGAAAGTATTTCGAAACGTTCTGAACTCTTACTGCGATTATTTTTCAAAGGCCGCTCAGACGATTAGTTGGATTACATGGGTGTTTTTTTTTCACTGACAATGCAGCATCTTTATCGCAAGAATCACGAAAACAATTTTGAAAAGACCATTAAATTTCACGAGAGCCTATATCAGCAGTCGAGATGAAACACCGAAGTGTTCGAGAATACGGTTTCAGGATTTCTAAGCCTTTTCCGGGTCGTGCAATCCATCAACCTGTCAATCTGCTGCCTCCATTCCTTAAGATCTGCAAACTTTTTATCGTATATTACAAGTACGTATAAGTCAGCGTGTACTGATGACCACTATGTTCCTCCTTGAGTGTCTGGGTTGTGAACTTGTATACAACGTCACACCATCGGCAACATACGAGTACATAGTCCTGAACCACCCCAGGAAGATCATTTGCAGGGCAGCTATCTAGTGTATGGAAATCCCGGTGTTTGTAAGGTGGAGGGGGAAAACAGCATCTGGTTATGGCCATAGAGGAAAAACCATTGCAGATTCACTGAGGTCTTTTATGTACAATTGTATGGGTAATCTTGGTCATAAGTCGAATAACATACCACTCTCTTTTTCTGTGTTTAAAGTTTTCCTTTAATTTCAAGCCACCTGGTGTGGCAAGAATCAATAAAATCTGAGGCTCTGTAAGGAGGATGTCGGCAAATCAGAAGAATCAAGCCCGAGGGAAAACGCAAAGCACACACAATTGGAATGAATGCAGGTTGCTCGACTTTGACAGAGACTACGTGTGTGGACAGTGCCCGTGACCAGTGCCACCCGAGGGAAAGGTACTGGTTTGAGAGTGTACGGCAGCAGGGGAAGATTGCGATACCTTAGAGTTCACAGTTGTTAGGAAGATGTTGAATGAGTTCGTCGACTGGTGTTCTTAAAGATAACCTCCATGAAGGGACCGAATTCTTAAACTTTTTCGTCGTTATGTTTCCTGCCTTTTAAACCAGGCTTGGAATGAAAGTTATTTAGAGTTTACAAAGATGTTTTCATGATTCTAGTGATACTTTAACAAGAATCCTGTATCATCAATAGGAAAAGAACGTGTGAGAACATGACTAATTATCTCTGAGGCATTTGCAAATAGTCCTGTTAAGGGAACAAAGCGTTTAAGAATGCGAACCAATGTGTGGTGCTGTATGTGAGCGGGAACTTCCTCGGGACACGTGAAACCAAATATTGGAAAAAAAAGTAACTGAACTCCCAAAAGGAAGTAAATAACAAAAAAAGAAAAAAAAAGCATATTAGTAAGGAAAGTTAGTAGGGGAAAAAAAGTTTCTTAAAGTACGCAAGATACCTTAAGATTTCCAAAGTTAATTAGTTTTGTGCCGTGACTATCTATTTTGCTGCTTTGTTTGCTTCGGTGTTCAGTCTCTTGGGTA
>NC_087151.1:31440192-31460192 GCF_035594125.1 Scylla paramamosain | reverse complement strand
CCTCTTTCTCCTCATCCTCGTCCTCCTCCTCCTCGTCTTTGTCCTCGTCCTTGTCCTTGTCCTCCTCCTCCTCCTCCTCCTCCTCCTCCTCCTCCTCCTCCTCCTCCTCCTCCTCCTCCTCCTCCTCCTCCTCCTCCTCCCCCTACTCTTCCTCATCCTCCTCCTCCTCCTCCATGTTGTTCTTCTGGCTCCACACACAGCCTGTTCATCTGCTGGTTGGATTGAGTGAGGTGCGAAGCGACACCTGCTCCATGACTGACGACCAGTCTCTTTCACTGGTCAATATTTATTCTACTGCTAGTGAAGAAAAAGGAATAGATATGATAAATAAATAAAATAGAAAAAAGAAAGATACAAGACGTGGAACTATCACTATTTATTAAGAAACTGAGTAAAAGTGAATTAGGCACTGAATTAATGAATTACATCATTACTTTTACAAAGGGTTATAAAAGGTAGCAAACAGCAGCGTACCTGTATATCCTTCACAGGTTTGTTTAATTCCACTGTTCTGCAGTTATCTTTTAACTGTGGGAGAGAGAGGGCCGCACAGTGGGACGCTCCTCCCCACCCACCCATCCCTCCCACAGAAGCTGGCTGGAAGCCAAGCGATACCAAGCAGCAACAAAAAAAAAAATGATAAGCTAAAGTCGAAAGAAGAACGAATCGACTCGGTATTACTAAGTGGACTCGAGGGTAGTCATGTCGCCAGGCTGCAGACGAGTCCAGCACGTCATCCCTGAAGGACAACCACTGCTTCTGGCACGTGGATGTCCTACGGGTCGACTTTCTTGGGGTGCAGAGACAATAGTTGTGGGAGCTTCCTGCGCCTCATCGTCCGGAACAGGGCTTGTCCAAGACACTACTTATTTTATTATTTCTTCCCACCGTCTAGCCGTCTTCCCACCTGCGCGTAAAGTAATGGGAGTCCCCTCTGGCATGCTGTGTATTGGATCATAAGCCTATGGATGGCGATGATACTGGAAATAAACAGGCGTGTTTTATACAGCGACTACTACGTGTAGGTCATCTGTCTTCTTGAAGCTTTTTTTTAATTTCCTTGTGCTCTAATGGCTATGTTCTATTCTACAATCTGTGGATATGGCAAACACTCTCGTCCACTTACTACCACCAAGTCAAGTCAATTCGTTCTTCTTTTCACAAACTCATATTCAGTCTGCAAACAAAAAACAGAAAAACATATCAGCAATGTTGCTGATGTGGTACACGCACACGCACACACACACACACACAACACACACACACACACACACACCACACACACACACACACACACACACACACACACGTACACACACACACACACACACACACACGTACACACACACACACACACACACACACACACACACACACACACACACACACACACACACACACGTACACACACACACACACACACACACACACACACACACACACACACACACACACACACACACACACACACACACACACACACACACACACACACACACACACAAACACACTGTACTACAAGGCGAGTAAACTCAAATTAATGAAGGACGTTTGCTGGTGATTACAATGAAAAAAAAAAGACAAAGTCCCACTAGATAGAAAATAAATCAAGATTTAAAATATTTACAGGAAAGAGCATGGACATAATGCTCTTAATGTGTGAAAGTGTTCCAGAAGACTCGATATCACTATCTCTAGTACAGCTGTAAGCAGCTCACAATGTGATGAATGGAAATACTAATAATTATTAGTATTTCCATTCGTATAATAAGTCAAGTATGAATACTAAAAAGAAAAGTACAAATAAAACTCAGTGAACTAAACATAGTTAATAATGTGGTTGGCATTCAGTGCCTCGTTGTTGTTGGTTGTTGTTGTTATTGTTGTTGCTATTATTGCTTCTTTTCTTATACTAGACATCCACATTCACTACCAGTATTTCTGCTGCAGGAACAACAACAACAACTGCAATTGCTACATTCCTGCATGTTAAGCAGGAAAAACTGGGAGGAGAATAGAAATGTTATAAATGTGTTGGTTAATTTAGTTCCAGAGGTGTCTTGATGCTCCTTCCATGAAACAGTTCCTCTCCTCCTCCTCCTCCTCTTCCCCCTCCTTCCCCTCCTCCACCATCCTGTCTCTCCTACTAAACGCTAGTTACCCAAAGAACTTAGTAAGGACATGAAGGTTTGGTTGCTGTTTGGTAGTAGTAGTATTCCTTTGTATTCCTCTTCCTGCCTACTGTTGCTTTCTGATGGGGAGTGGCTCAAGGAACACCCCTTCGCTGGTGTTGCCATGTTACTTTCCGCCGAGGTGACGCATATCCAAGTCGAGTGACGTGATGCCCTTGGTGTTTCTTGGAGTGGTTCTTCTTTCACCAAGGCTTACGAGTGGTGGACAGGAAGGCTCGTTGCCATAACTGGTGCCCCATGTCGCTGGTTGTCCAGCATTCACGGGCTGCCACACGTCTTTTGAATAAAGGCTGGGCGTTGTTTGTAGGGTATGGTTATGTCCGGGAGCGTAAGTGTGCTGGTCCCCGGGGGGCTGAAGCATCACCTGCAGATCAGGGAGATTTGTAGTATTAGAGATAATATCAATAACATAGTAGTTGTAGCAGTAGCAGTAATAGTAGTAAGTAGTAGTACTACCACTACTACTAGTAGTAGTAGTAGTAGTACTAATGCTAGTAGTTGTAGCAGCAGCAGCAGCAGCAGCAGCAGCAGCAGCAGCAGCAGCAGCAGCAGCAGCAGCAGCACCAGCAGTTGCAGCAGCAGCAGCAGCAGTATTAGTATTAGTACTAGTAGTAGTTGTAGTACCAGCAGCAGCAGCAGCAGCAGCAGCAGTTGTAGCAGCAGCAGCAGCAGCAGCAGCAGCAGCAGCAGCAGCACCAGTAGCAGCAGCAGCAGCAGCAGTAATAGCACCAGCAGTTGTAGCAGTAGCAGCAGCAGTAGTAGTAGTAGTAGTAGTAGCAGTAGTACTAGCAGTTGTAGCAGCAGCAGTAGTAGCAGTAGCAGCAGTACTAGTAGTTGCAGTAGCAGCAGCAGCAGCAGCAGCAGTAGTAGTAGTAGTAGTAGTAGTAGTAGTAGCAGCAGCAGCAGCAGCAGTAGCAGCAGAGTAGTAGTAGTAGTAGTAGTAGTAGTAGTAGTAGTAGCAGCAGCAGCAGCAGTAGCAGCAGAGTAGTAGTAGTAGTAGTAGTAGTAGTAGTAGTAGTAGTAGTAGACTACTACTACTACTACTAGTAGTAGCAGCAGCAGCAGTAGCAGCAGAGTAGTAGTAGTAGTAGTAGTAGTAGTAGTAGTAGTAGTAGCAGTAGTAAGTAGTAGTAGTAGTAGTAGTAGTAGCAGCAGCAGTAGCAGATTAAAAAAAATAACTAACCATGTACTTCAAGTGAAATGAAAAAAAAAAAAAGTGCATGAAATCAAGGGAATGAGTTATTCCTTTTTTTTTCTCTTTTCTTCATGAGAGGAACATTTACTAAAACACACAATACGAGCCTAAATCTACACTGTGTCGTCTCCTTAATGCGGCTCTCCCCCTCCTACCCGTCATCCACGCGGAGAGAGGAGTGGAAAGATTTGAAATGGGAGTGGTGTCAAAAAGGCGAGAGACAAGATGCTGATCAACTTCTGCACAGCACTGTGATAATGGGGACAGAGCAACGTTATGTAGTTCTTGTGGAGAGGGAGGAAGCAAGTTATATCAAAATCCAATAGAGCGGGACAGTTTGTAGAGACATAGGAGAGAAGAAAGACTGGGCATGGTAAAATGATCAAATAGGTAGGTCATTGAGGTATTAAGTTTGGCTAAGATTAAAAAAAAAAAAAAATTATCATGCTAATGCTAGAGAGAGAGAGAGAGAGAGAGAGAGAGAGAGAGAGAGAGAGAGAGAGAGAGAGAGAGAGTGGAAGGGGTGCCAGATAAAGTGAGACGGACCAAGGAGCGAAGAAAATTAAAAGAAAAAAATGAAATGCCACGAAAACAGAAAAAAAAGATAATAGGTATACGCGTGGAGTTACAAGGCAAAGTGGAGGGAAACTCAAACTTTGCCAAAGCTGACGATAGTGAAAGCACGCGGGAACAGAATAAAAACTACTGTCTGTGATTACTATGGACACTTGAATATTCGTAAAGACAAGTTGCAAGGTTCGAAGGAGAACACACACACACACACACACACACACACACACACACGCACACACACACACACACACATGGGATATACTAACGTGCCATTGCCGCTCTGAGGACCACCATTCTGAAGATCGCCACCGTCACCATCACCACTACTATTATGACCAGTAGTCCTAATAACACCATACTCGTATTTATTGTTGGTGTGCGCTCGGTATTGTGAGTGCAAGTGAAGTCAGTCTTGAACTCCCAGTCGGAGTCTGTTGTGTTGTAGCACTCTGGTGAGGGGAATCGTTGCCAGGTGGACGAGCCATGAGCCAGAACGATTAAGTTGACAGGACGCGTCGGTACTCTTATCGTTGCTATGTCACACTCCCATTTACAAGTGTCAGTTGTCACTGTGACGTGGCCGTAAGGGGCTGAAATTTGCTTATCTGTCACTCCTACTCCTATCTTCACCCATTCAGTGTCATCCAGAAAGCAGTACTGCGGTGATAACCAAGTAGGGTGTTATATCTTTATTGTTCACTAACACACTTATTCCCTTGAAGTCGTGCCTGGACTGCATGAACAATGTTGTCGAGGTGTTGTGATCACCAGACACAATCTCTTGGTGAACTACTCTATTTTCTTCCGGTTTCACGTTCAATTCCTGTGGAGTGCAGTTCGGAGTCAAGTTGGCGAGGAGGAAGCCTGTTTGATACAACGAAAGGAACACAATTGTTATCCACCCGCACGCCATCGCTTCCACTGAATTACTACTTGTGTGTGTGTGTGTGTGTGTGTGTATTTGTGTGTGTGTGTGTGTGTGGTGTGTGTGTGTGTGTACGTACAGTATGTGCCGGGCTGCCCAGTGTCGAGCTTCAATAAATGTCAGAGGATATCCGCTTGGGATTATTTTTTTTTTTTATGCGCGCGCGCGAACCCCCCCCCCCCCTCCCCTAATACACACATAAGTATAATGTAGACATTGAGTGTCTTCATTCTGTGCGTGTGTGTGTGTGTGTGTGTGTGTGTGTGTGTCGCGAGCATGGTGATTGGTAAATAGGTGCATTCCTTTGGTCCCGTCAGGGTAGTTGCCTGGAGGTGGCAAGACGTCCTTTAGCGGATGACGGGAAGCCCAAATACAGCGCGTGATTCAACATTCACAAGAACGTTTAATTTATTCACGTCCTTTATAAATTCCCTCTAGTTATTTATTCTAGTTATTCATATTTTCGTAAATCCGTCATCCAATTATTTAGAACTAATCTTATGCTTTGGTGTTAAGCTGATCTGCAAGTGTTATCTTTACCTATGTGTGTGTATGAGAAGTTGGATTCTCTCTCTCTCTCTCTCTCTCTCTCTCTCTCTCTCTCTCTCTCTCTCTCTCTCTCTCTCTCTCTGTTATATCTGTCCCTCTGGTCACCATATTTTTCTTTCCCTATTTTTCTATATCAACCTTCAATCACTTCTTCCTCTTCCTCCTCCTCCTCCTCCTTCTCCTCCTCCTCCTCCTTGTACTCCTCCCCTTCCTTCTTCTCGTCTTCCTCCTCCTCCTCCTCCTCCTCCTCCTCCTCCTCCTCCTCCTCCTCCTCCTCCTCCTCCCCCTCCTCCCCGTTCTTCTTCCTCCTCTTCCTTCTTTTCCTCTTCTTTTCTTCCTTCTTTTCCTCCTGCCTGCTTGTTTTCCTGGCTCCACACACAGCCTGTTCATCTGCTGGTTGGATTGAGTGAGGTGCGAAGCGACACCTGCTCCATGACTGACGACCAGTCTCTTTCACTGGTCAATATTTATTCTACTGCTAGTGAAGAAAAAGGAATAGATATGATAAATAAATAAAATAGAAAAAAGAAAGATACAAGACGTGGAACTATCATTATTTATTAAGAAACTTGAGTTAAAAGTGAATTAGGCGCTGAATTAATGAATTACATCATTACTTTTACAAAGGGTTATAGAAAGGTAGCAAACAGCAGCGTACCTGTATATCCTTCACAGGTTGTTTAATTCCACTGTTCTGCAGTTATCTTTTAACTGTGGGAGAGAGAGGGCCGCACAGTGGGGACGCTCCTCCCCACCCACCCATCCCTCCCACAGAAGCTGGCTGGAAGCCAAGCGATACCAAGCAGCAACAAAAAAAAAATGATAAGCTAAAGTCGAAAGAAGAACGAATCGACTCGGTATTACTAAGTGGACTCGAGGGTAGTCATGTCGCCAGGCTGCAGACGAGTCCAGCACGTCATCCCTGAAGGACAACCACTACTTCTGGCACGTGGATGTCCTACGGGTCGACTTTCTTGGGGTGCAGAGACAATAGTCGTGGGAGCTTCCTGCGCCTCATCGTCCGGAACAGGGCTTGTCCAAGACACTACTTATTTTATTATTTCTTCCCACCGTCTAGCCGTCTTCCCACCTGCGCGTAAAGTAATGGGAGTCCCTCTGGCATGCTGTGTATTGGATCATAAGCCTATGGATGGCGATGATACTGGAAATAAACAGGCGTGTTTTATACAGCGACTACTACGTGTAGGTCTTCTGTCTTCTTGAAGCTTTTTTTTAATTTCCTTGTGCTCTAATGGCTATGTTCTCTTCTACAATCTGTGGATATGGCAAACACTCTCGTCCACTTACTACCACCAAGTCAAGTCAATTCGTTCTTCTTTTCACAAACTCATATTCAGTCTGCAAACAAAAACAGAAAAAAAAACAAAACATATCAGCAATGTTGCTGATGTTTCCAGACTTTAAGGTCACTCTACAATAGCCACTAACATTTCCTAATACTAAAGTACTGTGAGTAGTATATAGATTGAATGTTGAACTGTATTGCACCCGCAAACATACGTTGTTTGATGAAATAACATCACACTTTAATGAATATAAGATTATGTAACTTAATAAGAAAGTCGATCCAACTCACCACAGGAGTGAGACGACCAGTGTGAAGGTGGTGTGAGAAATGCAATGATGTGAAAAGGATGGGGAAAAGCAATGGCACACACACACACACACACACACACACACACACACACACACACACACACACACACTGTACTACAAGACGATTAAAATCAAATTAATGAAGGACGTTTTGCTGGTGATTACACTGAAAAAAAAAAGACGAAGTCCCACTAGATAGAAAACAAATCAAAATAAAAAAAAATGCTTACAAGAAAGAGCATGGACATAATGCTCTCAATGTGTGAAAATGTTCCAGAAGACTCGATTATCTCTGGTACAGCTGTAAGCAGCCTACCATGTGATGAATGGAAATACTAATAATAGGGCAAGTATGGATATTAAAAAGAAAAATACAAATAAAACTCTATTAACTAAACAAAGTTAATAATGTAGTTGGCATTTGGTGCTTTGTTGTTGTTGTTGTTGTTGCTATTATTGCTTCTTTTCTTATACTAGACATCCACATTCACTACCAGTACTTCTGCTGCAGGAACAACAACAACAACTGCAATTACTGCATTCCTGCGTGTTAAGTAGGAAAAACTGGGAGGAGAATAGAAATGTTATAAAAGTGTTGGTTAAATTAGTTCCAGAGGTGTCTTGATGCTCCTTCCATGAAACAGTTCCTCTCCTCCTCCTCCTCCTCTTCCTCCTCCTTCCCTTCCTCCACCATCCTGTCTCTCCTACTAAATGCTAGTTACCCAAAGAACTTAGTAAGGACATGAAGGTTTGTTGCTGTTTGGTAGAAGTAGTATTCCTTTGTATTCCTCTTCCTGCCTACTGTTGCTTTCTGATGGGGAGTGGCTCAAGGAACACCTCTTCGCTGGTGTTGCCATGTTACTTTCCGCCGAGGTGATGCATATCCAAGTCGAGTGACGTGATGCCCTTGGTGTTTCTTGGAGTGGTTCTTCTTTCACCGAGGCTTACGAGTGGGTGGACAGGAAGGCTCGTTGCCATAACTGGTGCCCCCATGTCGCTGGTTGTCCAGCATTCACGGGCTGCCACACGTCGTTGAATAAAGGCTGGGCGTTGTTTGTAGGGTATGGTGGTGTCCGAAAGTGTGTGTGTGCTGGGCTCTGGAGGGCTGGAGCGGCACCTGCAGATCAGGGAGATTTGTAGTATTAGAGATAATATCAATAACATAGTAGTTGTAGCAGTAGCACTAATAGTTACAATTGTAGTAGTAGTAGTAGTAGTAGTAGTAGTAGTAGTAGTAGTAGTAGTAGCAGTAGCAGCAGCAGTAGTAAATTAAAAATAACTAACCATTTAATATAAGTGAAATGAAAAAAAAGAAAATATACATGAAATCACGGGAATGAGTTATTCTTTTTTCTCTTTTCTTCATGAGAGGAACACTTACTAAAACACATAGTACGAGCATAAATCTACACTGTTGATTCGTCTCCTTAATGCGGCTCTCCCTTCCTACCCGTCATACCCGTGAAGAGGTGAGTGGAGGAACCATGTTATATTAAAGTCCAATAGAGGAGAACAAGTTGTAGTGACAGAGGGGAGAAGAAAGACTGGGGATGGTAAAATGTTCAAGCAGAAGGTCATTGAGATATTGAATTTGGCTAAGATTTAATTTTTTTTACCCAATTTAGGTTGAGAGAGAGAGAGAGAGAGAGAGAGAGAGGAGAGAGAGAGAGAGAGAGAGAGAGAGAGAGAGAGAGAGAGAGAGAGAGAGAGAGAGGTGGGGGGAGGAGGATGGCAGATAAAGCCAGTCAGGACCAATGAGCAAAAAAAGGAAAAAGGAAAAAAATGAAATGCCTTTTAAAACATAAAAATAAAGATGGGATAAAGATATGAAAGAACAGGTTAAGTTTAATCGTCGAAGGAATCTGCATTAGGTGGAGCGTGAACAAGGCTGTCCACTGCATCAGGTATACCCATGGAGTTAGAAGGCAAGGTGGAGGGAAACTCAAAATTTGCCAAAGCTGACGATAGTGAAAGCACGCGGGAACAGAATAAAAACTACTGTCTGTGATTATTATGGACACGAGTATTCGTAAAGACAGGTTGCAAGGTCCGAAGGAGAACACACACACACACACACACACACACACACACACACACACACACACACACACACACACACACACATACATACACACACACATGGGATATACTAACGTGCTATTGTCGCCTCTACGGATCACCGTCTTGAAGACACCCACCGTCACCACCACCACTGCCATTATCACCAGTAGTCCTAAAAACACAGATCCCGTTCTTATTGTTGGTTTGCTGTCGGCCTTGGGGGTGCAAATGAAATCAGTCTTGGACCCCCAGTCGGAGTCTGTTGTGTTGTAGCACTGTGGTGAGGGGAATCGTTGCCAGGTGGACGAGCCATGAGCCAGAAGGGTTAAAATGACAGGACGCGTCGGTACTCTTATCGTTGCTATGTCACACTCCCATTTACAAGTGTCAGTTGTCACTGTGACGTGGCCGTAAGGGGCTGAAATTTGCTTATCTGTCACTCCTACTCCTATCTTCACCCATTCAGTGTCATCCAGAAAGCAGTACTGCGGTGATAACCAAGTAGGTGTTATATCTTTATTGTTCACTAACACACTTATTCCCTTGAAGTCGTGCCTGGACTGCATGAACAATGTTGTCGAGGTGTTGTGATCACCAGACACAATCTCTTGGTGAACTACTCTATTTTCTTCCGGTTTCACGTTCAATTCCTGTGGAGTGCAGTTCGGAGTCAAGTTGGCGAGGAGGAAGCCTGTTTGATACAACGAAAGGAACACAATTGTTATCCACCCGCACGCCATCGCTTCCACTGAATTACTACTTGTGTGTGTGTGTGTGTGTGTGTGTGTACGTACAGTATGTGCCGGGCTGCCCAGTGTCGAGCTTCGATGAATGTCAGAGGATATCCGCTTGTGATTTTTTTTTTTATATCCACGCACGCACGCATGCACGCACGCACACACACACACACACACACACACACACACACACACACACACACACACACACACACACACACACACACACACACACACACACACACTTGTAAGTATAATGGAGACATTTTGAGTGTGTTCATTCTCATCGTGTGTGTGTGTGTGTGTGTGTGTGTGTGTGTGTGTGTCGCGTGCATGGTGATTGGTAAATAGGTGCATGCCTTTGGTCCAGTCAGGGTAGCTGCTTGTGGATGGCAAGACGTCCTTTAGCGGGTGACGGGAAGCCCAAATAAAGCGCGTGATTCAACATTCACAAGAACGTTTAATTTATTCACGTCCTTTATAAATTCTCTCTAGTTATTTTGTTCTCGCTTCATATTTTCGTAAATCCGTCATCCAATTATTTAGAACTAATCTTATGGTTTGCTGTTAAGCTGATCTGCAAGTGTTATCTTTACCTGTGTGTGTGTATGAGAGATTGGATTCTCTCTCTCTCTCTCTCTCTCTCTCTCTCTCTCTCTCTCTCTCTCTCTCTCTCTCTCTCTCTCTCTCTCTCTCTCTCCTCTCTCTCTCTCTCCTCTCTCTCTCTCTCTCTCTCCTCTCTCTCTCTCTCTCTCATTGTTTAGTTGGTGATGATGGTTTATTAGAAAATATAAATATTATTGTATTCATAACTTCCATGATCAGGTAACACACACACACACACACACACACACACACACACACACACACACACACACACACACACACACACACACACACACTAAGGAGGGTCACACCAACAATGCCTCGCCACAGGATGTTACTGTTAAATCTTTAATTAGAACGTCCTCTTTAGGTATGGGCTATTGAGGCTTCAACAGGTGGTGTAGTGAGAAGGTGTGTGATGGTGTTGGTGGCGGTGGCGGTGGTAGACATGGTTGTGGTGGTGATTGTAGCTAGTAAGTAAAAAAAAAAAAATAGTTGTTGAGATGTTATTATTTCTTTAATTCTCCTTTTTTTTATTAACTGCTTTTTTTTATTAACTGCTTTTCAGTTTGTAATGAGCAGTCAGCAAATAATCTGAGTGACGGTGAAGGAGTGGTGAAGCGTGAGAGATGAACATAACATAAAGGAAAATAAAGGAAGCTGCAAGTAGCCCATGAACTTTACACGTGGCAGTTCCTGTACATAAAGCATACCTACCAATTTCCACCAATCATCCCCATCCATACACATGTTTAGCTTTCTTTTAAAGCTTCCCAATAGTGCACTAACAACCTGCATCTATTCCACTCATCTAACACTATTTAAACACCAGTTTCTTCCCATCTCCTTTTTTTCTTTTTTTATCTTTATCAAGTCTGAACAAATGCGTTGGTGAGAAAAAGGCGGAAGCACGAGAGATGAAGTGCGGAAGTGATAATGATGAGGATGACAGGTGTCTCACAATCAGTGCCATGTACAGGTGTGACATTAATACGATGATGTAGCTAGCTGGCTGGTGGTGGTTGTCGTGGTGGTGGTGGTGGTGGTGGGTATGGTAAGTGTTTTGCTTGTAAACGCACACCACGTGACTGGACAAGATGGTATTTGCTGTGGTGCAGGTTCAGAGAGGGTCAAGAGAGAGAGAGAGAGAGAGAGAGAGGGAGAGGGAGAGAGAGAGAGAGGGGGGAGGGAGTTGGTTGGAAGCGAGTTAAAAGAAGAATAATGCTTGTATCCAGAAACGTTTCGCTCTCCAACCACAACTGTCTTTAAAGGCCGCAGTGATGATTAGCCGGGTTCTCAAGAGTGTTTCTCCTTTTTGATGATGTAGAAACCTTCTTAATTTGTTACTAGAACCGCAAAAAAGACATCCTTAAAAAAAAAAAAAAAAACGTCTAACTACTAGAATGTTTTCAAAATAGTAGAGGTGAGGTGCAGAAATGTTCCAAATTACGATCCTTATTCTGATTCTCATGATGGATTATTTTTCACACTGATGGTGGAAAATCGTGGTTAAATTCTGCAGTATGGATAATGAGCCCCGCAATATAGCAGTTGTAAGGTAGTTATTATGTCTTTAGCTCTTAAGTTTTCTTTGTTCTGTACTTTACTGTTGTATGATATGCCTGATGGCTAAAAAAAAAAAAATATTATTATTATTATTATTATTATTATTATTACTGAAACGCCCAAGGATTCTGCAAGGTAGGAGGAAGAATGAAAAGTGTGTCAGAAGGAATGAAAGGATGAGGGGAAGGATATAGGAGGAGAGGAATAGGTGAGGGATGGGAGGAGGAGGAGGAGGAGGAGGAGGAGGAGGAGGAGGAGGAGGAGGAGGAGGAGGTGGTGGAGGGAGGGATGGAGGGTGAAGAGGAGGATGTGCGACGAGTGTAATTTTGTGTCAAGGTCAGGGTAGAGGAAGAGTCTCTCTCTCTCTCTCTCTCTCTCTCTCTCTCTCTCTCTCTCTCTCTCTCTCTCTGGTCACCATATTTTTTTTCCCTATTTTTTCTCAAATCACTTCCTCCTCCTTCCTCCTCCTCCCGTCCTGTGCTTCTCTCCCTCCCTCTCTTGTGAATGTCTCATTTTCCTTTCCTTTCATTTACCCTCTCTCTCTCTCTCTCTCTCTCTCTCTCTCTCTCTCTCTCTCTCTCTCTCTCTCTCTCTCTCTCTCTCTCTTCCATCCTGACACACATTTGTAGAGTATCAAACAGTTCTTAATCTCCTTTTCTTTATCTCTTCCTCTCCTTCCTTGTCTTCGTTTTTCTTCCTTTTCCTTTGATTTTCTTAGTGCTCTAGTTTATCATCTCCCTCTGCTTCTTAATCTCTTGCCATACCAATATCAAGAATAATTCTTCTTTCAGCTGCTCCCTCTTGAGGCCGCCACAGCCCATCACCCGTCTCATCTTCTCTTACCTCCATCACCTACATGTCTTCCTTCAGTGCATCCATAAACTTAATCTTTCGACTTCCTTTTTATAAGCCTGTATTCAGAAACGCTTTCCTTTCTCACCACAATCATTTTCAAAGGCCATAGAGATGAATAGGCTAGCCGGGTGTTTTTCCTGTTAATAATGAATAAATCTTAATATATTACTGGAACCATAAAAACAAAAAATACCCTTAAAAACCATCGTAACTTCAACTAGAGCCCTTTGAAAGTAGTGGAAGTGCGGCGCAGAAGTGTTTCAGTACATGGTCCTTAGTCGTGCCTTGTGGGTCCGTCTCCTATGTCCTCCCTCCACCCACACCTACTCCTCTCATGTCTCCTATGCACACGGCCAGACCACCTCAGTCTCGCCCTTCTACGTATCTTTTGCTTTCTAAGTGATACTCTCTTAAACTTCTTTCTGATATTTCTTTTCCGGTCTCGTCACTCTTAAATGAAAACTGCACCAGTAACGACAATGACAAAATACTTTACCTTGTTTATTGACCGAGGAGGACGTGCGGTGTGACTAAACTACACTAAAGCTATCTTTCATTTGCGCATCTCACGAGCATTGCGTAACTAGCTTCATGTTACCTAGTCACCCTATCACCCTATCACGTGCAGGAACCCTAGTGGAGCGTGCGCCGCGGGAACCTGCACTATACTACAAACAATTATATAAGGAACATAATAAGGGTGCTGTAGATTATGTTCCTTAGGGTTAGTGATCTCGAAAGTAGTACATAGAAGTCTTACATTCAGGAACATTTAGATCCTTAGGGTTAGTAGATTGGAAAGGAGTAGAAGTAACTGGCTCAAGTATATGATAGGAGGAAATTCACTAATAGAGTGGTGGATGATTGAAATAAACTCAGTAATCACATTGTTACTGCCGAGTCAAGCGTGTCCGTTGGGGAACTTATAAAAAAGACAAGATGAATTTATCAATAGAGGATCATAGGTACTAGTAGATACATGGTAGGTTTCGCACAGAGACCGCCACTTCTTGCAGGCTTCTTTTATGTTCTAAGTTCTAACCAGGCAACACTTTCGTGGTCTGGCAGCGGCGCCACCAACACAGACTGCGAAGTTTTGTGGGGGCGAGGTTGCATGCAGCCTGAGGAACAATACCGATGAGGAATGAAGGGAAGTGAAAACCTGGGATGGATGGGTGAGTTAAAGGTTGATCTACGACGTTAAGGGGAATAAAACGAAATGTGTGTTTTAGGTGGGGAAGTGAGGGAAAGGGGGAAAGGGAGGAGAAAGGATCGAAGGGAAGGGTAAGAGAAAGAAAGTAAAGGGAAGCAAAGGGTTCGTGAGGGAAGGGGAGGAGAGGAAGGTCCAAGTAATTAAGAATAAACATGAACCGAACTAGGGAACACACACACACACACACACACACACACACACACACACACACACACACACACACACACAACACTTTTGTCTTGTTATCATCATTTCATACTTCCATTGTCCTCTTTCATCATTTCATACTTCCATTGTCCTCATCCTCACTCTCCTTCACTCTTCACCATTTCCTGCTCATCTATCTCCATCCATCCTCTTCCCTCCTCTATCTATCTATCCATTCACTCCCTCTGTCTACGCACACACACACACCACACCACTTTTCTCCTCGTTCCCTAACCCAATTGTTCCTTTCCATCTTTCCATCCCACAATCTCTCTCTCTCTCTCTCTCCTCTTCTCTCTCTCTCTCTCTCTCTCTCTCTCTCTCTCTCTCTCTCTCTCTCTCTCTCTCCTCTCTCTCTCTCTCTCTCTCTCTCTTACTAACTTAGCGAGAACACAAAGACGTAAGTAACATGACCTTCCCAGTAGCATCTCGGTCAGACCTTGGTAGTACGACTCAACGTTAAGGTTGTAAGACTGAGGTAGCGCAGCGCAACACAGCACACGTAATAGCCTTAATCCTCCCATTGCGCAACGGAATCGTGTTAGGCGAGGATGAGCAGAGGTGAGTGTGGTAGATTTGGTGACTCTGCCTCTGCGTCTCCCCCTCCTCCTCCTCCTCCTCCTCGTCCGTAAACTCAGTGGAAAGCTTAATCACATGTTTTATATAAGGATTAAAAAATGAATGATGGTAAGCTGATGTGGTGTCTGTTGGCCACACCTCGGTTATGTATGTAGATAGCTGGAGTGATGTTCTAAGTATGTTACGCTTGATGTTATTTAAGTGTGCGAAAGTGGTTTTATATGATTATTCTGTTTTTGTTGTTGGTTACGTAGTTAGTTGGAGGGATGCCCCTAGTTTGTTATGCCTGATGCTATTTTTTTCTTTCTTTCTTTCTTGTATGTAAACTGTAGGAAGGTGGTTTTGTGTGTTTATGTTCTTTGTGTCAGATTAGGTAAGGTTACATTGGTTTTACTATTTTCTTAGATTGTTATGCTAGGTTAGGTTTGGTTAGTTTCATGTAGTTTAGTTTGGCTTGAGTTGGTTAATGTTATGTTAGGGTTAAGTTGGGCTAGGTAGAGATAGGTTGAGTTGGGTGAGGTTATGTTAGATTAAATTAGGTTAGTCTGGGTTAAGTTAATCTAAGTTAGGTTAGGTTCAGTAAAGTTTGGACTAGATTAAGTGAGATTAGATCAGTTTGTATTAGATTAGCTTAGTATAAGTTAGGTTAAGCTAAGTTAGGTTAGATTGGCTAAGGTTAAGTTGGGTTACATTGTGCTGGATTAGGATACGTTAGGTTAGGTAACGGATGAATAGGTTATACAATAAATCCAGCCAAGTAAGAATCAAGAGTCAAATGTTGCGACCTGAACGGCTTTACATTTGAAGGTTACAGGTTAAGCGTGCTGTCCCGCTTATCATCACCTCGAGGCAAACATCCGCTAGCGCCTAGGACAATGATGGGGCAGGACTACCTCTCCTCTTGGGTTGTACGAGTATAGCCGCTGGGTCAGGATAATAAGGGTTGAGAAACCCACCACCACCACCACCACCACCACAACATGCACCACCACCGCCACCAATAAGACAGTATGCATGATCATTACGTTGGTGAAGTTCATGTAGTGGTTTTTGTATGCTCTCTCTCTCTCTCTCTCTCTCTCTCTCTCCTCTCTCTCTCTCTCTCTCTCTCTCTCTCTCTCTCTCTCATGGTACCTTCTTCTTTTTTTTCCTTTACGAAATATCACTTTGTATCATGCATTCTTCCTCTTCTTCCTCCTCCTCCTCCTCTATCAAGTCTTTCCCTTACCTCGTTATGTTTTGACTCTATTTTAACACACCAAGCAGAAGGGAACCGTCTAAGTCGATAAATTTTTCCCCTCTTTCATTATCCTTTCCTTCCCTCTTCTCTCTCATCAGTTCTTCCCTCTTCTCTCTCTTCCTCCTCCTCCTCCTCCTCCTCCTCCTCCTCCTCCTCCTCCTCCTCCTCCTTCTCCTCCTCTTCTTCTTCCTTTGCCAAGTCTAATGCTCTTGTTCTTTTTTTTTACTTCTCATATTCCATATTTTCTTGTATTCTCTTCTTTTCTTTTTCTTTTCTCTGTCGATTTCCTCCTTTATCTTTTATCCTCTTCTTCCTTCATTTTATGTTAGATCTTTCTTCCTTTCTTCTTTCTACTCTTTGTTTCCATTTCTTATTTCTTTTTATTTATTTGCTTTCTCTGCCCTGTATTCTTTCCTCTCATTTTTTCTGTCTTTATTTTTTCTTCTGTGCTTTATTATCAATATTATTATTATTATTATTATTATTATTATTATTATTATTATTATTATTATTATTATTATTATTATTATTATTATTTGTTTAACGTTTTTTTTTCTCGATATTCTCCATGCATATTTTTTTAAGATTTCATTTCATTATCCTGCTCTTACTCCTAACACCGTTTCTATCCTCCTATCTCTTTTTTTTTTTTTTTACTTTTTGTTTTTGTTCTCTCTCTCTCTCTCTCTCTGTCTCTCTCTCTCTCATCTCTCTCTCTCTCTCTCTCTCTCTCTCTCTCTCTCTCTCTCTCTCTCTCTCTCTCTCTCTCTCTCTCTCTCTCTTTTATCTTAATTTTTCTCCTCAGTTCCAGTCTAGCTCTTACATCACCCTCCGTCTCCGTTACAGCTGGTGGTCGTCTCTTCTCCTTTTCTTCTCGTTTCTTCTCTCTCTGCGTGTCCAACCATCACACTTTTATTACATGGACGTCAGGCTGGCTAAGAGTTACAAAAAAGCATGAAGAAAACCTCTCTAAATTATCAATCCTTTATAAGTGTTTGACCATTTTATTTTTTTTTTAGGCGTTTTGATACTCCTCTCATGTCCTGTCCATCTTTCTGTAGCAAGAGTTAACCAGTATTCTCGAGCATTCGTCCCTTTTTTCAGGTAAATTGTAGAACCTCATGCTTGGTTATGTATTTCCTCCTTCTTATGACTTGAGTTCTATCAAGAGGGAGATTTCAAAATACTTATTCGGTAATTCTCCATGATCCTATTTTATCTTTCTTTGGGGACTAGCTCTTCAGTGGGCATTTTTTTTGTTCGTTCTTTTCGTTGCCCTAGGCCAGTGTCCCTCTTACATATAAAGATACTAAATGTTCAAGTCGTCTTTGGTGAGAAAAAGATGGCCTTCTCCACTCACCCTGCATTCTCTGCCTGCTAGAAAGGTTTAGAGGGAAGGAGTGAGGGGGAGAAGTTTAATGATAACAGTTTAAGGTGCGTAGAGGGTTTGGTGTCAAGGGAGGGTTAAAGAAAGAGTGCTTAGGAGTTTCCAGAGGTCTTACAGGGTGACGTAAGCTTGAAGGGTTTAGAGGGAAGGACTGGGAAGAAGTAGTTTTATTATAATAACTAAGGTGTATAAAGATTTTGGTGGCAAGGGAACGTAAAGGATAGGGTAAAGTGTGTGTGTGTGTGTGTGTGTGTGTGTGTGTGTGTGTGTGTGTGTGTGTGTGTGTGTGTGTGTGTGATGGTGAAACACAGGTGGATGTTACCTGAGAGTTCCTGTTGGTGATATGTGTTACTTATACTTCAACAACGTTACTACTTTTGCCACCACCATTACCACTACCACAGCCACCACCACCACCACCACCACCACCACCACCACCACCAACAACAACAACAACAACAGCAACAACCTTGACCCGTAAAATCTGACGTACACACAGTCCCTACATTCCCTTCCCAACAACTTCTCTGACCTTTTCCTTTCTCTCCTAATTTCCTTTATTTGTCAGCCTTCACTCTCCACCGTTCCTGCCTCCAGCCTTCCATTGCACCCTGTCATTCCTTCCCTTCACATCTCCACCCACCCTGCCAGACATCACCACTTCACCATGAGGTTATTTATGGGAGTATGGGAATGTGTAAGTATTGAAGAGAAAGGATATGGGCTGTGACTGTGGGGAGGAGGGTGGTGAAGGGTAGGTATGCAAGTGATGGGGAGGTGGGGAGGTGGGGAGGTGATGAATATTGGAGGGAGTAAAGAGGGGATGAGGGAGAGGTGGGGAAGGGACATGATGTGTTGGTCAGAGCTAGCTGATTAATGCCACAGTATAGGAAGGGAGGGTTTCTCACGGTGGTGGTGCGGCATGGGAGGGGAGGGGAGTGGAAGGGAGAGGAGAGGAGAGGAGGGAGGGATTGGGAGGGGAAGAGAGAGAGAGAGAGAGAAAGGGAGTCGCAGGTGCTAACAGGAGTGGGAAGAGAAAGGAAGAGGTAGGTTTACACACACACACACACACACACACACACACACACGAACAATTTTTTTTCCTCTTCCTCTCTCTCTCTCTCTCTCTCTCTCTCTCTCTCTCTCTCTCTCTCTCTCTCTCTCTCTCTCTCTCTCTCTCTCTCTCTCTTACTCTCTCTTGCTCTCGCTCGCTCGCTCGCTCGCTCTCTCATCTCGTCGTGGAATGATGGGTGACATAAGTGAATATCGTAATTTTTTTTATTAGCATTAGTTTTAGTGTGATTTTTGTTGTTTTCAGTCACAAAAACATTTATCTTCTAACTGCTGTGACTGATACTTGTATAGTGGAGTATTTCTCTTCTGCTCACTGTTATTTTATTTTCTTTCGTATTTCTTTGAAGCATCTGCGTTTCCCTCGGGCGTGGTAGAATTATTGCTAATAGTATTATTAGTTTCATTAATTGTTAGTTCAGCACGGATAAGTCGTGCTTGCTTCGTAGACTGCAACTGCCGCAGGACAGGAAGTAAACGCGTCTGTGCTTTGTGTTCTCTTCTCTGGTTAACTTAATTCTGGGAGGACCGAGAGGCGGCGAAGTTTTCTCTCTCGCCCCACATTTTTTTTTCTTTTTTAGGCGGCCCCTTTCACGCATAAGGCAAAATAAGTTTTTTTCTTCCCCTCCTCCACTTTTTTTCTTTTTTTTCTTAGAGGATCCTTTTCACGCATATTAAAAAAAAGACACCTCGACCCACACGACCACCCAGCCACTGCTTGCCTCCTCTCCCTCTTCCTCTCCTTGGCTGTCGGGGTGTGGGGTGGTCTCCGGGGCAAGGCCTTGGGGTGGTGACAGTGAGGGGGAGGGCCAGGGAGGACGTGGGGGTGGTGACAGCCTGGGGGAGGGACCGGGGGGAGGGCATGGGAGGTGGTGACAGTCAGTGGGGGAAGTCCAGGGGGCGTGAGCGTGGGAGTGCCGGCGTCGTGTTCGTTGCTGTCCCGTTGTTCGTAGCTTTCCGATCTCAGTTTACAGACAAAAGCTGGACTTCTGTGAACACTTTGTAAGATGTATTTCATCCCTGTATTTGGACAGCAGTGGGCAAATATGTTAATCAACACGCCTTTGTAAACAATGAGTTCTGAGCATGCCCAGTTCACGGGCGGACAGCTGCGTACAAGAAGACAGCTAGGAACACAAAATGCTATCATCAACATGGCTGAAGACTTGGTTAGAATATTAGCCAAATATAGGGATGAAATAGACCCTATAAAGTGTTCACAGCAGCCCCTCTGTAGTGTTTACAGCAGTCAAACTTTCGTTTGAAAACAATGAGTGGACAACTACGAACAATAGTACAGCTACAAACACGACACCGGCGCCTGACAGCTCAGAGTGCTTGAGAAAAGTTGTGGTTATCAAGCATCCTCGGAAAACTCAGGGTGGTGAAGGCGTTGTAGGCCCTGAAGGCGCTGTAGTAGCCAACTT
>NC_087151.1:31425192-31435192 GCF_035594125.1 Scylla paramamosain | reverse complement strand
CCCAACACAACACAACACAACACAGCCACCACCTCCAAACACAACACAACACAACACAGCCACCACCTCCCAACACAACACAACACAACACAGCCACCACCTCCAAACACAACACAACACAACACAACCACCACCTCCCAACACAACGCAACACAACACAACACAACACAGCCACCAACTCCCAACACAACACAACACAGCCACCACCTCCCAACACAACACAACACAACACAGCCATCAACTCCCAACACAACACAACACAACACAGCCACCACCTCCAAACACAACACAACACAACACAGCCACCACCTCCCAACACAACACAACACAACACAGCCACCACCTCCCAACACAACACAACACAACACAGCCACCACCTCCCAACACAACACAACAACACAACCACCAACTCCCAACACAACACAACACAACACAACACAGCCACCAGAAGGCCAGAAGTCGTGACGTGTCAATGACTTCTTTGTCAACCTCACTCCATGGCCGTGCCCCATTCCTACTCCTTCGTTTCTACATTTCTCATACCCCATCCTTATCTCCTCCATGTAAGCTCTCCTCTCTCTCTCTCTCTCTCTCTCTCTTTGTATGTATGAATGTAAATGTATGTAATGTATGTAAGTATGTATGTAGGAGGTATGAGAAGCATGGTGGATGGGGGAGAGGGACGGGAATGGGGATGTGAAAGGGGAGAGGAAGAAGGCAGACCCAAGATTCACGTCTAGCCGATGACAGCTGCCATGAGAAAAGATGACAGGTGTCGCTTTTGTTAGAAATATAGGTAGGTAAGCTGCTTCATCAAGTAGGGAGCCGTCTGTACATATATACTCGTAGACCTTATTTATCAATATGATACAAAACTGAATTTTTTATATGCAAAATATTTTTAAAACACCAAAAAACATACTTAGGCTGTTTTTCTGGGTATTTGTTTATTTTGGGATGGGTTTTGGTTGTTTTTTTAATGATAACCCTGGAGAGAGAGAGGAGAGAGAGAGAGAGAGAGAGAGAGAGAGAGAGAGGAGAGAGAGAGAGAGAGAGGGAGGAGAGAGAGAGAGAGAGAGAGAGTCCATCAGCGTCACCGTTTAGCCAGAATCATACCCTGTCTGTTCATCTCTCGTTGTGTCAGCAATGCAGCGGCTGCAGGGACACGCGAAACTGCTTGTTGGCCATGATTGTGTGTGTGTGTGTGTGTGTGTGTGTGTGTGTGTGTGTGTGTGTGTGCGCAAAAAAAAATTCTCTCTCTCTCTCTCTCTCTCTCTCTCTCTCTCTCTCTCTCTCTCTCTCTCTCTCTCTCTCTCTCCTCTCTCTCTCTCCTCTCTCTCCTTTCCTACTTATTACCATAAAATGCCTGAACCAAGCATTTCCTGTCCTCGCAACACGAGGCAAATTGAAACTGTTCCTTCTCCTCAGCAGATCAACGCCTCATGTTTGTGAAGCCTCAGATGACGCCTAAATACGTAGTTCTACAGGTCGCATTCTCAAATGCATCAATTGCTCGAGTACTTTTAATAAGTTGTGGTGGAAGTCATTAGGAATTTTAAAGACTTTTTTTTTTAAAGACTTTTTTTCATGATTGTAGTGAATGTTGAACAGTGAGTTTACACCATCAGTGAAGAAGATATTCATGAGAACTTGACTGGCCTTCTCTGTGGTCTTTAAAATTTGTCTGCACTAATGACACATTAATTTTAAAACCAAGATTTTAATACAATGAGACTTCACCAGAATTGTTTTTGTGATCATAGATTTCATATCTTATATGAGGCATTAAAAAATTATGCTAAAACCCACTTTCCTGAAGACTTTTGATGATTTTTAAGATCCTGATTTTTGAAAAAAAAAAAAAAAAACATGACCCCCTAAAGCTTGCGATGTCACTTGTCTATTTCTTACATAAAAGGGTGTACATTTGCACGCGTTGATGATAAATAAAAGTAACTTTAATGTCCTAAGACCCTTTTCATCTTATAGAAGCTCAAAATAGTTATTGTGTGCTCTTAGATTCGATATCCAATGTTACACTTTTAACAGTTACATTATATGTTGAAAAAACAATTTAATTGTTGTAATGAGAGAGAGAGAGAGAGAGAGAGAGAGAGAGAGAGAGAGAGAGAGAGAGAGAGAGAGAGAGAGAGAGAGAGAGAGAGAGAAATTTATGTATATGAACTATCTGGAGGGACGGTTCTAGTCTCACATGCCTCCGCGCACGCACACAGCAGGCCCCTCAACGCTGGATGTACGTAGCACGAGTGTGTTTGCGGAGTGAGTTTGTTCTCATCAGCCTGGGCAAGCATGGACTCTTGTTGGAATGAGTTTTACGGCCTGGTTTTCTTTCTGCTGTGTGTCTGCATATACATATCTACATATTCATACCCTCAGATTCAGAGTATACGGTCCCTTATAGGTTTTTTTATTTTCCATATTTTTATTTATTTATTTATTTATTTATTTATTTATTTTGTAATTCGTATCCATTGTTTTGCGACCCAGTGTGCCACCTCGCATTCCTCATGTCTTTTTTCATTTTTTTATTATCGTCATCTTGTGTATTTTTTTTTCTGTGTATTTTACACCTGTCAGTGTCTTCTTTTTTTTTTTTTTTCTCTCTCTCACTACAGGTGCCGAGGTTACTTGGTTAATCATTTACACTCTTTGAAATATTACTCCAAATCCTCCTACTTTTTCTCCTCCTCCTCCTCCTCTTTTTTCTTCTCCTTATTGAAATAATATTAGCGTTTTCATTCGCAGGGTGGGTTAGGTGAGGTTAGCTTAGATTTGAATTAATTCAGTTCATTCACTTTCATTCGTTTCATTCGTTAATCCTTTTACTGCGACATGCAACAATTCACGACACTAAGAAAAGAACAATGCATGAAATCTTTATGAGCATCTACTAGAGAAAAAAGCGAATAAGGATATATTACACAATTTTTAGCCAGTGTAGTGGTTAGAGATGGTTGTAGGGGAAGAGGAAATGCTTCAGAGTCGTTAGTAATTAAGGAAGGATGCGCCAAGAAGCAGTGAAAAGGTAACTGGATGCACGAATGTCTTCGCGGAGTGAGGGAATGGCGCCGAGTGGTTTGGTGGCTCTTTGGGGTGTCCTTGTGGGGGGTTGGCTTGTTAACCAGGTCATATATTCACAAATTAAACGTTCCTGCGTCTTGTCTCGACATCTATCAGGATCTAGTGGAAGTTATTGGTGTTTCCAGTTTTATTTTTCTAGTATTAGTTATAATTTAATACGGATTCTGCATCATCAATGGGGAGAAATAGCTGAGACCCGATGTCACATCTCTGAGGTCTTTGAAAATAATCCTCATGAAAGATCAGTGTTTTAGAATGTGATCGTAAGTACTGTGACCAGACTGTCCATCGACTTTGTGGACTAAAGTGGTTGGTGTGGCGCGTGACGGGTGTCTGAATCCATTGACATGGCCGACTTGTTAATTTACCTTGGTAATTAGTGAAGGACAAGACGCAACGGATTCAAGGTAGATATTTTGAATTAGAATAAAAAAAAAGGAAATGGTTCTCAGATATAGTGATAGGCTTGTCACTGAACAACATAGACTCGGATATCATGTCAAAAGAGGATATGAGAAGTGATTAGAAGAATATACTCGTACTTATATCACAAGGACTGCCACATGTAGACCTGCTGGCTTCCTGTGGCTCATGTTCGTTTGCTCTTCTTACTTGCTTCGGTCGCCTTTCTCTCCACCACCAGACCTCACTATGATTGCCTCGTGCTGATTAAGCAAGGAACATATCCCTATTATCAGATAAAAAAAATTCAAATTGAAATTTTTTAACTTTTTTTTTTTTTTTTTTTTTAACTAAGGCTCCAAAAGTTTAAAAACTTTGAGATAGAACATTTTTTTTGCGACTTAAAATTTTTTCTCTGAGATTACAGAATGTTGAATCATGAGAAGTTGATGAAGAATATTGATATGAAAAGTATATATATATATATATATATATATATATATATATATATATATATATATATATATATATATATATATATATATATATATATATATATATATATATATATATATATATATATATATATATATATATATATTAATCGTTAAAGTGTGTCTTTTTAGTGTCTTAGTCTTATTAAAAAGTGAAATATGGTTATTATCTACACACCACTCCTAAGAACTCAAAAGAATATCTTACATATGTACAGTGGTTCTTCTTTAAGTAAGAAACATATAATCGGATAAAAATTTTGAGAAAAAAAAATTCAATTAAGGTCCATTCCTGTAAAAAAAAAAATTAGATTTCGAATTTTCGTTTATTATTACATATTGTTGAATAATGAAATGTAGATGAATAATACTGATATAAAAGTATATATTAATCGTTAAAGTGTGTCTTTTTAGTGTCTTATTTTATTTTTATTTTGAATATTGATATTACTTACACACCACTCCTCAGAACTCAAAAAAATATTTTACATATATGCAATGGTCCTTCTTTATGTAAGGAACATGACTACAATGAAAGAAAAAAAAATTGAGATAGAGTATATTTTCATTTTTTTTTTTTTTTTTCATTAAGAATTTTCCTCTAAGATTATAGAATGTTGAATCATGAAAAGTAGATGAAGAATATTGATATAAAAGGTATATATTAATCGTTAAGGTGTCTCTTTTTATTGTCTTTTTTTTTTTTTTTAAGTAAAATATGGTTATTATCTACACACCATTCCTAAGAACTGAAAAGAATATTTTACATTTGTCCAATGGTTCTTCTTTAAGTAAGGATCATATCCCAATAATTAGATAAAAATTTTGAGATTTAAAAATTTTCACACTTTTTAATTAACGTCCGGACCAGTAAAAAAATTCAAACATTTTTTGCGATTCAGAATTTGCTTCTAACGTTGCAGAATGTTGAATCATGAAAAGTTGAAGAAGAATATTGGTATAAACAGTTTATATCATTCGGTAAAGTAGTTTTAGTGTCTTAATTTAATTAAAAACTGAAGTATAGTTATTATCTACGAACCATTCCTGGAAGCTCAAAATAATATTTTACATATGTACAATTGTTCTTTTTTAAGTAAGGAACATATACCTATAGTCAGGAAAAATTATGAGATTGAACATTTTTTGATTTTGCCCTAATTATTTATGGTCTGGACCTGTAAAAAAATAAATAAATAAAAATAAATAAATAAATAAAAAAGTTTGCGATTAAGAATTTTCCTCCAAGACAGCATAAAGTTGAATCATGAAAAGTAGATGAAGAATATTGATATAAAAAGTATATATCAATAGATAAAGTGTTTTCTTGTCAATTTTTTTTTCCTGAAGTTAAAAATGGATATTTTCCACATACCACTCCTAAGAATTCTAAAGAATATTGTACTTATGTACAATATTTCTTTAAGTAGGATCATATCACAATTATCAGATGAAAATTTTTAAATTGATTTTTTTTTTTTTTTACTTTTAAACTAAGGTCCGTACCTGTGCAAAGTGGCGTTTGCTGCGTAGTTGGGGTTCATTATTTCACTGAGGAGTGACTCTCTCTCTCTCTCTCTCTCTCTCTCTCTCTCTCTCTCTCTCTCTCTCTCTCTCTCTCTCTCTCTCTCTCCACGCAGATGACAGAAACATTCCCAGCAACGAGTACTCCTTGATCTATATCTGTTGCAGTTCCGCTCCTCGTTGCACACGCTCAAAGGCTTCCTCTTAAGACTTACATGTAAGTTCGATATCTCGCGTGGCCTAGGAAAGGATAAAAAAGGCGGTGAATGACCAAGCTTTAGGGCGCCGTGCCGACCAGCAGCCATAGAGGTTGCCGGCTCCACAGATTGTTGTGATCTATTCGCCTGCCTCCGTACTCCCCACACACCGTGACAAGGAGCGGTGTGCTGTGCGTAGCTGCTCAACTCTCCTCAGCCTTTACTGATTGAGAGTGATGGGTGGCCAGAAAGTGACGGCTTCGTTTGCAGTGTTCGTATATTTCTTTGCGCTCTATTAATTCCATGATGTTTATTTCTTGAATTTATTTTTCAGTGTACGTATCTTTTATATGCAGTACGTAGAAGAGCAGATGTTTACTAATTTTACATTTTTTCTATTTTTATTATCTCAACTTATAAACAAATAAATAATCATCTAATTTCACTATTATTATATTGAATTTTATTTTATATCTTTACTGTGTAACAAAAGGTCATCATGTATTCGGCGCAACTAGTGGTATCACACACACACACACACACACACACACAGTAGTCTCCGCGGCATCGGCTAGATGGCGCCGTGGCGGGCAGGGCTACGGGTGGCGGCAGGTGAGGCGACGTCTGGGCTGCACCACAGATTAGGGCCTCCTGAGTAGCGAGCCGGCCACCAGCAGACCTCCAGCTCCTGAATGCGCTTTCTTGAACCTGCGGATGGCTTTCAGTGGCTGGGGCATTACTGATAGGGCTGAATACCGCCACGCTGCAGCTGCCTCCTGCTCCTCGTGTCTTTCCAGGGTTCGGTGCCCGTGTAACCAACCAGAGCAAGAACGACGCGTCGCCATTGATAGTCTGACATGAGGAAGGCAAAGATGGGAATTCAAACGAATCGCCTATAAAATTTGTCACGTTTTAGGGTAGCATACGAATAAGTGAGAAATGCATATATGTATGTATGTATGTATGTAGGTCGGTAGATAGGTATATAGTGTCTGTTGTCAACATTTCTTACTAACGTTCTTTTATTAAGGGAAATTGAAAAAGAAGGCAAAGATGCAAGCTGAAAGATTTCGCTTATGAAATTTCTCGTGTTTCAAGGCAGTGTACGAGGAAGTGTGAAATGTGTATGTATGTAAGTACGTATGTATATTTTCTGCTATCAATATTTCTTATTTACGTTATTTTATTAAGGAAACAAGAAGAATTTTCTTGTAGACGTGAAAAAGAAAAAAATAGTTCCTGTGAAATGAGTGCCATCTGGAACTGATGTGAATAGTGTTCTCTCTCTCTCTCTCTCTCTCTCTCTCTCTCTCTCTCTCTCTCTCTCTCTCTCTCTCTCTCTCTCTCTCTCTCTCTCTTCGCTTTTTTCTCTTTTTCTTTTGTTCTTTTCTTATCATCGCTTGTCCGCTTGAAGGAGGGTGGCGCCGCTTTCACACACACACACACACACACACACACACACACACACACACACACACACACACACACACACACACACACACACACACACACACACACACACGCGCGAAAAAAAAGCCATAACGACTTTAATGGGACTGTAAAAGGCGTGTCAGCAGTTTCATTAAGAACACACAAAAAGCACCAAATTACCTCTGCTTTTATTTTTTCCTCCCTTCCTCCTTACTGACTCCCTCACAGCATTGTCCTTCCCTCACCCCACATCAAACACCCACTGATCGCTGTTATGTCACCTCTTCCTACCCAAACTTCCACCATCCTTGACTCTTTGACTTGTAATGACACTCGCAGCTTCCCTTCAGTAGCGTGGCGTACCAGTGTGTGTCCCATCTCCTTAAAAGTGTTCAGATAGGAAGTTTAAAGGGGGAAAAAAGGAGCTGCCGTGAAAAAGGAGTGTGTGGTGTTCACAATTCCAGTGCACAGTACCTTCCCCTTAAGGGTGTTCGGGTAGGAAGTTTAAAAGGAGGGAAAAAAGAAAGCGTTGCCTTGAGAAATGTACGCCTTTTAATTGGAAGTTCGAGCAAGCTTGAAAATGCTCCAAAGTCACGATAATTGTTTTGCTGCTCTTTGTCTCTTTCCGTCTCTCTTTGTCCCTGCTGCTCTCTACTACCAAATCGAGTTCGCAATAGACTCTCCCCCGAGCAATGAAATGAATGTATCTCTCTCTCTCTCTCTCTCTCTTATGGTAGGGTGATACATACCCCCAGATGAAGCCGTGAACTTTGGGCGACATTACTGCTTCATGAACCCTAAACTCTCCATTGTCTCATCTGCCTCTGCTCATCCCGTCGGACACTCTCCTTTCCCTCCCTCCCTCAGCATTTACTTGAGACAGGCCTGCGGAGTCTAGATAGCTGGTCTGGCACGATGTCTCTAGTTATGTTACCCTTTGTTCTTATTAATGACTGCAGTATTCATCAAAGGCGACGCGGAACACACACACGCACACACACACACACACACACACACACACACACACACACACACACAAGGAACAACTAACTGCGTCTGACTTATTGTGTTCCCGTCTTTCATTGTGAGTTCTTGTAATTCCTATTTTTTAATGTGTGTAATTTGACTTGCGTATTCTCTCCCCCTCTTAGTTTCTTGTATTCCCGTGTGTTTGTGTGTGTGTGTGTGTGTGTGTGTGTGTGTGTGTGTGTGTGTGTTTCACCATGCTGACCCAATGTCATATACCAGATGGAAACTATTTTCGTACAAACTTACATGGGAGAACCTATGTACTGTACTGGTGTGTGGCATTCCCTTGTGTGACGCTTGTATGGACTCCAACACGCAATGACTTTATTGATGTTCTTTTATTATGGGGATTTGAAGAATTTCCTCGTAGGTGTGCAAAAGGTAAAAAAAAAAAAAAAAAAAAATATTCCCTGCGAAATAACTGCCGTGTGAAACTGTTGTGAAAAGCGTTTTTTTTTCTTGTTTTTCTTCTCACAATAACCTTCTACAGCATCCCTAGAACACAAAACGCCCTGAAATTCAAAACACCAAGCGCCTTTTACTCCTCTTCTCGCGCTTTACTCACACCCAGCACTCGAGTAACATAAAACACTCACTTCTACTGCATTTAGTGTCTTTTCCCCTCGACCTCCAGTCCCCTCTGATCTGTTAGGAACCGTTCAAGTGTCAAGTTATGCAAGAGGATTGTCAGCGCATCAGAGGTCTTGAAATTGAGGGAAAAAGATGAGGTGAGAGTGAACGCAGAGGGTTATTTCATTCCTGGGCCTGATTATACATTTGACTACACATGGCGCTGTTGTTCTTGCCCCTCGTGTTTGTGTATCGGGGATGTGTGTGTGAGAGAAAGAGAGAGAGAAAGAGAGAGGGAGAGGGAGAGAGAGGGAGAGGAAGAGGGAGAGGGGAAGAGAGAGAAGTAGGACGAGAGAGTAGAGATTCTGTTAAAAAGTAGAAAGAGTATGAGTCACATTTTCATAAGATATGCTAAGCTTGTTGGGAGAAAGTTGTGTGTGACCTTGATTGCTGCTTAATGGTTTCCTTATGAGTCAGAGTCAGAGAGAGAGAGAGAGAGAGAGAGAGAGAGAGAGAGAGAGAGAGAGAGAGAGAGAGAGAGAGAGAGAGGAAAGGAGGGATTGATGAGAGAGAAAAACGGATTGGAGACATAACAAAGAAAAATGTGTGTATATATGTGTGTATTACGGAGCAGGTGAGGGAGGGGGCTGTCTGTCTGTGTGTCTGTGTATGTGTTTCTCTGTTTGTCGTACTAATGAATCTTTCTTTTCCATGTTCCAGGTAAGTGATGAGTCAGGTGAACGTGTGGGTGAGGTGTTCGCGTGGGTGGTGAGTACCTGAGTCTGATACCTCTTCTGTTTACCCTTTCTTTCACTGCTGCAAGTAAGTTTTTTTTTTTTTACCCATAATCCCTTACGTGTATGTTTGTAGACACGCAGTTTTCGAATAGTCTGTCAAGTAATTCTGTAGTTTTTAAGAGTAAGCAAAACTAAAAACCTCGTACTCTTACTTGTATGAATATCGTACGTTAGATGTTCGCATTAGTGATTTTTTTTTATTTATTCCTTTTTCATTACAACTTTCTTTCTCATTTTATTTTTTTCATTTGTTTATTTATTTATTTAGGTTGCGGCGATACTTACAGATGCTTGATTTTCTTTCTAACCGGTTTTTATTCTTCCATGGGCAAAGTGACTCTCTCTCTCTCTCTCTCTCTCTCTCTCTCTCTCTCTCTCTCTCTCTCTCTCTCTCTCTCTCTCTCTCTGGCCCTATGAGATGACAGCCAGATAGATAAATAGATAGATAGATGGA
>NC_087151.1:31400192-31420192 GCF_035594125.1 Scylla paramamosain | reverse complement strand
ACATAGGGACGTCCGGCAAGCTGATTGGATGGCGGGTGTTGCCACTATCCTGAAAGAGAGAGAGAGAGAGAGAGAGAGAGAGAGAGAGAGAGAGAGAGAGAGAGAGAGAGAGAGAGAGAGAGAGAGAGAGAGAGAGAGAGAGAGAATTAACGAAAGCATTACTTCAACATACAGGACATTCACACACACACACACACACACACACACTCTCTCTCTCTCTCTCTCTCTCTCTCTCTCTCTCTCTCTCTCTCTCTCTCTCTCTCTCTCTCTCTCTCTCTCTGATCATGATAACCGCAGCATTTTCTTGAGGACGAAGATGAACATGCAGCCAGATTTAGGAGGAGGAGGAGGAGGAGGAGGAGGAGGAATAAAAAAAAAAAATAGGAAGAGGAGGAGGAGGAAGAGGAGTAGAAAAAAAAAAGAGTAGGAAGAGGAGGAGGAGGAGGAGGAGGAAGAGGAGCATTGAAGGCTTAACTTTTCAATTCAAGATTTTAATTAGGTAGCGAGCAACGACGATAAAAGATTTGTGAAAGAGATTGTGAGGACATACTGAAACTCCTCTTTGCATGCGCGCGCGCACACACACACACACACACACACACACACACACACACACACACACACACACACAACCAGCAAGAACAAACAAGTCTAAGAAGTTACGTATGAAGACTGAAAGAAAAGCAAGTGATTGAAGGGGTGAGAAAACAAGTGAGTGAGTGAGTAAGTGAGTGAGTGCTTGAATTTCTATGAATATGTAAGAGGAAAGGGATCTAGGAATTTTAGAAGCAGTAAGCTCTTGGAGTGCATGCTAAGTGGGCAGTAAAGAGCTGGTGATGTGTGTGTGTGAGTATATGGGTTATGATTACTGGGTGTGGAGAAGAGGGCGTACTGAGTGGTCTTATTGGCAGCGTAAACATCCTTGACGATTTCATTTAAGGTATAGATTAAATGAATACTAAGAAGAGATGAGTGTGTGAAGGAGGAAAAGAAGGAGGAGGAAGAGGAAGAGGAGGAGGAGGAGAAGAAGCAGGAGGTGGTAAGAGAAAGAGTTGGTTGGGTTGTGGTTGTTTAATTTTAGCGTCTGTGTGTGTGTGTTTGTGTGTGTGTGTGTGTGTGTGTGTGTGTGTGTGTGTGTGTGTGTGTGTGTGTGTGTGTGTGTTCTTCCTTTTTATTGATAATATTGCAATTTTTTTTCCCACTGGTGTTTATTTCTGTTTCTTCTTTCCTCTTACTACTTTACTTTCTTGGTTCTTCCTGTTGCTCTCTCTCTCTCTCTCTCTCTCTCTCTCTCTCTCTCTCTCTCTCTCTCTCTCTCTCTCTCTCTCTCTCCTTCTCCTTCTCCTTCTCCTTCTCCTCCACCTCTTCCTCCTCCACTTGCTACACCTTATTAATCTTATCATCCTTAACCTTCTCAAATATCTTTTTTCGTATTCCTCCTCCTCCTCCTCCTCCTCCTCCTCCTCCTCCTCTTCCTCCTCCTCCTCACATTCGTCATCCTTTTTCGATTTTCCTAATCTTTTTCCTTATCATCCTTCTCCTTATTATGCCTTACCTCCTCCTCCTCCTCCTCTTCTTACTCCTCTTCCATCTCCTTGTCCTCGCCCTCGTTCTATTCCTCTTCATGTCCCTCCTCCTTCATCTCATGTCCTGCATCCTCCTCCTCCTCCTCCTCCTCCTCCTCCTCCTTCTGAAGAACCTATCGTTAGCAAGTCATCTCCTTTGTAATTTTTTTGTTCTTTTTGCAAGCTGCCGCGCCTTCAGACAAAAGAGTGGTGCATCTAATAATGGTTTCGCTGATGGCATGAAACGTGGAGATGGAAACGAAGAAAGAGAGAGAGATAGAGAGAGATAGAGAGAGAGAGAGAGAGAGAGAGAGAGAGAGAGAGAGAGAGAGAGAGAGAGAGAGAGAGAGAGAGAGAGAGAGACGATGCTCAGGTTACGCTCTTATTTTTTTTATTTATGTATTTATTTTTATTTTTTTGGTTCTAATTGAGTCTTCTTTATATTTTTATTTTGTTTGTTTGAAGGTATGTGGGTTAACAGAGTGAAAAATGAGTTATTAATGACTTTTATTTGTTTTCTTTCAATGCGTCTGTAAATTGCGGAAAATTGAGTTGCGTTATTAAAGGTGTGTGTAAATAGACCGAAAAAATAATTATTATCGTTATTATCTTCATTTTATTTTTCATTTCGGGAGAGAATGAGGGAAAGGAAAGGAGGGGACAAGAACAGAGGGAGTGAAGGAAGAAGAGGAAATGGCTGTAAAGGAAGAGGAGGAAGTGGAGAATGAGGGAGGAGAAAAAGGAATGCGCAAGGGAAGGAAACGGAAAGGAATGGAGTGGAGATGAAGAAAGGCGATGTGGAGGAAACAGAAGTAGAAGGAGGGAGGAAAGGAGTGGATGTTTGGAGGTAAAAGGAGAGAAAGGAGAGAGAGAGAATGAAGGAAGGAATGAGGTTTGAGAGAGAGAGAGAGAGAGAGAGAGAGAGAGAGAGAGAGAGAGAGAGAGAGAGAGAGAGAGAGAGAGAATTCGCCAAGAACATTAATTAAGATGGAATAACAGATTAGAGGAAAGGCTAATAAGTCTCAGAATCGATTCCTCTTCCTCCTCCTCCTCCTCCTCCTCCTCCTCCTCCTCCTCCTCCTCCTCCTCCTCCTCCTCCACCTTCTTCTCCTCCTCCTCCTCCTCCTTCTCCTCCTCCTCCTTCTCTTTCCTCCCAGTGAAAGGAGAGAGGAAAACAATGCTATTATTATTATTATTATTATTATTATTATTATTATTATTATTATTATTATTATTATTATTATTAATAGTAGTAGTAGGAGTAGTAGTAGTAGTAGTAGCAGTAGTAGTAGTAGTAGTAGTAGTAGTACTAGTAGTACTGGTGGTAATAATAGTGGCGAAAATAAGTTCAAATAGAGAAGGAAAGAAAACAATTTGATTGACAAAGTTTGGAGAATTAATCAAAGTAAGATTGAGAGAAACCTGTTCGCGCTTTCTCTCTCTCTCTCTCTCTCTCTCTCTCTCTCTCTCTCTCTCTCTCTCTCTCTCTCTCTCTCTCTCTCTCTTGGATCATGATAACTAGATGATTCCCTTGAGAACTGGGATGAATCTATGGCCAGATTTAGGAAGAGAAGAAAGAGGAGGAAAGGCACCTTTACCATTATTTAAGATACGTCTCTCTCTCTCTCTCTCTCTCTCTCTCTCTCTCTCTCTCTCTCTCTCTCTCTCTCTCTCTCTCTCTCTCTCTCTCTCTCTCTCTCTCTCTCTCTCTCGTTTGTGTGCTTTGTATCCATCTATCAGTTTGTCTCCTTTCTCTTCCGTTTCCTTTCCTTCTCTTCCTCTGTCTCTTTCTTCTTCCCTTGTTTTCCTCTCTCTCTCTCTCTCTCTCTCTCTCTCTCTCTCTCTCTCTCTCTCTCTCTCTCTCTCTCTCTCTCTCTCTTTCTTCCTTCGCTCGTTCATCTTTCAGGCATCCTTGTCACGGAATTCTTGATTTTCTTCCTCGTCTTCGTCCTCCTCCTCCTCCTCCTCCTCGTTTTCTTTCTTCTCCTCCTCCTCTTCTTCCGCCTCCTTCTCCTCCTCCTCCTCCTCTTCTTCCATCTCCTCCTCCTCCTCATAGATAACAATTATCTCTCCCAACCCAAGTTCCTCTCCTCGCCTCTTCTCCTTCCTCCCCTTTCTATGCCTTCCTTCCCTCCCTCCCTCCTTCCTACCCTCCCTCCCTCCCTCCCTCCCTCCCTCCCTCCCTCCCTCCCTCCCTCCCTCCCTCCCTCCCTCCTTCCCTCCCTCCCACACTCCCTCTCTCTCCCTCCCTTCCCCCCTCCCTCTCTTCTTCCTTATCTTCATCCTCTCTCCCGTCCCTCCCTTCCTCCGTTCATCTGTCTTTCTTTCATCTCTCTCTCTCTCTCTCTCTCTCTCTCTCTCTCTCTCTCTCTCTCTCTCTCTCTCTCTCTCTCTCTCTCTCTCTCTCTCTCTCTCTCAACAATAGTATGCTATGGATGCAAAGTAAAAGTGAGAGTTGAACTTTTGTGTTTGGGAGTGTGGGGTTGGGTATTAGAGAGAGAGTATGGTGTTGATGCGGTTTGAATATGGGTGGTTGGCGGGTTAGTGGAGGGTTGTTGGGGAAGGAAGTAAGGTTGGGACGGCCCGGGAGCAGATTGGGGTTTGGGTGGTTGGCGGGTTAAGCTACAGTTACCCTAGTCATTGGTTAGCTTGGACGTCAACTTTAAGGTTGGGCAAGATTCGTCCATCTTACCTTATCTCTTGACGGATGCGTAGACTAGTCCTGACGAATGCAACATTACTGCTGTAGATGTTCGTGTTTTCACCTTTTCAACGGCGTCAAAACAACAACAGCCCACAAGAAGAAGCTGAGCGGAGCTCCCGCCCGCTGACAACAATGGAAGACTCCATATTCAAATTATGCTTTGCTACCACCAGCCTTGCTGCTGATTCTGGAGCCTTGAATTAGTGTCGCCACTCATTATGAAGCTAGACATCAAGATGAGGGAAGCTGTATCGCCTGCTCAACGCTTGTTCGTCAAACTTCGATATCTGGCAATTGATTAGTAATTAATTTGTTAGTTAGTGCATGCATTTCCATTTCCATTGTAATATCGGATATGAACAGTGCACAATCAAGCCTGTCCTTGGCACTCGTGGAGAACTGGGATCCCGGCTTGCTGGGCCC
Source organism: Scylla paramamosain (assembly GCF_035594125.1). Taxonomy (NCBI): domain Eukaryota; kingdom Metazoa; phylum Arthropoda; class Malacostraca; order Decapoda; family Portunidae; genus Scylla; species Scylla paramamosain. The sequence continues at coordinate 31,415,500 of NC_087151.1, read as the reverse complement.
GTGGCCTGCCAATGTGAATTGCCAGTTTTGCATTGGTAAATGTTGTGATTGAGTCTGGTAGTTGTGTGTAGATTTCATTAATGAGGTCATAAACTGACCTAGTCGTAACAGCCTCGCAATATAACCTAAAATACCTTAATCAAACATCACCCCAAATGATAACCTTACTTAGGTGAAGCTAATTCATTCTACTTTTTACCTTGCCAAACCTAACCTATTAGTCAACGTATCCAAGCATAATAGTTATAAGCATTTATGGTATTGTGACTGTGTAATTTTCCTTTCCCATTAGTGTCTACAACTTTATACAGGTATTTTTTCTATTTACAGAAAAATACCTGTATATGTAGGGACATAGTGAAATAAATAGAATTGCCTGATTTTGTGAGATAATTTATTTGTGTAGTTGTTTATTTTATTATTCATTCGATAGTGTATAGATGTGCGCCTACTGTATGGAGAGGGGAGGTTACCACACACACACACACACACACACACACACACACACACACACACACATTTTACTACACCAACTTGCTCTATGATAAAATTAATTTATTAGAACATTATGTGGAATCTTAATGTGTACGTATTTTCAGCCCCAGTTTTGGTCATGAGTAAATACTTGAATTATTAACACTCGCTCACACACACACACACACACACACACACACACACACACACGGTCATTACGAAGGGAAGTACTTAAAAACTCTTGTCGAACACGTGTGTGTGTGTGTGTGTGTGTGTGTGTGTGTGTGTGTGTGTGTGTGTGTGTGTGTGTGTGTGTGTGTGTGTGTGTGTGTGTGTGTGTGTAGGCAGTCCCTGACTTCACCTATACCTCCAAGATAAGGGAAGAGGAGAAGGAGAAAGAGGAGAATGGATGAAGTTTTAATAGCGTGCACCCACTCTCCCTTCCCCTCTCACTTACTCTCTCAAGGGGGAGGTTAGGGCAATTACGTGTGGGAGGTGAGTTTTGAAGGGCGCGGGGTGAGAAGGTCAAGGGTGAAGGGTGGCGGTGAGGGAGGAAAAAGGCGTGGTGGTGGTGGTGGTGGTGGTGGCTGATTGTTAATGTTGATGATTTGGTATGAAAAATGTTCGGAGATTGAAATGTGTTTGTGTGTATTTGTGCATGTGATGTTTTTTCTCGTGTGTGTGTGTGTGTGTGTGTGTGTGTGTGTGTGTTGTCAAAATAAAGTAATAACAGCGTGCCGTAAGTAAGTAATTAAGTAATCTGCCAACCTCTTTTACCTTCTTCAACAATAAAACGTCAAGGCATATTCACTTCTCAAAAACAGACGCTTAAAAAAAAAAAGTTCAACAATATAAATCTGTTTTCTCCCTTCTTTCCTTCCTTCCTTCCTTCCTTCGTAACCCATCTTCTCCCTTCTTCTTCTTCTTCTTCTTCTTCTTCTTCTTCTAACACGTACCCATTCCACACCATCTCATTCCTTCCATTTTCTTCCCCCATTTCCTTTCCTCTCATTACCGTCGCCGCCAATTCTCCTCCGTCAGGATCTTAATTAATAGCGTCTCGTCAAGAATGCATTGATTACAGCATACTTGATCTACGAGAGAGGGAGAGAGAGAGAGGGAGAGAGAGAGAGAGAGAGAGAGAGAGAGAGAGAGAGAGAGAGAGAGAGAGAGAGAGAGAGAGAGATGCGAGGTTATCGTGTTCCGTTCCAAATAACCTGCATTATTTCTACTACTACTATTACTATTACTACTACTACTACTACTACTACTACTACTACTACTACTACTACTACTACTACTACTACTACTACTACTACTACTACTACTACAAGAACTACTACTGTCAACACCGTGGACATGATTAGTAATTCCTACCACCACCAATTTTAGTATCCTCTTATTTGTCATCACACCACCACCACCACCACCACCACCACTATCTATTGTAAGAAAAAAATAAATAAAAACGGTACTACAAGCTGCAGTCCCCACTAGTGACGCAATCGTGTAGCTCACCCGCGGTTTCCACACTCCAATCCCTACAAGGGAATCACGACGCGCGGCTGTCATGCGGTATTGGACTAACCTGTATTCCATTTTCCAGCCGCCGCCCCTCGCCGCCCGCCCCGCTAAGTCCACGCTGGAACCACCGTTTTGAATTCAGACATAGGAAAAGAGTTTGCCGATAGATAGATGCCAGGATTCCCAATAACGCCATAAGTGAAAGATAGATAAGAAATTGGCAGGGATAGATTTGACTGAAAGGAGGAGGGAAGGAAGGAAGGGAAGAAACACAGGAAAAACTCATATCAGGATAATTATTAGTCTATAACCAAGGGACGTATACTACCAATGAGAAAAAAAAGTAGGCTACATGTGGGAGAACAGGAAAGAAAAGACCCCCACTTGGAAGAAAACACGTGTACGAATGGCGGAAAAATATGAGTTAGGGAGTCCAATTCCCCTTCACCGTCAGACACACGAGACCTCTTAGGCACCTCACAAATATTCCCGCGTCATAAGTAGCCTTCCTGTTTGTTAGTTTATATAGTGCAACAAGAGGCGAAGGAGGAAGAGGAGACTCAAGGACGGTGATTTTTTCGCACCTCGTAAGTGGCCGCGGCGCTGGCGTGTCTACATAACTCTGTGCATCGCTATTCCGTGGGGCTGCTCCGTCCTTCCGCCTCCTCGCCGTCCCGCTATGCTGGTCGCGTCCCAGGCTGGGAGGAGCCTTGCCTCAGCACCTTAGCTCGGGGAGCGGCGCGGTCATCGAACGGCCAGCCATGAAGTGTTCTCTACATGACTCACATTCTTAAACGCTTCCGTCACTATTTTTTAAAGGTCACGGAGATTACTCATGCTCCTATTATGTTTTTTTTTACTGTTGCAGAATCTTTGTTAGTCACCATAATTATGAAAGCGTCCTTAAAAAAACTCTCAACAAGCTTATTTGCATTGTGTTGAAGTCAGTAGAGATGAGATGCCGAGACGTTTAACAATAAGTATCAAAGAAGCTTAGCTAGTGAATGCTATGATAATTTTTTCTCCGTAATGATGCAGAACATTTGTTGAGCACCAGAATCATGAAAGCGTCCTTGAAAAAAAAAAAAAAAAAAAACGTCAACCAGCTTTCATACATTGTATTGAAGTCAGTAGAGATAAGATGCCGAGACCTAAGAGGAAAGAGCAGAGTGCTATGTTCATCCTTTTTTTCCCTTGTTGGACACCAGAATCATGAAAACGTCCTTAAGAACATAGATCATAAGAAAATAAGGGAAGCTGCAAGAAGCCATAATGCCTACACACGGCAGCCCCTGTACGAACCATATCTATTTCCACATACACAGAAGAACATGCACATCAACAAAAACAAGAGACCAACCACCCCACCAGCATCACACACACTCACTCCTTGCAAAATCTTCACAAACTTTTCCTACATTTTACTGAATTAGTAGAGATAAGATGCCGAGGCGTTAGAGAGAAAGTAGCGAGAAGGCTCAACAAGGCAAGTGGCTGTGATGACGAACGTTGCAAGGGAGTGAGAGGCTAAATCTTTTCCGCGCTACGAACGCTCCTGCATATGTATTCCCGTCACGGCGGCCCATTGAAAGCGAACGGCGCGGAAGGGAATCGTTGATGAATACCATAAGCCATTTTTCACCTCGATGGCATTACGAGCTTAATTTTTTATTCATTTATATATTTTTTCCCCTTAAACCGCGCTTGGAGAGTGGAGATTAGATGCAAATGTGCTGATGTGTTAAAACGGTCAGTGTTGTGACGGTTTTACTGATGCTTTCTCGTCGAGTCCAGCCCCGCCTTGCTGCCCCCACGCCACCACACGCCACTCAACGTCTTGCAACAACCTCACCCGGTCCTGCAACACCCTTCCCACCTTATGCCACTCCACGCCCTGCAACACTCACCGCACCCCTTCATGCAACACCCAACCCACCTCACGCCATCCCACACCACTCCGGCCCCTCCCCGCCCTGCAGCACTCACTCCACCCCACCCCGTTCCATGCACCCCATCGCTGCCTTACCCACTATGTTTTGCTAAGTGTTATTATCTAGTTTTTGTTTGTGTTAGGAAGACGGGCCTTGGACCAAAAAAAAAAATGGATGGAAAAGTTAGTTCACAGTGCCGTTATTAATAAACAGGAGGAGGAGGAGGAGGAGGAGGAGGAGGAGGAGGAGGAGAACACTTACTTTAATAAATGTCATTCTGTGCTGTCTTTACGTAGCAATCAAGGCACTTAAAGAAAATGAATTGCACTACATTTATAACTCTCCTCTTTTAACATGCATTTCTTTAATCATGTTTATGAGGATAGTGGCATTTTAATTAAGCAGGCGTTTTTTGTCATTAATCTTTTAACCCCCATAGCCAGACTCCTAAACACTAACATTAATAAATAAATAAGTAAATCCACCGATCAAGCAATCAAAGACTTAATAATTACCATAGTCTACCTTTCGTGTACCCAATCAAAAGGACAAGTATTCTGATAATCTTTCTGTGAACTGCTAATGGTGGAGAAAGGGAGCAATGCAAGACGAACTGACTGACTGACTGGCTGACTGACTGGCTGACTGACTGACTGACTGACTGACTGACTGACTGACTGACTGACTGATGACTGACTGACTGACTGACTGACTGACTGACTGACTGACTGACTGACTGACTGACTGACTGACTGACTGGCTGACTGGCTGGCTGACTGACTGACTGACTGGCTGACTGGCTGACTGGCTGGCTGACTGACTGACTGACTGACTGACTGACTGACTGGCTGACTGGCTGGCTGACTGGCTGACTGACTGACTGACTGACTGACTGACTGACTGGCTGACTGACTGACTGACTGACTGACTGACTGACTGACTGACTGACTGACTGACTGACTGACTTGCATCTTCTTTCCTTGGTCTATTTGTGGTCACTAGTAATCAAAAGTAGTTGCAAGTAAAGTTCCCTCTCAACCACCTCGCGAGAGAGAGAGAGAGAGAGAGAGAGAGAGAGAGAGAGAGAGAGAGAGAGAGAGAGAGAGAGAGAGAGAGAGAGAATAAAGGAACAATACAGCCTCAGTCTATTTCACTAACTGTTGACGCTCTGAGCCTCTCCATCCACACTTGTTGCTTCTCCAATCCATCATTCAGAGGAGGCCACGAGCTTACGTCACACACACACACACACACACACACACACACACACACACACACACACACACACACACACACACACACACACACAGCCTTGATTCCACGTACAGGAAGGAAGAAAGGAAGGCTGCTGGTCACTTTAATATCTCCGTGAAAGCAGAGGGGAAGAGAAAGTCAAGTTAATGAAATAGACTGAGTGTGTATGTATTATTTGTTTGTTCGTTTGTCTCTGTCATCATCAACACCACCACCACCACCACCACCCAGTGACTTCCACTCGTATCTCTTTGTTGTTTATTCTACTTTCATCAACAACAGATCACATTTTTCCATACAATAGTTCTCTTTCTATTCTATTTTCCGTGTTCAGTTCCTATTCCTGGTCTGAAGTGATGTTATCTTGTCCTATTGTAGTCCTCCGCGAATCAGATTGCAGAAAGGTCGCGGTCTTGGTATGATAATAATTGTTTTCACTCTATTTACATATCCTTTGTCTTGTCTTTCATCGCTGCACTTAGTATACATGTCACAGAAAGAGAGCTTCAGTATTATTTTCCCGGTATCTTTCATTCCTAGTTTCTCGTGTGAGGTTCCACAAAAAATGTCAAGGAAAAATACTGCATTATTTGTATTATTCTCGTTGTTCTCGTTTTGTAATATGAAGATTATTAAGAGAACGAAAAAGACACTTCAAAATTCTTTTATTGTACAGTAGATTATTGTGTGAAGGTGAGAGAGAGAGAGAGAGAGAGAGAGAGAGAGAGAGAGAGAGAGAGAGAGAGAGAGAGAGAGAGAGAGAGAGAGAGAGAGAGAGAGAGAGAGACCTTAAAAAGGAACTTCATATTGCTTTTATTTTTAATCTTCCATCGTAAACCTGCCCAGGTGAAGATACATACAGTAATAGTGAAGATAAAAATATACATTAATTTCTGAATATCCTCTTCTATTACAACGGTGCTCTGGTAAAGATACAAAGAATGAAGACAAAGCATCTGATATTTTCTAAACATATTCTTTCATCGCTTTAACTCATTTGAGACGGAAAAAAAAAAACGAACGAAAAAGACTTGTATTACTTTTGAGCCTCCTCCTCCTCCTCCTCCTCCTCCTCCTCTTCGTGCGCGACCTCAGCTCTACGAGACATCTGTACCAATGAGCGGTAGTCAATGAGGTGAATCAGCTGCTGGAGACCCACACGCTCTTCCTCTCGGCACATGACTCGGGTCCTCTCAGCGTGAATACTAACTAGTAAGGAAGTATGGGTATTTCTCCTCCTCCTCCTCCTCCTCCTCCTCCTCCTTCTTCTCCGTCGTCTTCTCCTGACATGACAAAATTTATAGGGTTGTTGGTGATATGTAACCGGCATGAGAGGTGATTGGATGGTGTGTGTGTGTGTGTGTGTGTGTGTGTGTGTGTGTGTGTGTGTGTGTGTGTGTGTGTGTATTCTTGATTTGTCCATTCCCTTTTTGCTATTTCCGACGAAACAAAAGAAACGCCAAACGAAACGAAAAAAAAAAAAAACTGCCATCCATGCATTGTCAGTTTCCCTCTGTTATCGCGTTCAGATTTTATTCTCTCTCTCTCTCTCTCTCTCTCTCTCTCTCTCTCTCTCTCTCTCTCTCTCTCTCTCTCTCTCTCTCTGTATTACACCATATTTCATCCTTCCTCACGTTTTTCCTTCCTTTCACGTCGCTGTCATCTTGCAAGGAGGTACTGCTTTAAAAAAAGAAAAACAAATATGACAATCGACGCCTCAGTTCCACTCCATTATAGAGGCTGCCTGTGTGGACTGACGAGGCCCTTTTGAGACTCCCACACAGCACACGCACGTCACGGGAAGGTGTGCAGAAAGAAGTACTGTTATTGGCACCTCTTCTTGTCTTTCCTTTGCATTGCGACAGTGACACATGAAAAGACTGTATGCTTGGTCCTGTTTTATGAGCTTCTGCTGTTTGTCTGTTTGTCTGGTTATTTTCTCTCTCTCTCTCTCTCTCTCTCTCTCTCTCTCTCTCTCTCTCTCTCTCTCTCTCTCTTTTTCTTTTCGTCTCTGTCTCTATCCCTCCACTTGTTTCTCTTCAATTCCTCTCCCTTTCGTATTTCTCTCTTAATCTCCACTCTTTTACCCTCTTTTCCTATTCCTCTATTCTACCAGTTACCCTCATCTTCCCTTCTTCCATCCTTCCTTACCCTGTCTCTATCTTCCTCATCCATCCTTCCTGCCTTTCTTCACTTCCTTACTTATTCAGGAAGAACCTTGAGCTGAGAAAGGATGAAGAAAAGGGTGTTGGTGGTATTGGTGTTGGCTGTCTGTTGTTCTGTGATAGCAATAAGGAGGAAGAGGAGCAGGAACGGAGGTAGAGATAAAGAGGGAGGGAGGGATACATGTGGCTGGTGGATAAGTAAAGAGGGGGGAGGTGAAGATAATGGATAGGTTGGATGTATATATTCTTATCTACTTACCTTCAATATTCTTCCCTTTCCTTTCCTTTTCTTTCCTCCATTTCCCTTCCCTTTGCTACTACATGTTTTCTTCTCTTCCCTTCTTTTTCTTTCTCTTCTTCCCTTTCCTTTCCTTCATTTCCCTTTCCTTGCCTATTGTTTTCTTCTCTTCTCTTCTCTTCTTTATCCTTCCCTTTCCTTCCCTTTTCTTTCCTTATTTCCCTTTCCTTCCATACTGCTTTCTTTCCTTCTCTTCTCTTCCCTTTCTTTATCTTCCATTCGTATCCCACGCTCTTGGTAATATATATAACTACAGTCTTACGGGAAAAAGCAAGAGAGACGGAATATCTTTACAGGGTAGCCTCAGTAGTGAACACAGGTCCCTCAAACACTTTTTTTCTTTAACCTTCTAATTCTTGTGGCTTTCCTTCAGGTTTAAGTTCGGAGTGTGATTTTGAAAAGAACCCCTCAGAGTAAAACGAGCAATCGAGTGTTCAAATCTTTCAGTGTCTTTCATTTTTCATTTAGTTGAGGGAAAACCGGAAGGGTGGTGCAGATGACAGGTGTTTTTCTTTCTCACCAGCAGCCACAGGGTTAAAGGAGGACTATTGTCAGAGGCCGCACACAGGACGAGTTTTGTTTTCGTAGTGTTCTTTCCCCAAACTCGTGATGCAAAGTATATACCATACTGTACCTGGAATTATGAAAACGTCTCTGAAAGCATGACTTCCACGAGAGATTACTGAAAGAAGTTGTCGAAATGAGGCAGGTAAATGTTTGAAAATATGGTTTGGGTGCTTTCATAGAGCCTTTTTTTTTTATTTCTTCATCTGATGATACAAAGTTCTTGCGAAACTATTCCTGAAATCATGAACACGTTTTTGAGAGTATGACTTTACGAGAACCAGTTAAAAAGGAAGTTGTCGAAATGAGGAAGGAAAATGCTTGAGATTTAATGTCGTAGTGTTTTTCCTCTACTGATGATGCAAAGCACTTACCAAATTATAATACATTTGTGGAAAGATCTCAGGAAACGTAACTTCCACGAAAGCCTATTAAAAAAAAAATCGAAATGCGTCAGAAAAATGCACGCGAGCAAAGTTTAATTAGAGAGATGATAGAGACGCAAGATAGCAAGAGATGATAGATAGATAGATAGATAAGGGTATTCAGAGAGATGGGATTGTTAAAGGCAGGACAGGTGTAAAGGAAGAGACGGAAGGTAAGGTAGGGAGGGTAGAGGAAAGGAAAGAGGGAATGAGGGACGGAGAACAAGGATGGATAAGAAGAAAAGAATGAAGAGTGAAAGAAAGGGTAGAATCTCTCTCTCTCTCTCTCTCTCTCTCTCTCTCTCTCTCTCTCTCTCTCTCTCTCTCTCTCTCTCTCTCTCTCTCTCTCTCGCACACGCCTCCCTCTGTCCAATCATACACATTTTTTTTTTCTCTCTCTCTCTTTTCTTGCAATGGAATTATTCAGTATTTTTCGTATCAGTCAGAATGCTTTTATTTTTTATTCATTTGTTTTTGCTACGTTCTGTTTTCTGCCTTGCAATGTTATTTTCTGTTTACTTTCAGTTGTTTGTATGGAATATTTTTAAAAATCTTTATCATCATTCAGTAATTCTTTTTTTCATGTAAATTATTGTTTTCTCCTATTTTCTCTAGATTTCGTTTCTCTCATTATTTGTATGTTTATTTATTTATTTGCCTATTTATTTATTCATTTATTTATTTTTTGTATCCATGTATTTATTAATCTGCTAGCTTATCTTTTTATCTGCTCAGCTATTTATTCATTTATTCATTTATTTATATATTCTTATTTCATTTCAAGCTGACAGAATCTCTCTCTCTCTCTCTCTCTCTCTCTCTCTCTCTCTCTCTCTCTCTCTCTCTCTCTCTCTCTCTCTCTCTCTCTTTGGAAAATGAATTATATTAATAATTCATTTTCTGCTCTCTATTTATAATGATTTTAATGCCTGGTATTCAAATGGAAATGTACACACGTACGTATATTGTATTATTCATCCACACACACACACACACATTACACACACCACACACACACACTCTCTCTCTCTCTCTCTCTCTCTCTCTCTCTCTCTCTCTCTCTCTCTCTCTCTCTCTCTCTCTCTCTCATTCGCTACACATGGAATTTACAAACAGTCACTATATTCACGCTCGCCACAGACAACCACCTCGATGTCAATGAACTAGCACCTTTCTCTCTCTCTCTCTCTCTCTCTCTCTCTCTCTCTCTCTCTCTCTCTCTCTCTCTCTCTCTCTTCTCTTCTCTTTTATCCTTTTCCATCTCTCTTACGTTTGTTTATCTTCCCTTTGTTCTCCTTCCCTTTTATTATTAACGTGCAAATTAGTGGGTAATCTCTCTCTCTCTCTCTCTCTCTCTCTCTCTCTCTCTCTCTCTCTCTCTCTCTCTCTCTCTCTCTCTCTCTCTCTCTCTCTATGTAGTACAGAAGCTTGCCTGTTGCTGCTGGTCAGTCTGGCAGGAAGCGGTTCATAGAGGAGGAGGAGGAGGAGGAGGAGGAGGAGGAGGAGTAAAAGGAGGGGGGAGGAAGAGGAGGAGGAGGAAGAGTAAGAGAAGGGAGAAGAAGAGGAGGAGGAGGAGGAGGAGGAGGAGGAGGAGTAGGAGAAGGAATAGGAGGAGGAAGAGGAGGAGGAGGAGGAGGAGGAGGAGGAGGAGGGCTAAGAGAAAGGAGGGGGAGGGGGAGGGGGAGGCAAGTTATCTGACGTGAGGATTGCATTGCGTCATCACTTGGTTCACGATCTTTTGCTTTCGTCGTTGTCTCCCTCTCTCACTCTGAGCTATATTCGGATACAATCCTGCTCCTCACCTCCACTGCATTCAAAAGACCCTAGTTGGAGTTATATATGTATTTGAGTTTTTTTTTTTATGGTTCCAGTGACAGATTAACATATTTTCTGCGTTATTAACAGGAGAAACAGACTTGAGAACCCGGTTAATCATCTCTGTAGCCTTTGAAAATAGTCGTGGTGAGAGAGCAAAGCGCTTCAGGATAAGAGACGTTTTCCACTGTCGAGGTGCTTCTGTTTCCTGTCTCCGCTTCCACCGTCATCGTGTTCTTGGGGTTTGTTTGGAGTCGCGGTTATATGTTTTCTTCATCCACCCTTCCGTGTTGATGTAGCTCCGATGGTTCTCTCTCTCTCTCTCTCTCTCCTCATATCTCTCTCTTGCTTATCTCATTTCAGCGCCAGCGAATGTTGTTGTCTTCCTGTCCTCGAGTGAATGTGTCATAATAAATTAATTAAGTGTGTGTGTGTGTGTGTGTGTGTGTGTGTGTGTGTGTGTGTGTGTGTGTGTGTGTGTGTGTGTGTGTGTTTCATTATTCTTTTACTGCCTTTCTTCTTGTGTGGTCAGGTTTCTCTTCTGTTCTATCCTCGCTTTGCTGTTATTTTCTTTTTATTATCTCATCTTTTCACAGAATTGTCACGATTCGATAACATTACTTTCCTTATTCCTCTTATCTAGTCCTTTTCTTTTTTCGTACTGTACTTAGCAAGAAGACTTATGAATGATCTTTAGTATTGCTTTCTATATTGGTGTTGAGGTTCTTATACTACTACTACTACTACTACTACTACTACTACTACTACTACTACTACTACTACTACTACTACTACTACTACTCTCCAAGAAGAGAGTCCACAGACCGACCTTGCATGTCTTTATGAAGTCTGTTAACGTGATGTTCTCAAGGCGTTAGAGAAAATATATACTGGGCCATGGTTTCTTAGACTGTGATGGGTTAGGTTAGGTTAGTTTAGATTAAATTAGGTTCGCCTAGGTTTGATTTGGTTAAATTAGATCAAGTTATGCTATGTTAGATTAAGTAAGATTAAGTTACATTTAGTTTAGGTTAGGTTATTATTAAGCTACTGAAAGACCTGTTAGTCAGTCAGAAAGTAGTAGAGATGCGGCGCAGAGGCGTTTCAGAATATGATCCTTATTTTTAGGCGTAGTGTGTGTGTGTGTACCGGAGTGTTGCGTAAAGGTGATATTGGTGGCGTGTGTGTCGTGATCGCATGCCGCGGCGCTTTAGTCAGCCCGTCATGTGTTGATGTGTTCCCTGATGGCCTCGACCTGTTCTGCTCTGCTCTGCTCGCTAATGGTGCTCCGCTAGTTGTGGTCATTAGAGTTGTGCTGTAGCTGTTGTTGTTATTGTTTGTCTTATTTTGTCGATTTTCTCTTTATGTCCTTCTCCTCCTCCACTTCTTATTCGTCCTTGTCCTCGTCTCCGTCTTTCTCCTCCTCTTTAAATGCTGCTGCTGCTGCTGTTGTTATTGTTGTTGTTGTTGTTGTTGTTGTTGTTGTTGTTGTTGTTGTTGTTGTTGTTGTTATCATTTTATTATTATTATCATTATTATTATTATTACTATTATTATTATTATTATATTCATTATTATTATTATTATTATTATCATCATCATCGTCATCATCATCCTTACTCCTATTCTCTTCCTCCTCCTCGTCCCACTACTACTACTACTACTACTACTACTACTACTACTACTACTACTACTACTACTACTACTACTACTACTACTACTACTATTACTATTACTATTACTACTACTACTACTACTACTACTACTACTACTACTACTACTACTACTACTACTACTACTACTACTACTACTAATGCTACTACTTCTACTACTACTACTACTACTACCACCACCACCATTACAGTATGCTAGATATCATCATTCTCATCATATCACTAATCATACGTCACAACAAGCGAACATTGTCAACTACTGCTGCCAGGTATTGATGACTGGTTCTCTAGAATGGCCTCCTAGAAGACCTCCCTTAAGCCTTTTACGAAAATCCTGTGGTCGGCTTTTGTTGACACAGAGATCACAGAATTATTTGGATGGACGTAATGAGTAAAAGAATATGAGAATGTAAATTTTGAAGTACTTTTCTTTAAGGGACTGTAGTACAAAAAACAGATCTCTTGAAAGTTATAGATGATTATGGCATAGATTGATTAGCTGTGAAAGGGTTGAACTCCTCCACTACTCATCTCTATTCACGGTCTATTCCACTCCACCTCAGTAAAAAATTTTGATTCTCTCTCTCTCTCTCTCTCTCTCTCTCTCTCTCTCTCTCTCTCTCTCTCTCTCTCTCTCTCTCTCTCTCTCTCTCTCTCTAAATAATTCTTTGTTTATACTCTTTTATTTTGTTGTTGTTTTAAAGCGTTACACACGGGATAAAACAAAATAAAGGTGATATTACAAAAAAAAAGAAAAAGAAAAAACTGTAACCCGAAGTTAAAAATTATTTGTCCTGAAACTGTTTTTTTTTTTTTACAATCCCCAGCTTCCTTTGCCATCTTTTTTTTTTTTTTTTTTCATTTTTCTTGCTTTTCTTCTTTTTATCTTGTTCATCTTGTTCTTGTTTTTGTAGTTGTTCTTTATAGTTTTTCTTTTTTCATATTGTTTATTTCTTCTTTTCTTGCTGTTTTTTTCTTTTTCCCTTTTTTATTAGTTTTCTTTGTCTTCTTGTTCTTGTTCTTGTTCTTCTTGTCCTTGTTCTTGTCCTTCTTCTTCATGACCGTCCAGATTAAGAGATAAGGTGAAGGGAAGGAAGGAAAGGGATAAAAGACTAAGTGACTGTTTACAAGATGACCAGAAGAGAAGAAAGGAAACTCCGGTCTATTTGTACAGTCCCAGTGAATTACTTCTGCTTATCAGTCAGTCTTACTCATCGCTACTTCCTCTCTCTCCTTCACGCTTTTCCTTTAGGCTTTCATCTTCTGTTTTGAGTCATCTTCCCTTCTTGTTACAGGAAATTATTCTCTCTGTCTCTCTCTCTCTCTCTCTCTCTCTCTCTCTCTCTCTCTCTCTCTCTCTCTCTCTCTCTCTCTCTCTCTCGTCATCACTTTCCTCGTCCTAATGGCCAGCTAAGGAAAGCACGTCAGCCACACACGCCACCATGACTGTCCTCACGACTCTCTCTCTCTCTCTCTCTCTCTCTCTCTCTCTCTCTCTCTCTCTCTCTCTCTCTCTCTCTCTCTCTCTCTCTCTCTCTCTCATTTTTTTATCAGTTCGTTTTTACCTAATCAGTCATCATTTCTCCTTCTCCTCCTCCTCCTCCTCCTCCTCCTCCTCCTCCTCCTCCTCCTCCTCCTCCTCCTCCTCCTCCTCCTCCTCCTCCTCCTCCTCCTCCTCTTCCTCCTCCTCCTCCTCCTCCTCCTCCTCCTCCTCCTCTTCCTTTTATCTGTCTCTCCCCTTTCTGGACACCCCCGTTTCCTTTTCTCTCTGTTTCCCATTCCCTCCTTTCTTCATCTCTTATCCATTATCCCCCTTTCTTTCCGTCCCTTTCTTCTTCCCACCCTCCCTCCCTCCTTCCCTCCCTCTCACCAGCTCCCCCACCAGCCACTTGCGTGCAACAGGAAACAGGCTCTTGGGATAAGGGGGAAACGTGTGAATGTTTGTGTGTGTGTGTGTGTGTGTGTGTGTGTGTGTGTGTGTGTGTGTGTGTGTGTGTGTGTCCCCCGCGGCTTGAAATAAATCTACCTAGTGAGAAATTGAGTATTATAATAAGTAGATAGATAGATAGATAGATGAATAGATGGGTAAATAGATAGATGTATACAGATATATTAGATAGGTAGATAGATGGAAGTATATACATAGATAAATTAAAACAAGAGTAGATGGATGGATAGATAGATAATGATAAAGATAAATGGAGAGAGAGAGAGAGAGAGAGAGAGAGAGAGAGAGAGAGAGAGAGAGAGAGAGATAATGTAAAATGAGGATTCAATGTTAAGGTTCATTCATTCGGTGCTTCAGTCTCTGTTTAATCCTGGTACGATGAGGCGGTCAGTGGATCTTCTCTTTCTCCTCCTCCTCCTCCTCCTCCTCCTCCTCCTCCTCCTCCTCCTCCTCCTTCTCCTCCTCCTCCTCCACCTCTTTATTCCTTGAGGGCCCCAAGTATTTAATTATAGTTTTCCTACTTCTCAGTTTTCTGTTATCCTTCAATTTAGCGTCTCCTTTTTTTTCCCCTTTTCCATTTATTCTGTTCTTTCCTCCCAAGTGTCTTTAAGTGCCTCGTTTATATAGTTAATTTCTGTTGTTGTTGTTGTTGTTGTTGTTGTTGTTGTTGTTGTTGTTGCTGTTGTTGTTCTAGTTCTTGTCCTTCTTCCTCTTCCTTTTCCGCTTCTTCCTATTCCTCTTCCTCCTCCTGTCGTTCCTATAAAAATTTCCATGCAACTTCATATTTTCCATCCTGCGTTCCTCCATCCTCTCTCTCCTCCTGTCCTGCCACTAAAGGCTGAGACGGCGCGATGGGAGGTGGGGAGCCTTCCTTTTTACTATCCTACATCTTCTACTTCATATTAGATGGTGGAGCTTATCACAAAGAGCTTTACGAGTATAAGGACTAAGAGATATATTGTTTTATACTCTTTTTGTGTTTCCTTGTCCTCCTCATCCTCTTCCTACCGTTAAGCTTGTCACAAACAGCCTTATGATGATCAACAAGTCTGTTCCTGTGTCCTTCTTTTGTGTGTGTTTGTGTTCCTTCTCCTCCTCCTCCTCATTTTCCTTCCTGTGTCCTTCTTTTGTGTGTGTTTGTGTTCCTTCTCCTCCTCCTCCTCCTCATTTTCCTTTTCTTGTATCTCGTGTCCTAATTAAATTTTTAGCTCAAATCGAGTTGTTTGCATATATTTGT
>NC_087151.1:31360192-31395192 GCF_035594125.1 Scylla paramamosain | reverse complement strand
ATCCAATTTACTTTGTGGTGTCTTAATGTTCTTGTGGGATGCTTCTCTTTAAACTCCAGGTTAGTAAATTTCACACTCCATGAAAATTTTAGCCGAAGTAATTTATTGGAAACCGGGATTCTGAACCGCGCGTGTGAATTGCGTGCTGTGAAACGCTGAAGGCATTAATTGTTGTGAATCGGGACTTTGCTGTGATTGTTAAGCGAGAGCAAACGGATGGGCGAGCGCGCGCGCGCGCGCACACACACACACACACACACACACACACACACACACACACACACACACACACACACACACACACCTCATACAAGAAGGACTTCGATGTGATTGTTAAGCGGGAACAGACGAATGGATAAACACACACACACACACACACACACACACACACACACACACACACACCTCATACAAGAAGGACTTCGATGTGATTGTTAAGCGGGAACAGACGAATGGATAAACACACACACACACACACATACACACACACACACACACACACACACACACACACACACACACACACACACACACACACACACAGAAAAGTAAATACACGTGCGTCAGTATAGATTTCAGCAGTCGTTATGGGCTTACTAATTGGTATAGATTTCCGAGCGTATTTTCGCCACACGTGCATGGAGAGGCGGATGGAGGTGGGGGAGAGGGCAGCGAGTGGAGGGAGGCGCCCACTCTGCACCGCCCACATCCTATACACGTGTCGTTTCCATTCCTTCATTATTGCATTTCGCTCGCACTTTCGACCCGCCAGCTGTAAAGGTTTTATGAGTCACGTGTCGCTGAGTCCACGCCGAGATGTGAGGTCAAGGTTGGGAGTTTTTTCTGTGTGTCTGTTTAGTTCTTTTTTTCTTTAGTGTTCTTCAGGTGGTTTTGTCACTTTGCTGAGCCGACTGACGTGCATCATTCATTCGTATCCTCAGTGTGATTGCGTCGTAGAAGTTGAGATTGATTAATTTTTTTTCGTGTGGTTTCTTGTTTTCGTAATGGAATATATTTGCTTCATTAAGTGGTTAAATGTACATTCTTTAAGTTTAAACCTCCTTTGAATTGTGTTTATATTTATTCTTATTCCTAAAAAAAAAAAAGTATGCTTCACTGAGCCAAATCTAATTTTTTT
The DNA here is from genome assembly GCF_035594125.1 of Scylla paramamosain. Classification (NCBI taxonomy): domain Eukaryota; kingdom Metazoa; phylum Arthropoda; class Malacostraca; order Decapoda; family Portunidae; genus Scylla; species Scylla paramamosain. Next base: position 31,394,054 of record NC_087151.1, on the reverse strand, counting down.
TTCTGATCTTTTGATTTGTTAAAGGAGAAATACTATGTGGCTAAATGTGCAGTCTTCAAGATGGAATTTCTTTTTACCATTGTTTACATGTATTTTTCCTTCACTGTACCAAAAAAAAAAAAAAACTTACGTGTAGTTAAATAGGAGTATCTTTCGACCAAGGAGAAGATCTTCCATGTGTGCAAGCCTTAGAGATGTATGCATGTATGTATTTATGCATTCCAGTGACTGTGTATGTAGGCAGCATGAGCCCAACACAAGTATACCACAAGATGACCACAGAGGAAGAGAGAGCGAGCGAGATAGATAGATAGATAGACAGAGAGATAGATAGATAGATAGATAGATAGATAGATAGATAGATAGAGAGAGAGAGAGAGAGAGAGAGAGAGAGAGAGAGAGAGAGAGAGAGAGAGAGAGAGAGAGAGAGAGAGAGAGAGAGAGAGAGAGAGAGAGAGAGAGAGAGAGAGAGAGAGAAGCACACCTTTGAAATTAAGTACTGCGTCGCTAAATCACCGTGAGAAGAAAGTACATAGGAATTGACTGACTGACCGATTGATTGATTACTATCGTGACAGAAAGAGGCTATGATGGCGCTGTAGTATCCCAGGTGGAGGGGGGAACTAATGCTCTCAGCGAAACGGGGGAGGATGGACAGGGCAGAGCGGAGCGTGTAGCGTGAAACCTTGTTAAGTTCTCGCCTCGCATGTTCCGGTGAATATTATCATTTGCCGGGCGTGAGTCAATTACCGGACATGCATCGCTAACTTCTCCGACTGAATAAGTGAGGGAAGAAAGCCGTGAGTGGAGTGTGATTATAAGTGACCTCTTTCTGCCTCTCCTTCTCTCTCTTTCGCGTGTTTATTTCACCCTAAGTAGATGAAGCGCAAGGTAACAGAGAAAAGTTTTGCTGTAATGGCTGCCGTAGGGGTGTCTGGTGCCCTGGTGGTGTTTTTATATACTCCAGCAAACACACGACGAGGAGGAAAGTTGGCCAAGCGAAGTGCAGGAAGCGAAGGGCAGGATGACAAAGGCCGGTAAGTCAACACAGGAAGGGAAGTAATGGATTGCATTTTCTCTCCTTTTTTTATCCAACCTCCCCCCTTACATGGCTATTTCTCTCTCTCTCTCTCTCTCTCTCTCTCTCTCTCTCTCTCTCTCTCTCTCTCTCTCTCTCTCTCTCTCTCTCTCTCTCTCTCTCTCTCTCCCTTACAGTATATCAGCGTCACCCTCACAACCTCTTCACACACACACAATCTTACACTTCCCTGACATCTTCCCTCCTCCTCCCTCATCATTCTGTCCCAGTCCTTCCGTACCCGCTGCCGCTGCCGCTGCCTCCCCCTCAGCCAATATCCTCCCTCACCACAGCACGTCTTCGACAGACTCCCTGACTCGTTATCTTCCCCACACACTGACGAACACCACCCTTCCTTCCTACTCCTCCTCTTCCTGTTCATCCTCTTCCTGTTCCTTCTCTCTCTCTCCTTCCTGCCTCACCCGAAAACTTCTTAGATCCTTGTTTCACCCTCAGTAGTGTTATTTTTTAATGAAACTTGGGTTTTTTTTTATGATTTAAGATACAAACACTTCCATACAAAGTTTCACACGAATCAGAGAAAAAAAAATTATAACCCTCTTACTGACTCGTTATGCCTCCCCTTAATTCCTGTGTTACCTGTATGTTAGCGTACCTGAGACTCACCTACTGTATACAGGAGTTTACGTGCCCTCTCCTCTGTAACGATAAAAGCATAACAGTTTATTTAAGCTCGTAAAGAATATATATCGGTAGAAAATCGTTTATTATGAGTTATGTGGAAGGGAAATTGCGTGTTTAGTAATGATTTCTGATGGAGTTAGTACTCGTGGTGGGTAAATATAGATGCTACGCAGGTTCTACGCTCTCGTGTTATCAATAGAAAGTTCAAAGGGTGTCTTGAGAAAAAAATAGTAAATGGTGTTTGAAGTTGCGAGATGTTTGTGTTCCCCTTGCGTGGCGGAGTTTTGGAAATCGTGTGTGTGTGTGTCTGTGTGTGTGTGTGTGTGTGTGTGTGTGTGTGTGTGTGTGTGTGGTGAGGTGCCTGGTATATAAATAATGTTTAAGTATATATACGTGTGTGCTTTTTTATCTAGGTACCTATTTTTTGTGCGTATATGTACGTGCGTTTATATTTTTCAGTGTATTTTTTTTTCAGTGTTACTCATTAAATGTAGTGGTTTTGTATCCTGTTTCTCTCCTTCCTTCCTTCATTCATTCATCCCTTCATTCCTTCATTCATTTATTTTCTAATTTTTCTTTCTTTCTTTCTTTATCTGTCGTTCTCTCTGATGCTGTACTGTAATCTTATTTATCACACTTTCTGTTTTGTATTAAAAAAATCAGGATTGACCAAGCAGATATTCAATAAAGGGTCCATAAACATTAATCTATTCTCTCTCTATCTACACATTGTTGTGGTTCATGTATAGTGAGTGTTGAGTGTTACGCCACACCCACTACACACAACATTCTGTCCACCAGTGTACGTGAAGCAAGAACAAGTGTCGTAGTGGCTAAGTGTCGTGCATGTGTGTGTGTCGTAAGTGTCAGAAGTGTGCTGTGTATATGAGGGTGTATGAATGTATAGTACGTATGGCTGAGGAAGTGTGTGTGTATGTGTGTATGTGTGTGTGTGTGTATGTAAGTATGTATGTGTTAACTAGGTCGTGGTATGTGTGTGTACGTATGCATGTGTGTGTGTATGCCTGTCACCCTGCACACATCCTCCTCCAGACAGGTGTAATGGGGTTAATTGGCAGTACGCAGGTGATAATGACACGTTGCAAACACCCACCTACTCCCCCGCCCTCTCTTACCTGTCCCATATACCTCACTCCCCACACACCGTCCATCCTCCCATCCTCTCACTCCTTTCCACCACCGCTCATTGCTACCATTATTTTCTTGTTCTCTCTGTTTCTTCCTTCCCTCTTTTTCTTTTCCTTTTTTTTTCTTTTTAGCTGCTTGGTAACCTGTTTTTCTCCTCTTCTTGTTCTTCCTGTTTTTGTTGTTCTTGCTCTTATTACTGTTTGTTTGCTTCTTTATTTCGTTCGTTGTTTCTTTTTTGTTTTTTTCTTTTCTTTCTTTCTTCTCGTTCTGGTTCTTATTTCTTTTGTTCTTGTTGTTATGTTCTTGTTCTTGTTTTTGTTCTCGTTCTTGTTCTTGTTCTTCTTGTCCTTCTTTCCCTTCCCGCTCCTCCTCCTCCAGTCTCAGACGCAGTATATGCCTCGGGACAAGAACACGTGAAAACATAACGCTCAGTGCTGGCAAATTGGCTCTTATGATGAAATTTATGACATCTGAAAAAAAAAAAATATTGTACGCGAATATGAAGAACTTAGAGAGAGAGAGAGAGAGAGAGAGAGAGAGAGAGAGAGAGAGAGAGAGAGAGAGAGAGAGAGAGAGAGAGAGAGAGAGAGAGAGGTAAAAAAAAAAATTCAGTCGTTTAGGAATTTGAAAATAAATAGTGATAAAAAGATAAACATTAAGAAAGCATCGAGAACATTGAGAGACATGACCCAATAATACGCAAAAAAAAAAAAGATAAATAAATAAACAAAAAAAAAAAAATAGAAAGGTAAAAAAAAAAAAAACGAGAAATTAAAATAAAAAAAAAGTTATTAAAGAAACATTGATATTTACAAACCCAATAATAAACAAGAACACGAGAAATACACTAATTACTCTACTACAATTTTACGTCGCCATGAAATATTACACGTCACATCAAACAAACCCCCAATCATTATTGTCTCCGAGGCGCGAAACACGAGCCTAGGTACTCTTATGTTCTATCAAAAGGGCTGTATTTCTTGAAGATGACTGAGGTTACATGATTAGCCATGTTCTCAAGGGTGTTATTCCTACTGAGGACACAAAATACGTGTTAAATTATCAACGGAATCATGAAAATACGTCTGTAAACTCCAAATCATTTCAAGACACTTATTCTCCAATTTCGGATGATTCTTTTGACCTTTCTTTAGGGATTAGCACCTCAGTGGGCCTTTGCTCACTCTTTTTTGGTTGTCCTTGGCCAGTGTCCCTGTTATATAATAAATAAAGAAATAATGTCTACTGGAGCCTGTTGAGTGTAGAGGGAGGATGATGAAATGGTTAGGAATACGATCAGATGTGCGCAGAAAAGAGAGCAGTGAGGTCGGTTCCTAGACAATGGTGTTCCTGGTAAGGTCTCATGAGAAACTGTTCCTGGAAGAGACAGAGAGAGAGAGAGAGAGAGAGAGAGAGAGAGAGAGAGAGAGAGAGAGAGAGAGAGAGAGAGAGAGAGAGAGAGAGAGAGAGAGAGAGAGAGAGAGAGAGAGAGAGAGTTAATGGGTATCAAAGAAGCTGATGCGCGATAAAAAAGATTAAAAAAAAAATTCGCTACAACTAAAATTCCATTCATGAAAAAAAAAAAAATAGAATGCATGGTCCTTGGAGAGAGAGAGAGAGAGAGAGAGAGAGAGAGAGAGAGAGAGAGAGAGAGAGAGAGAGAGAGAGAGAGAGAGAGAGAGAGAGAGAGAGAGAGAGAGAGAGAGAGAGAGAGAGATAGAGAGAATGCGTTATGTTAGGAGGTACATGCACGTTAAGGTATCAGGTTATAACTAATTGTCTGCATGCAAGTCATGTAGGGGTGATGAGTCTGGAGGTAAAGGTGGTGGTGTGAAGTGAATCCTGGGTGATTGTGCTGGTGCGTGGTGGTGAATAATGACCTCGTGGTGGTGAATGTATATAGTTAGTTTGGGTGATGAACATGAGAGCGTAAAAAAAATAAGGGAAGCTACAAAAAGTCATCTGGTCTACGTACACATAACAGTCCTTGTATAAAATGTGCTTATGTATTTCCGCCTGTCATCATCATTATCATCCATAAATCTGTCTAATCTTTTTAAAACTCCTTATTGACTCAGCACTAACAACCTGATGACTGAGTCCATTCCATTCATTTACGTGGTGAATGCTACAGTGATGAATGGTGGTGACTAAGTAAAGAATGGTGAGTGTGCAAAGTTTGAATGGTGGTGACCGCTGACGTGTTAAGATAGAATTAATGGTGACGTGACGCGTGGTGATGATATTATATCATGAGTGGTGATGGTGATTTGATGTGGTGAGTGATAAATGAGGAATGAATTTGTGGTGAGTGATGCGGAGTTGAGACACTAAAGACGATCAAGAAGAAGAAGAGGAAGAAGAAGAAGAAGAAGAAGAAGAAGAAGAATGAAGAAAGAAAGAAAGAAAGAAAGAAAGAAAGAAAACCACACCACCACCACCACCACAACCACCACCACCACCATCACCACCACCACCACCACCACCACAATTAACAACAGCAACAACAACAACAACAATAACAAGAGCCCCACATTACTAAAACCAGGAAAGAAACCACAGAGCGTTTACTGAACCACCCACGTTTGCTGCTTGACACGTAGCATTGGAGAAGCGCTCCCGTTCGTCACTACTCCCGGAAAAAAAAACTGACAGTAATGATGTTGACTGTATCGTTTACTGGCCATCTGTAGGTGAATCAGACCAACTTTATTTTTCTTCGAGTCTCTCTTTAACTTTTTTGGGAACAGCAAGTATTATTATTATTTTCTTTTGCATGAAGGAGGAAGTCTGACTAAGGATAATAAAAAGACAGAAAAAGAAATCCCAGTGAAGAAGTATATCTGGCTTTTTTTCCCCATTTTTTCTTTCTCTCTCTTGACACGTAAGAGAAACAAAAACGTATTTTCAGGTATTGCAAAGCGACGGACCGATACATCTGGAAGGGAAAAGGTGATAAGGACATTCGTTACAACGTCAAGAAAAACATCAGTGAAGTTAGTGTTTTTGAAATATCTCAGTGTACGATCTTAGCTACATTTAACAGGCAGTAGTATTTTTTCATTTTATTTTATTTTTTTATTTAATGCAAGAAAAAGTTAGACTAGGGCAAGAAAAAGGCTATTGAAGAAAGACCATCGAATGTACCAGTCCCCAAACAGTGTAGTCAAAGAGGGTTATCCAGAATTTGAGGTGTTTTCAAGTGGGGTTTTCAAAAGTGCTTTCATGGTTCTAGTGGTGACTTGGGAAAGCTCCTGCACATACACAGAGAGAGAGAAAAAAAAATACCAACGAGAAACCGGCTTATAATTCCTGTTGCCTTTGAAAATATTCTTAGAGAAATCCCTAAGCGTTTAAGAATATGGTTCTAGATATTTCCCTAAGAGAGAGAGAGAGAGAGAGAGAGAGAGAGAGAGAGAGAGAGAGAGAGAGAGAGAGAGAGACGCAACTGATTAAGACATTTCGCTGACACAGAAAAAAAGAAGTGACAGTAATAATGGAAGGATTGAAAAGGACCAGAGGAAAGACTTGTAAAAGGAAAGGAACGTAAGACTGTTAATTATGGAAGGGAAGGAAGGAAAGCAGCACGTCTCTTAAGGAATGGAACACAAGGGTAAAAGATAGATAAGAGATGGAAAGAGACGATGAGGAACAGTGAAAACAGAGGAACAGTGAATGAAACGGAAAGGGATGCATGTTTGTGAATGGCGCAGAGGACAAGAGAAAGGAAGGGAAGGGAACAAGGAAGAGGAAAGAAAGAGAATGGGAAAGAAAGGGAATTAAGATAGGATAAGGAAAGGAAAAGCAAAAGGCAAAGGGATAAGTAAGAAAAGAGAAGGGAACATAGAATGAAATGGAAAGGGAAAGGGAATATGGAAGGGAAAAAGAAGGGAAAATGAAGGGAACAAGAAAGAGATGAAAACAAAGAAGTGAAGTAAGGGGAACAACGAAGAAAAGAAGGAAAAAAAGAAGGAAAGTAAGAAAACAAGGAAGAAACGGAAATATAACAACTACGAAAAAGGAGAGAGAGAGAGAGAGAGAGAGAGAGAGAGAGAGAGAGAGAGAGAGAGAGAGAGAGAGAGAGAGAGAGAGAGACAAGGAAGTGAAGAAAACAGAAGAGCAACCAAAGAAAAAAAGACATGGAAAGAGAAGGATGAGCATCACAGGAAAGGAACGCTGGGGTAGAGGATGTGTGAACGTTTTGTACTGACGATGCAAAGACTCGAGAATACCACAAGTTCACAGCTGGGACACAAAGACACAAGCAGACATTCACACACATGAACGCAACAAACTTTTCCGTGCTGTGGGAGGACGTGAGTGGGGAGTGGAAGTAATACGAGGCCTGTGGGCGTGTGGCGGTGTGTGTGGCGGCTGGGCGAGGCAAGGGAGGGACTGATGAAGGGTAAGGAATGAGCGAGGCGTGATGGTGGTTAAGAGTAATGATTGGTGGGTGGCCGGCTGGAGTACGTGGGTGTAATGATAAAGTTGACACGAGCCAGACATCTTGAGGTGAATGATTAATGAGTCGGGTTGTCTTCAAGTGTTGCATTAAGGATCTTGGAGTTAATATAATTGAAAGAATATGAAGCCGTTGTGAGCATTAGTGTGTTTTTTTTTTTTGTTTTGTTTATGGTCTTCCTCATTTAAGTGTGCGGCTCTTGATTGATTGTTAAAATAATGATAACAGTAACTTGACATTATATGCCATAACAGCAACGATAGTAGAAATAGCACCAGCAACACTGACAGCAGCAACAATTTTTTTTATTACTATGCTTCTGCTACAACAACAACAACAACAACAACAACAACAACAACAACAACAACAACAACAACAACAACAACAACAACAACAACAACAACAACAACAACAACAACAACAACAACAACAACAACAACAACAACAACAACAACAACAACAACAACAACAACAACAACAACAACAACAACAACAACAACAACAACAACAACAACAACAACAACAACAACAACAACAACAACAACAACAACAACAACAACAACAACAACAACAACAACAACAACAACTACTACTATAATAATGATAATGATAATTGCTATGTATGCTTCTGATGCTGATAATGCTGTGTCTGAAATTATTATTATTATTATTATCATTATTATTATTATTATTATTATTATTATTATTATTATTATTATTATTATTATTATTATTATTATTATTGTTACTACTACTACTACTACTAATACTGATACTACTACTGCTATTAAAATCACCATTACTGTTGTTATTATTACTATTGTTATAACGACTAACATTATTATTTCGAGCTAGTGTCCCCCTCCCCCTGTCTCAATCACATTCCCCGCACCACAATACAATTCTTTCCCCTCGCTCGACTTGTGTATCAGAGGCGGTGTTTATTATTATTATATTTCAGGCACCTTTTCTCTCCACTGATTGCATGGTTATAGCCAATCTTCCGCGGTGGTTTATGGCCTCTCTCTCTCTCTCTCTCTCTCTCTCTCTCTCTCTCTCTCTCTCTCTCTCTCTCTCTCTCTCTCTCTCTCTCTCTCTCTCTCGCTAAGTACGAAAACAGGGAAGCCATTAATGTCGTTTGGCCGCAAGATGACAGTGTGATTAAAGGGTAACAGGCAGACCTTATTACACAGAGCGACGGTACCACCACCACCACCACCACCACCTCAACCCTTCACTTTAGAATTTCCTTTGCTACTTTTATTACTACTTTCACATCCTTATTATTGAAGGCTTCTCTTCTTATACTGCTGCTGCTGCTCCTGCTACTACTACTATTACTACTACTACTACTTTTACTACTACTACTTCTTTCATCCGGTGGCGGTGCTGTCAGTGCATATTTTCGTTTATTTTTGTCTGTGTGCTTGTGTTTGTTTGTGTGTTTGTTTTGTTTGTCAAGTTGGCATGTCATTATCAATTTACAGTTTATGGCTGTTTATTTATGCATGTATTTATTTTGCTAGTCGTGATTAACACACACACACACACACACACACACACACACATACACACACACATACGAGGAGGAGGTTGGTGGTTCGGTAAGTGTGTGTGTGTGTGTGTGTGTGTGTAAAGATGTTAAGAGATAGGGAGATAAAGGGTGGACAGATGATGTTGTGAAGCTTTGAAGTAACTTTTGGGAAGGGGGAAGATGTGTACGTGAGAGAGAGAGAGAGAGAGAGAGAGAGAGAGAGAGAGAGAGAGAGAGAGAGAGAGAGAGAGAGAGAGAGAGAGAGAGAGAGAGAGAGAGTTGGAAGGGAGAGGAGGGGGAGGGAGCAGGAGTGAGGGTGTTCAAGGGATGGGGAGGAAGGAAGGGAGCTGCGTATATGAGAGGAGAGAGTGATAAATGCAGCCTGTTTCTTCTCTCCCCTCTCACTCCTCTCCCTGCCTTCCTTCCCTCCCTCTCTCCATCCCTCCTACAAAACCCATCCATTTGAAAGGTAAACAAGCACACACACACACACACACACACACACACACACACACACACACACACACACACACACACACACACACACACACACACACACACACACACACACACGCATTCCACAAACATGGCCTTGACCCCGTGTCGAATGTGTGTGTGTGTGTGTGTGTGTGTGTGTGTGTGTGAGTACGTCGTTCGACCCTCACTGTGTCTTATGATAATGTATAAGTTTATGTGCGGCGAAATATGGTGATTTGTAGGCTGCTGGCTAAGGTGATGGTGGTGGTGGTGGTAGTGATGAAGATGATGATGATGATGTGCTAGTAGGTAGTGAAGATAGAAAGTAGAAGTAGTGGTTGTAGTAGTTAGTATTATTAATTACTGTTGTTGTTGTTGCTGTTGTTGTGGGGTACGTGTTTTTTTTTGTAATGCTAATAAATAAAAAGATAATAATAATATCACGAGCATTAACACATATCAACAAGCAACAGGAAATATATATATGATTTGAACAACAACGACAACAACTACTACTACTATTACTACTTGACAGGATAATGCCAGGGTTCGTTTCTAAGTACACTGTTTTGATATATGTACGTGTGTGTGTGTGTGTGTGTGTGTGTGTGTGTGTGAGAGAGAGAGAGAGAGAGAGAGAGAGAGAGAGAGAGAGAGAGAGAGAGAGAGAGAGAGAGAGAGAGAGAGAGAGAGAGAGAGAGAGAGAGAGAGAGAGAGAGAGAGCGCATCGACTTTTACTACAAGATTTTATCAAGTAGGTTGTACGTATGTAACTTGTACTTCAGTTCTTACATGAGTGAGTGACCGACCGACTGACTGATTGACTGGCTGATTGACTGACTTGTGATTCTATTAAATGACTCACGGACTGTTTGAAGATATGGTGACTGAACTGACTGACTTGATACGAAAGTTACTGATTGGTTGATTGCGTGACATACCGACTGGATAACCAATAACAAACTTGCTTAATGTACACATGGGATTGACTGGCTGGCTGCCTTACTTATTGAATGACTGAATGACGGATTTATTGACTGATTGAGTGACTGACCAATCGAGGGTGGGTAACTGACTGACCGAATGACTGATTGACTGAGTGACTGACTTACTGACTGGCTGACTAATAAACGAAGATACTCACGCTATGCACACATTTGTAGACAGAGAGAGAGAGAGAGAGAGAGAGAGAGAGAGAGAGAGAGAGAGAGAGAGAGAGAGAGAGAGAGAGAGAATTCCAATGATGATGTGTTTGAGTTTTAGATAAAACGTGCTGTGGTAAAAATGATGATCACGATGGAAATTAGTGATGGTGGTGGTATTAGTGGTAACGGTGGTTGTAGTGGTTGTAGTGGTGGTGGATGTGGTGGATGTGGTGGAGTAACAGCTGCGATACTTACACTACGAGCAGAGTGGACAAAGTATCCAATTCTGTTGACTTTGAAGGAGGAGGAGGAGGAAGAGGAGGAGGAGGAGAGGAGAAGGAAAAAAAGTAGAGGGAACAAAGAGAAGTAAGAATAAGAGGAGGAGGGAATGATGAGGAAGAGGGAAGAAGGTGAAGGTTGGTGAGACTTATGAGAAAGAAGGGAGAGGTGGTGACAAAAGTGATAACGAAGGTGAAGTGAAGATGGAGTGGAAAAAAAATAAAGAAAAAATATTGTGACGGTAATGAGAAGAGGAGGTGGAGGTGGAGGTGGAGCTGGAGGTGGAGGTGGAGGAGGAGGAGGAGCAGGAGGAGGAGGAGGAGGAGGAGGGGAAAAGGAGAGGGAAGAGGAAAAGGATGTACAAAATGAAAAGGAGAAAGAGGAAGGGAGAAAATCAATACACACACACACACACACACACACACACACACACACACACACACACTTTTTATATTGTTCTTAGATGTGTCGCGATTGCTAAAGTTGATGCCTGGTGCTTATTTCAACATTCTCTCTCTCTCTCTCTCTCTCTCTCTCTCTCTCTCTCTCTCTCTCTCTCTCTCTCTCTCTCTCTCCACCAAGACTGTCATTCTTTCATCATATTTACTAAAATTCCTCTTCTTTACCTCTCTGTCGTCCTCCATCTCTTCCTCCACCACCACCACGACCGCCTCCTCCTCTTCCTCTTCCTTCATCATATCCCCCTCTAGTCAATTCAAGGCCATACCTTTTGATAATTAATTTCTATATTTGGCCGTGGCGAAGGAATGATTACCCAGGCACCACTACGCAGCATCACCAGACCCATTGCGCGTCACTCACATTCTGAAATACTTCTGCTAGGACATCCCCTACTTTTCAAAAGGGTCTAGTTGAGGTTACACGGGTTTTTAGGGGTGTTTTAATGTTTCTAGTGACAGATTAACAAGATTTCTAAGTCATTAACGGGAGAAACACTCTTGAGAATCCGACTGGTTATCTCTGTGGCCTTTGAAAATAATCGTGGTGGCAGAGCGAAGCGTTTTTGAATACCGGCGTCATATTTCGCCAGTATTCTGAAACACTTTGCTGTCTCTCCAGGACTATTTCCAAAAAAGCCACAGAGATGATTAGCCGGGTTCTCAAGAGTGCTTCTCCCATTGATAATGTAGAAATCTAGTTAATTTGTCACTAGGACCGTAAAAAAAAAAAAAACATATCTAAAACACACTTAAAAACCTGTGTAACTTCAACTACGTAGGCCTTTTGAATGTAGTGGAGATGCGGCACAGAAGTGTTTCAGAATATGGCCTTTTCTTTCCTTCCCCTGCAGTATATCCCGTTTTCTTTACCTACAGGGCGTTTAAATGTGTGTCAATGGTGAGCTGTATGCAGTTGCTTTCTCGCCCTATAGTTACCCCTTAAATAATTCTCATCCTTAGCAAGAGTCAGTTCACAAGGGAGCGGTATAATTAGTATCTGTGTATTTATTCCACTCTGTTTTGGTCTGTAGATAAATAAATAGGTGGATGGATGGATAGGTAGACAGATAGATAGATAGAAATTTAGATAGACTGAAAAATAAATAGATGGATAGATAGACACATAGACAGATAGATGAATAGATAGATGGATGGATAGATGGAGAGATACATAGCTCAGTAGGTTAGATTAGGTTAGGTAGACGTAGTAAAAAGGTAAATAGATAGTAAGAGAGATGGATAGATAGATAATATTTGGCTAGTCAAAATTAACCATCATTGTACAAACCACGGTACCTAAACTATACACGGATCAACAAGAAAAACAGGAAACAAATACAAATCAAGTCAGACAGAGGAGCAACATGCAGCAAAACAACACGAAATCCTAATAAAAATAGAAAAGAAAAAAAAAAACGTTAGCTCTGACGAAAACACTGAAATCAACACACAGGCACAAAACTCTTACATTACTCAACATGCTACGATGACAACACAACAGAGTAAAACAGAAAAACAAAACAAAAACATAGCAATACAAATACAATTATGGATACCCTACGTAGTCTGTCACATTTCCTGTTTCAGCACAAGTTATCATTGGAATTCACCACCACCAGGACGACCACCACCACCACCACCAGTACCCGGACCCTCCCAGCGCCCAATCGGGGAAAGTTGCAACAGAATCTGATACGTGCTTTCTGCGTCGCCGAAGCCAATATGCTGCACCTTGTTTTTATCACGCCGGGAGCTTATGTTTTATTGCATTTTTATTTATTTGTTCTATCTTCAACTTCTGCTGACTTATCTGTGTGTGTGTGTGTGTCTATGTGTGTGTGTCCAGGGTTTACGACAGTGAAATAAAGTAACACCCACCCCTCATAAAACAAAGTAATGGAAGAGGACTTGGTGTGCGCGCTACTAAATGAGGACCGGGGGAGGAGTAGTGGAGAAGGAAATGGGGCGAACTAATGTAAACTTTTCATCCTTCGCTTGATAGAGAAAAAAAAAAGAAATAGATAAATAAATAAAAAAAGGAAAAGACATGACGTTCATCGACTGACTGTACGTACAATTTTCGCCTTTTCCCTTTGTTGCAAATCCTCTTATCCACTTACAAGTCTCAACACGTTCCGCCAGCTGTCAATTGGCTAGTTAAAATCGAAGGACTTGCTCAATTTCAATTTCAACGCGAGCCTTTGCATAGAAAACGAGATGTGGTGAAGCTCTTAACGCGGATTAGAGGAGATTGGAAAGTATAAGTAATTTGTATTGACGTTGTTGTGTTTACTTTCTCAGGCGTCTGAAAGTCGCGTGTTATTGCGTCATATATTGCTGAGTGTAAAGGTGTGTGTGTGTGTGTGTGTGTGTGTGTGTGTGTGTGTGTGTGTGTGTGTGTGTGTGTGTGTGTGTAATTGGATTTTAGGTATGATATATGTTATTGAGGTTATTAATTGGTTTACACTGAAAAGTTAAAAGGAATTGATGTTTGTGTATGTTTGTTTGCATGTGTGCGTATGTGCGTAAGAGAGAGAGAGAGAGAGAGAGAGAGAGAGAGAGAGAGAGAGAGAGAGAGAGAGAGAGAGAGAGAGAGAGAGAGAAAGTAATTTTTATCTGTCATGGGTGCAGGAAAATAGAGATACATCACACACACACACACACACACACACACACACACACACACACACACACACACACACACACACACACACACAAAGAGAGAGCAACAATAATATATTTCCACATGGCGCCACTCTGACACTCTCATAAACAAGCAAAGAAATATATTAAATGACATCAAAAGTGCAGTCTGAAATAAAAACGGCCGTGATGAAAAATGTCGTTGTCTGTTATAATTATCATTGTTGTTGTTGTTGTTGTTGTTGTTGTTATTGTTGCCATTATCATTGTCGTTATCGTCCACACTGCAAGCAAGAATTCTTTTTCTGGCCAATTAAAGTAAGCCAAGATTGTGCTGGACTGTAAATGAATCCACAAAACACAAGGAGCTTCTTGCGGCTTCCTTTATTTCCTTATGATATGTTCTAAACAGGGAATGAACACAGTGCGCCTTGAGTCAGTTTCTAGCATCAGCCCGTAGAGTTGTAGCGCTGTGCAGTGTAGATATTGAGATAGTGTCGGATTCTACGCTTTCCCGAAAGTTTTGTTTATAGTCAATGTAAAACTCCACGACCTCATAAGCAACTTTCCTCCCAACAGGAAGTAAATTGCGTAACTTTTATTGGAATCTTGGATAACTTACGTCTTGGGCGGGGCATATCAAGTGGCCTTTTTCCTTTTTTTTTTTCTCAGATTCTTTTTTATACCCTTGGCCAGATTCCTTGACATGGAAGAAAATGGCATAGGATTTCGTTATTACGGTATCTTAAACCTTTCACAGCAGTAAAAACAATGTATGGAAACTCTATGAGCATCTACAAGAAAGAAGGGGATAAAGAATTCTAGATTTTTCAACTTCTGGCCAGTACAATGTTTGGACGTGCCTGTAGAACATGAAAAATGGTCTCAGAGTGGTTAGTAATGAATGAAAGGTGTGTCAAATCCCACTGAAAGAGTTAAAGATCGTATTCTTGTCTTATATGAACTAAGTGGAAGTTGCTGGGTCTTTTAAGAAGTTCTCATGGTTTTACTGATAGTTTAACAAAGGTTTTGCATCATCATCATCAGAAAAAAAATCATCCATAAGATCCTAATATATTTCTGTGGACTTTGAAAATTAGTTATTGTGATATATCAACATTTTAATTATTTTAATGATGGTTTAACAAAGATTCCGATTTTTCACAAAAGAAACATAGAAACTCGGCTTATTCCCCCTGTGGCCTTTGAAAATGACTACTTCTTGAACTTTTATGATTTTAATGACAGTTTAATAAATATGTCGCATCAAAAACAACAACAACAAAAACAACAGCAACAACAACAACTACAACAACAAAAAAGCGGCCATGAGAACCAGACAAGTCATCTCTCTGGCCTTTGAAAAAATCAGCCTTGAGCGTTTCGGAATATGGGGTGAATCTTTATCAATTAACAAACCCATTCTGGCAGCCGTTGTCCAACCCATCCTCCCCTGACGCATTTGTCTGAATGAAGCGAGTGTTGCCCCCGCTGAGCCGTCCTGAGGGAATCACGTGCCAGTAACCATCTCTCCTGGAACGTTGCCAGGCGCTGCAAATATCGCTCACAAAGGCTCCAGGGTGTGTTTTTTTCTTTTTTTGTAATGAGTAAAATGCTTCAATTTCTTTCTTTTTTCATCTTTCTTTTCTCCTTTTTTTTTGGGGGGTGGGTAGGGGTGGTCCGATGAAAATATTGTAGCTAGCACGCATTTCACGTATTCCTTTGAAGCTGTTTCGTCGTTTTCTTTTATTTTAGGTTTATTTATTTATTTTTTTAGGCTTGTGTGTGTGTGTGTGTGTGTGTGTGTGTGTGTGTGTGTGTGTGTGTGTGTGTGTGTGTGTGTGTGTGTGCATTTGAGAACACAGCATGCATACATTTTTCAACACGAACTCAAAATACACGCTGTAATCCACCTCACATTTTTCCCTCACCTTCATCTCTCCCTCCTTCCTTTCTCCTTTCGGTGCCTTCTGCTTTTCCCTTCCCAGCTCCTCCGTTTCCTTTCCTTCCTTCTGTCAGCTTTTTCTTCTTGTTTTCTTCTTTTACTTTCCTTTCTTCTGTCAGTTTTTTCTTCCGGTGTTCCTTCTTTTCCTTTCCTTCCTTCTGTCAGTTTTTTTCTTCTTGTTTTCTTCCTTTCCTTTCCTTCTTTCTGCCAGTGTTTTTTTTTTCTTCCGTTCCTTCGTTGTCAGTGTTTTTCTTGTTTATTTTTCTTTCCTTTCTCTCCTTCCTTCCTTCTGTCTGTGTTTTTCTTCTTGTTTTCTTCCTTTTCTTCTTTCTTTCAGTGCTTTCTTCCTGCTTTTCTTTCATTTCTTTTCTTTCCTTCTGTCAATGTTTTTTTCTTTTTTTCTTTCTTACTTCCTTCCTTCTATCAATGTTTTTCTTGTTTTTTCTTCCTTTCTTTCCTTCTGTCAATGTTTTTCATCCTGTATTTCTTAATTTCATTTATTTAGTTTTGGTCAATGCTTTTTTTGTTTTTCCTTCCAATAGTAGGTCAGATGGCGCCATGTGGTGGGAGAAGTAGCATTTTTTCTGTAATATTTGTCTTTTTTTATTTTAGGTGTTTACTACATTTATTTTCCTTTCCATTCTTTAATTCTTCTTTTCTTTCTTTCCTCTCTCCCTCTTTCCTTCACTTTCACCATTCCTAACCCAATATTCTTCAGACCTTTCTAAAATTTCTTTTTTCCTTTTCTTTTCTTCGTTCCATCTTTCCTCACTTCCTACTTTCCTTTCTTTCCTCTCTATTTTACTTCCTTCCTTCCTACCTTTCTTCCTTCTCTCATACTTTTCTTCTCTCCTTCCTTACTTCCTTTCTTCCTTCCTTCCTTCCTTCCTTCCTTCCTTCATCCCATCTCTCCTTTCAGACACCTTGACTCACAGTAAAATTAGATTAATTGTTCATTGGATCCTGTGTCTGTCTGTCTGTCTGTCAGTATGTCTGCCTGCTTGCTTGCCTGCCTGCCTGCCTGCCTGTGTCTGTCTGTCCGTCTGTCTATCTGTCTGTCTGTCTACCTGCCTGCCTGCCTGCCTGTCTTTCTACAAGGTTTTCTTTGTCTGTACGTCTTTGCAGGGATAATAGGTAAGACAGAGAGAGAGAGAGAGAGAGAGAGAGAGAGAGAGAGAGAGAGAGAGAGAGAGAGAGAGAGAGAGAGAGAGAGAGAGAGAGAGAGTCGTCTGAGTGTGTGTGTGTGTGTGTGTGTGTGTGTGTGTGTGTGTGTGTGTGTGTGTGTGTGTGTCGGGACATGCATAAAGAAGTTGTACATATACATAAGACAGGATAAACACGAAACACGGCAAGGCATGGGAGTGTGGGAGAGTGGGAGTGTAGGAGTGTGAGAGAATGGGAGTGTGGGAGTGTGAGAGGAGAGAAGATAGGCGATGGATGGATGTGGTTACGGGCCTTGGGGATGCTCTGCTCCTCCTCTTCTCCCTCTTACTCCTCCTCCTTGTTCTTTTTTCTTATTGTTCTTGCTGTTCTGCTTTTTAATTTTTCTTTTTTTTCTTCTTCTTTTTCTTCTCCTCCTCCTCCCTCTCTCTCCTCTTCCTTCTTCTTGTTATTGTTGTTATTGTTGTAGTTGTTGTTGTTGTTGTTGTTGTTGTTGTTGTTGTTGTTGTTGTTGTTGTTGTTGTTGTTATCATCATCATCATCATTATTGTTTTTTTCTTGTTCTTTTTCATTTTTTCTTTTTATTCGTCTTCTTTCTCCTCCTCCTCCTCCTCCTCCTCCTCCTGCCAGCATCCTTCGCACAACACTTTTAAAAGGCGGCTGCTAACGAAGAAAATGCAGTTCCAGAAGGAGTAGTGAGAGAGAGAGAGAGAGAGAGAGAGAGAGAGAGAGAGAGAGAGAGAGAGAGAGAGAGAGAGAGAGAGAGAGAGAGAGAGAGATGGAAAAAAGAGAGGAAAAGATAAAAAAAAAAGGTAGTAGGTGAAGAGAAAAATAGCGATGAAAGGAGAGGAACAGGAGAGATGAGAAGGAAGGAGGAGAGGAGAAGAATAAAAGAGAGGTGAGGAGAGTGAAAAGAACAGATGAATAGAAGTAAGAAAGAGAGAGAAAATGAGAGAAAATAAGTAAGCAGATGTTAGAAGAGAGCGGAGAAACGAAGGAGAATAATAAAGAGAATGAAGCTAAGAGATGAGAGAGAGGGAGAGAAGAGTAAATAAAGGAATGGAGAGAGCAAAAGAGAAGGAAAGGAAGCAGAGGGAATGGTGGAATGCATGTGCGTGTGTGGTGGTGTGCGGGAAGACCAGGGTTGCGTGAGTGCTTTGTGGTGGTTGTGTGGTGACTGTGGCGAGTGTATGGTGACTGGTGTGTGTTGTGTGCGTGTGTGTGGTGTGATTTGAGGCTCTTTTCTGTGTGTGTGTGTGTGTGTGTGTGTGTCTGTGTGTATGTGTGGTGTTTTTGAGGGTGACGTCTCTCTTTCTCTCTCTCTGTCTTTCTCTACACACACACACACACACACACACACACACACGCACACACAAATACACTACTTACCAGTGCAAACTAGTAGTGATCAGAATCCCCACTGTTTTCTACCCCGTCACCTAAACATAGACACACACCCATTACGTTGATTATGCCACTAACTGCCTCACCTCACTGTGTCCCTTCCCCACCACTACCACCACTGCCATCACCAGCATTACCACTACCAATACCATCCATCACCAGTACAGTCCATCATCACAACACCACGCCATGCACACCAACCACACCACACGCCACAAACAACAAGCAGTCACTCATCACCCTCACCATCATCGTTTGTCACCACCATTCATTCAGACACCTTTCTGTCATCACCACCATCATTTGTATCTTTCATCGTCACTGCAAATGCACATGCATACATGGATACACACACACACACACACACACACACACACACACACACACACACACACACACACACACACACACACACACACACACACACACACACACACACACACACACACACACACACACACACACACACACACTAGTCCTTTCATACCTTCCCAACCTTCACTTTTCTTTCTCTATGCTGTTAACACCTTTAGATCATCACCAATATCACCAATACCTTTTATCACCACCTCACACGCACACACACACACACACACACACACACACACACACACACACACACACACACACACACACACACACTACACCTCACACTAACTCTTCCATACTTTTCCAACCTTCACTTTCCTTCATCATCGAGATTCAAGACCTGTACTTTCTCACCTGTACTCCCTCACCTATACTCCCTCACCTATACTCCCTTACCTGTACCCTCACCACCACCATCACAGTCTCACCTGCCAACACTGCATCTAATACCCATTCATTCTGCACCCTCCTCCTCGTATTTTCCCTATCTGACATTCTCCATCTCAGGTATTCTCCTCTCCTACCCTCCTCCCTGTCTAGCTAAGGTCTCCCGTTCATCCGTCTTCCCGTTCCGTCACTTTGCCGCCTAGTCTCGCGATACAGTCAGGGATTTGGTGGTATAAGTTGATTTATCCCACCCATAAGGAAGGACGAGTCTCACTCACACACATGCTCCATGCCCGAAGAAGGACTGAAGGCGAGATTAGGTGGGTGGGTGTTTGGGCTGCAGGAAGAAGGAGAGGGCCATGATTCACTGTTTCTGTCTCTCTCTCTCTCTCTCTCTCTCTCTCTCTCTCTCTCTCTCTCTCTCTCTCTCTCTCTCTCTCTCTCTCTCTCTCTCTCATTATCACGGTTATTATCATCATTACCAATATTGTTATCATTGTTATTGCCGCTCTTACCCTTGTTATTACAGTTATTATCGTAATTGTTCCCCTGTTGTCATGCACTCTCATATAAGTACTTGCCAATTATGTACGTATGTATGATTTATAGCTATAAAATTCCTGGATGAAGATAACAGTTTCTTTACCTGTTTATTTATTTATTTACTTTACGAATTCATAAAGTCACTTGCGAGTCTCTGTCTGTCTGTCTATGCATCAGGCGGGCAGTCCTACACGGGGCGACCCAGACAAAGCACCACACATTCATACTCGCATCATTCGCACTATCAGCCCATTTGGCCCCGTCGGTGGAAAGGATAATCTCGTGGACTACCCTGCTACTACACTCCAGCTTAGGCATGGCACGGCTGGCCCCATTTGCGAGTAAAAAAAAAAAAAAAATATTCGTGTCTGTCGTTCCAGAAAAAAAGGAGTGAGTAGGCAGGGAATGATATCATGATCGTTTTTTTTTTTATCTTATTTATATTTTCTTTCCCTAATGTATAAAAAAAATATATAATCTGAATCTCTCTCTCTCTCTCTCTCTCTCTCTCTCTCTCTCTCTCTCTCTCTCTCTCTCTCTCTCTCTCTCTCTCTCTCTCTCTCTCTCTCTCTCTCCCTCCCCCTCTCTCTCTGCTCCCCTCCCCTTCTCCCCTCCTCCTCTCTCCCCTCCCCTTCACTGTCACCCCGTCCGTCAGTCTCTCCCATCTCGACTCGTCCCTCACTGTCCCATCTCCTGATCCCTTCCTTATACCTCGTCACGGCTTCTTCTCTCTCTCTCTCTCTCTCTCTCTCTCTCTCTCTCTCTCTCTCTCTCTCTCTCTCTCTCTCTCTCCCTGTCTTGTCCCTTATCTCTCGCCTTCCCCTTCGTCTAGTCCTCGTCCCTTTCACTGTATCAACTCAGCCTCATCTCCTTTTTTGGTTTCTCGTCTCCGTGTTCATTGTGTTGCTTCTTCCTTCTCGTTTTATCGTGGTCTCTTTTTCTTTTGTGCTTTGTTCTTTTATCAGGACTAATTGCAAAGCCCACAGAGATGATTAATTATGTTCTTTTGAGTGTTTTTCTTTCTACTGATGATGATGAACCCTTATTAAACTCGTGTTCTGTATTCTTCTGTCAAGGTCAGTGTTCTTCATTGCTTTGTTCTTTTATCAGGACTAATTTTAAAGTCCACAGAGATTATTAGTTATATTATTTTTAGTGTTTTTTTTTCCCCCAATTAATGGTGCTAAAGTCTTGTTAAACTATCAGTCGAATCATGAAGACACCCTTGGAATCTCCGGTCACTTCCTCCACTGCACTTCACCTTTACTGAAGTGCCGTGTCATGTGACTTGGGCGATCATGTCTCTCCACCTTCTTCGATTTTCAGTGATGTGGATGAGGTGTGGGGATCGACGTGCCAAGTTGTTTTCGCTATGATCCTGTCTGTTAAACCATTTTCTCTGGTATTTGATCCATGTTTCCTTGAACACAAACCGCTCTGAGAAGTTTTTTTTTACTTTCTACAACTGCCTCTAATTAGGATACTGCCAAGGAATCGAAAAATCTATTCTTTTTAACTCCCTTCATCTCTCTCTCTTGTAAGTAAATGTAGAAATTTTGTTGTGTTTTTGGTATTGTGAATTGTTACATACCGCAGGGAAAGAGTTAATTTATGTGTTTGTTTTCCTCTCGCTCTCTTCCCTCTATGTCTCCTGTGATACTTAGCGGTTTGAATTTGTGCTTTCCATCAGTGCCCCAATAAATTTCAGTCGTCTTTTCCTTACAGTAGACAGTTAAATGTGGAAGGTAAGACGCTGGAATGTTTAGGGATAAGGTCTCCAGTCTTCCTCTCTGCGTGGGTTCCTTTCCGTGCTATTCAATCTTCCAGCAATCCATCTCACTGTGTCTCGTTCCTCTCCGCGGCATTCCTTCTTAGTCTTGTCAGTCTTCTTCTGTTCCATGGCGTGTCCTTCTTTCTTTTTTATTTGCTTATTTATTTGTTTATTCTATTTTTACTTTTTTATCCTTTAGTATTCCATTCAATCACGTAGATTATGCTACCGTCCAGCATCTCTCTCTCTCTCTCTCTCTCTCTCTCTCTCTCTCTCTCTCTCTCTCTCTCTCTCTCTCTCTCTCTCTCTCTCTCTCGTCCAATGTCGTCAGTGTAGAGAGAGAGAGAGAGAGAGAGAGAGAGAGAGAGAGAGAGAGAGAGAGAGAGAGAGAGAGAGAGAGAGAGAGAGAGAGAGATTGAGAGTCTGACGTGGTGTAGATTTATTTGAGAACATTTGCATAGAATCACAAATCAGTGTAACCCTTTGGTGTGAGGCGCGTGATCTGCGTGCAAACTAAAGCAGCAGTGTTACACCGTGCCTGTGCTGTGCTGCTGTACAACATGACACTTCCCTGTATGCATTATTACACTCTGGAACTCCCTGCCTGCATCTGTATGTCCTCCTGTCTTTGGCCTTGGCTGTTTCAAGAGGAAGGTTTTCAAGACACTTGTCCTTTTATGTCCTTAGTTTTTTTTTCCCCTCTCCTTTTTTTATATTTTTTTTTACCCCTTTGAAAATTAGTCAAGCACACACATTTATTATCATCTTTTTATTTATTTGTTTATTTATTTGTTTATTTATTTGTTTTTACATTATGGCACTCTAGAACTCCCAGCCTGCTTCTACATTTTCTTCTGTCTTGATCTTGTATTGTTTCAAGAAGGGAGGTTTTAACATACTTATCCTCAATGTTTTCATAACCCTTTTGACGACTCTTTGGTGGCTGGCATCTTGAATGGGGATATTTTTATTTTTTTTTTGGTCTTTTCGTTACTCTAGGCCAGAGATCCCTCTTACATCAGAAAGGGGAAAAAAAAAAAAAAAGATAGATAACACTTCCTTTTAGTATATATTCAGTATATGTATAGTCTCACGAATTTGTATTTTAGTGTATATGTTTTATGTATTCTTTTAAATATGTAGAGAGCTTCAGTTTATATGATACACGAATTAACGAGTTTTTGTTTTTCATTTATGTTTATTTCTACGTATGCAGGAAGCTGGAAAAGGTTGTAGAAAATATAAAGACAACATCCTCCTCAATTTTTGCCAGAGAAAATAGTAGATAGATAGGTAAATAGGTACATAGATCGATCAATAAGTAAATAAACAGATACACAAATAGATGAACGACAAAATGAAAATAAAAGGGGAAGAATTAAAAAATGGTTGACTGATTTAGTTGTGAAAGCGTGATGTGGTGTTATGTCACGGTAATACACTCGATTAACATTCTCTTTGACATAAAAATATCCTATCCCGAGCTCGGAGGTAAAACTCAAACACAAATTCAAAAGTTTAGCACTATAAAAGAACTTTGTGAACCGGGTGGATGGAAACAAAAATAAAAAAAAACACACTTGTAAAATACGTTTTAAAGTTTGTATGAATAAATGGAGGAGTTTTCAAAAGCTTACCAAAGATGCATTGCCCAAAAATTTCACTGGAGTTATTGTGAAGTAAGGAACCTTTGTATAATTTCTGCAAACATATGAATTCCTCTAAGTTTAACAATATCTTAATAATAGAGCTAAACTAAACTAAACTTTGACTTCTCGTTAGAAAAGAAAAATCCTTGTAGCGTTCTGTTCGTCTTTTTTCGTTCGTTATATCAGCTTATTACAGAGAGAGAGAGAGAGAGAGAGAGAGAGAGAGAGAGAGAGAGAGAGAGAGAGAGAGAGAGAGAGAGAGAGAGAGATGCACTGTATTCATGGAGCTTGGAACTTTGTCTTATCACTGTCTCTGTATTGTATCTATTACTCCCACACTCCTTTACTCCTTCTGCTCTCCCTTCCCTCTCCTCCGCTTGCTTCTGTCTTTCCTTCTTCTACCATTTAACCAATATTCTTACCTCCCACATCCTTTTTTCCTCCTTTACCATCTGCCATGTGTGTGTGTGTGTGTGTGTGTGTGTGTGTGTGTGTGTGTGTGTGTGTGTGTGTGTGTGTGTGGTTAGTTAATATTTCATGATTCTTATCGTTGTTGTTGTTGTTATTTTTACACACCACAATACTCCAAAAATTCCATATCTGATCGTCACGTTTTGAAGATTACTCGTCTCTCTCTCTCTCTCTCTCTCTCTCTCTCTCTCTCTCTCTCTCTCTCTCTCTCTCTCTCTCTCTCTCTCTCTCTCTCTCTCTCTCTCTCTCTCTCTCTCTCATTCCTTTTCTTTCCATTTCTCCTCAACGTCTTCATATCACTCTCTTCTCCATCACTGCCTCTCCATTCTTTTCTCCTCCTGCTCCTCCTCCTCCTCCTCCTCCTCCTCCTCCTCCTCCTCCTCCTCCTCTTCCTCCTCACAGAGATCGAGGCCCAAAATTTTCTCCAAGAGTCTTTTGGATACACGCTGGGCACCATTTTTCTATTGGCTGAAACGTAAAGGAGAAGACAGTGCTTACCTTAGAGACCCCGGGAATAAAGAAGAGGAATAGTAGTAGTAGTAGTAGTAGTAGTAGTAGTAGAGGTTATGACGGAAAAAATATTGATCCCTTGAAGTTATTGTTGCGAGGACTTGCTATTGTAGAGAGAGAGAGAGAGAGAGAGAGAGAGAGAGAGAGAGAGAGAGAGAGAGAGAGAGAGAGAGAGAGAGAGAGAGAGAGAGAGAGAGAGAGAGAGAGTAAAATGAAATGGGTCTTAGGATAGACGAGGGAGGGAGGAATGGAGGGAGGGAGGGAGGGTGGGAGGGAGGGAGAGTGTGTAATTTGGTGGAAGGAGACGCTGATGGTAAAGAGGAGGAGGAGGAGGAGGAGGAGGAGGAGGAGGAGGAGGAGGAGGAGGATGACTATAGTTAAAGGAAGGAAGGTAGGAGGGAAGGGAAGGAGAGAGAGAGGGTAGGAAAGAATGATTTATAGCTAGGAGGAAGGGAAGGAGGGAAGGAGGGAGGGAGGGAGAAAGAGAGGGAGGGAAAGAGTGTGGAAAAAGGATGACAAGGAAACTCATATGCGTTCAGTTTTTTTTTTCCTCCCTCTTCTTTTTTTTTTTCCCCTTATTTTTATGCCTCTTGAACACCAGTCAAGCACAAACACTTATTTTTCCCTTTACTCTCTTCTTCACTTTATCTTTCTTTTCTCATTCCAACATCTCTTTTCCATTCCTCTTTCTTTCGTCCTCCAATTTCCACCTCATTTTCCTTTATCCTATCTTCCATCTCCTCCGTTTCTCTCTCTTTCTCTTCCTTTCATTCGCGCTCTCACCCTTCTGTTCCTGTCATTGGCTTGCCGCTCTTCTCCCCTCCTTTCCACACGACTTCTCCCATTTCTTTATTTTTTCTTATTTTCTCTTTCTCTATTTTACCCTTAACTGGGAGACAGACACACAACACTGCCACTTGATTCCTTGCACTACAAAGAGGACGGTGTAGTGGGATATATGATATAACTAGTATTAATTTAGACTTTCAATATTCGTCAGTTTATTTCATTTTTCTTTGTGTTTCTAATGTGTTTCCTTTTCTCTCTGTTGCAGGTGAGTGTTGGAATCGATGCTGTTTACGCGATATCCTATATATGTATTTTTTCTCTATTCTCTTTTTCTCTTTCTCTCCTTCTGTCGTCTTTTATCTCCAAGTCCATAAGCAACACGGTACAAGTTGGTATCTACAGTGGTAATAAATTCAAGGTACGTGGCTCGAGTTATGTTCAGCTTCACTGCACTTAGGAAACTGTCGTAAGGTATGAAAAACTCGCAGGGAAAGATGATACACCAGAATACCACTTGTTGATATTATAGTGTAGGATGCGCCAGTCGACTCATTTTTTCTTACTTTAACTTGATGAAGCTTGAACACATTATCTCTTTTCATATCCTGATCAAATCCACAGGGTCGGTAATCAGGGTAGGACAAGTAATATTAGACTCAAGGATGAGAACCAATTAATTCCTATCTTTTTAATCAAACTTAAGCTTCAACCCATTGTTTTTGTCCTATCCTGATTAAATCCCCAGGGTCACTAATCAAGATAGGACGAGACGTAATAAGTTCAAGAAATCGCGGTACAGTTATAGTAGGAAGTTCAGTCACTAGAGAACATAAGAAGGAATTGACCTGGTGCATTCACTTCCAACGTAATTAGTGTGTTTCCTAAGCCTTAACTCACCTCATCTGCAGACACTGCCCCTGTAGAACCTGCTTACTAATAAATCATCAGCAATTCATAGGACTTACACAGTGAAAGTGAGCGCAGAACTCGACTTTTGGTGGTGGTGGTAGTGGTGGGGAACGAGGCGCGTCGATTCCAGTTCCTATGTTCCGTTCCGGTCCTGACAGCTTTGCAGACTGCCGGTGAGGAAGACAGTGCGAGAGACGTGGTGGTTATTAACTCCCATGTCACGTAAAGGAGTTTTGCAGGGGAGGCGCATCTTTTTCATAGGTCTAGACGGATGAAAAGTTGAAAGGTAAGGCTGAAGGCTCCGTGTTTTCGAATGTATTGCCGTCTTATTTCGGACCATATTCTGAAACACTTCTGCCTGGCTCTCCACTAGTTTCAAAAGGCTCTAGTTAAAGTTATCCGTACTTTCAAGGGTGTCTTTATGGTTCTAGTGACAGATTAATAAGGTTTCTACATTATTAAAAGGAGAAATACTCTGGAGAGCCCGGCTGATCATCTCTGTGGCCTTTGAAAATAGTCGTGGTGATGGAGCAAAGTGTTTGTGAATGCAGGCCTCTGTAGTCGCGGTCACGGTGACTGAAGGCTGCATTATCGTACGGTGGCACCTTACCAGTCTGATCCCATGCATGAGGTACGCTTTAGGAATACTTAACACTTAATAATCCATACAGGCATCATTTCCTATATTACTATTCGAAACACAAAATTGTGACTATATTTAGCGGTACTCGTCATTGCTGTTTGTTTACGTTATTAATAGTTATGAGTATTCCTGAAATGTACCGCATACAGACGCAGTGTTGACGGGGTAGTTGCCAGCTTACGATGATACAGCCTTGGACCATGCTCTGAAACACTTCTGCGCCGCTCCTTAACTACATTCAAAAGGCTCTTGTTGAAGTTACACGGGTTTTTGGGATTATTTTTATGGCTCTAGTGACAGATGAACAAGATTTCTACACTGCTAACAGAAGAAAAGTTCTTGAGAATTCTCGTTATCATCAATTGTTTTTGAAAATTGTCGTGGTGAGAGAGCAAAGCGTTTCGGAATGTATGAGCCAATATCAGTCCCCATGGCGGTGACTAGAGTGGGTGTTGCGGTTTTCAAGGCAATTCTCATACTGGTAATAGTCTAACAAGAACTTGACATCATTATTGGAAAAAAAAAAAAAAATTCATTAGAACCTGACTAAATCATCTCCGTGGACTTAAAAAAAAAAAAAAGGAAGATCATTATGAGAGAATGAAAACAAAATGACCTTCAGTTTTAAACCGGAGGCGAACATCACGCATGTATCCTTAAGAGCGAAACTGGCCAGCCATCCTTCCCTTCATAACACAATGCTCAGTAAAGAGGCGGTGGGCGTGCGGAGCTGCTGTCTGGCGGTGGTTGTTATCGCCACGGAATGTGAGTAAGGCTGTATGGCAATTAGCGAGCACAGCTTTAGCTCGGAATGATCGTTAGAATGAATGTTGCAGAATATTGGTTCGTTTCGAGGACTGGTTGGTGGCGGTGATGGTGGTGGGAGGGAGAGACACTGGTGTATATTTCTCTCTCTCTCTCTCTCTCTCTCTCTCTCTCTCTCTCTCTCTCTCTCGGGACCTTGACATTCATAATCGTCCTCTCCTTCCAGCTATTCATTCCACTTCTCTCTGCACATTATTGTCTCTTTCCTCTCCTTCCCCCACACCGTTGTTAATTTACTGCGCTCCCTCACTCGTAAAATGTGTAATCCTTCGCACTAACTTAATATTATTCTTTGCACCACTTACTTGAAGATTGTCTCCTTCTCTCTCTCTCTCTCTCTCTCTCTCTCTCTCTCTCTCTCTCTCTCTCTCTCTCTCTCTCTCTCTGTGCTTAAGTGCTGCTTTATATGTATATAGCTAATACTTTATTGTTTGTCCTTGTCTTGAACCATAAAAGTATTTGTCTGTCTGCCTGTCTGTCTATCTGTCTATCTATCTATTTATCTATCTATCAAACTATCTATCTATCTATTCTTATGGCTACAAGTTCTTGTCTTATTAACAGGACGAGATACTGTCATTTATACCACCTAGTCTCGATTCCCTCCCCGTTTCATGGCCCAAGCAGTGAAGGATTAGCTTCACTAAAGGCGGCGATGCTGGTGCTCTGAGCTCCGGAGTTCCCAGGGGTATGAGAGAGCAACCCCTCCCTCGCCTTACGTCCGTGCCTATTTCCCGCCAGATGAACAGAGACTACATGGTAAAGAGAGACCAAGTAAGGCGCGTATTCGTGTATTCTTAAACGTATCATGGTTACTACAAACAGCATTGGGAGATGTGATTGGTTTTTCAAGTTTGCAGTTAGTACATTCAAATCCCAGCCATTTTATTGTTATTATTATTATTTTTAACTATATCTTGTTTTTGTTGCCTTTACTTTTTTTTATTTTAACGTAATTAGTTTTTTGCGCAATTTTATATTTTGGCGCCTTATGATCTCAGTTATGGCTCACGCAAGAGTTTTTCTTTTTTTTAATCACTTTAAGGTTGTTTGTTTTATTAAAGTGAGTCTTTGACAAGGATTCTCTTCTGCATCATTAGTACGGAAAAGAAAAAGAAAAACGTCCATGGAAAACCCGACCAAGCGCCTCTGAGGCCTTTTGAATAGTTCCTGTGAGAGTACGGCACGTTTAATTAAGAATATAAGCCTCAGACTCAGGGCCATATTATGAAACAGTTTAATCTCTCATCACAACTATTTTCAAAGGCCACAGAGATGAATGGATGGGTTCTCAAAGGTGTTTCTCCTGTTAATAAACTAGAAACCTTGTTAATCTGTCACTAGTACCGTAAGAAACATAATTAAAAACGCGTGTAACTTCAACTACGGTAGCCTTTTGAAAATAGTCGGGGTGCGGCGTGGTAGCGTTCCAGAATATGGCCCACAATAAGGCGAGGACCACAGATGACTGCAGACAGACTCACAGCCCTGGCTCGCGTGGCACTGGGAGAACTTAGGGACATTACGGGGAAAATCACTTGTATCATTATCATTACCGAACTTAATTTCCAATCCTAAAAGAATGCGCATATATTCTGAAACACCGGTTGGGATTGTTTTTCGCAGACTCCCGGTAACGAATGGCTGCAAACTCCGCGGTAATAACGGAATTTCATGCAGTTTAGTGGTGCTGCGATTACGATTATTAGTGGTGGTGATGGTGATGGTGGTGGTAGTGGTGCTGGTCTCCTTGATGGTGGTGGCTCTGGTGGTGGTTTTCGTGGTGGTGGTGGTGGTGGTGGAAAGCGAACCTCAGCCAGCCAGGTGTTAGCGGTAATGGAAGGCGATCAGCTGGTGTTGTGAAGATTAGCGTAACCAACACTGATTGCAAGGCGTAGTGAAGATATTGACAGAGAAGCTTGTAAAGTTGTCACTGTCAGATGGGAAGGCAGTGGGGTGGATTATTTAGTTAGTTAGGTTAGTTACTAGTCCAATTAGTCATTTAATTAGATAGATTGATTGATTGATAAATAAATAGATAAATGAATTGTTAGTTTATTATGTATTTAGTTAGTCAGTTGGTTAAATGAGACACGTAGAACAATATATTATAGGCAAAAATTATCAAGAGAGAGAGAGAGAGAGAGAGAGAGAGAGAGAGAGAGAGAGAGAGAGAGAGAGAGAGAGAGAGCTTTAGTAATATAACGCTCAATATTATGACTGGAAATTATTCATTAAAATTACCCAGAGTTTGCGAATCATTACCGCGCGCCTTCGTGATTTACTGATGGAGCCGCGAAGTTGTCTGGGAGGAGGAGGGGGAGGAAGAGGAGGAGGAGGAGGAGGAGGAGGAGGAGGAGGAGGAGAAGGAGGAGGAGGAGGAGGAGGAGGAGGAGGAGGAGGAGGAGGAGGAGGATAGGTTAATGGGAGTGATTTACCGAGATTAATTGTAATGAGTGCTGAAGAATGATGGAGTAGTTTGTGTAGAGAGAGAGAGAGAGAGAGAGAGAGAGAGAGAGAGAGAGAGAGATCGTAGACTCGAAAATGAACCTCAGCGGAATTCTACACCCTTTGATAAAAAAAAGAAAAAAAAAACGAAATACAGTGACAAGGAATTGAAATGAATGTCAATGAAGCTATTAGAGAGAGAGAGAGAGAGAGAGAGAGAGAGAGAGAGAGAGAGAGAGAGAGAGAGAGAGAGAGAGAGAGAGAGAAAGCAATCAGTGAACATCCTAGCTGCCGCAGTTTCGGAGATAAGAGAAAATCACCACCCACACACACACACACACACACACACACACACTAGATAACCTGATACTCGCAGCGCAACCCGACGGCTCTGCGGATGCTTGAAAAAACAGAAAAGAAACAAGGGAAAAGGAAAATACACAGAAAAAAACAGTCTTTTCCCGCAACGGCAACAGTAACATGGTGAACACTGCGTCAAAAAAATAAATAGAAAAAATAACACACACACACACACACACACACACACACACACACACACACACACACACACACACACACACACACACACACACACACACACACACACACACACACACACACATACACAGAGAAAGAGCAAAAACCATACCGCACATTTTGCACGGTGAAACAATACTAACCAACAACAAAATACTAAACTGTTATTGCCAGAGCACCTGCAGGGAGGAATCCAGTAGCGTTAAAAGCACTCGTGGAAGTTAAAAAAAGGGTATAGTTTTAATGACAAGCCGATTTACTGACACCATTCACTCACTCCCACTATGTTTTATCTCTTAGTCTTAATTTCCTCAGTTTGCTAATAATTTATCCTTTGTTAGGTTATGCAGCATTACCATCATATCGGGGGAGTTAAGATAAAGGTCCATATTCTGAAACTTCTGCGTCGCACCTCCATTATTTTCCAAAGGCTTTAGTTCAAGTTACACAGGTTTTGAAGGGTTTCTTTACGGTTCTAGTGACAGATCAACAAAATTTCCATATTATAAACGGGAGAAACACTCTTGAGAACCCGGCTTATCATCCCTATGGCCTTTGAAAATAGTGAAGGTGGGGGAGCAAAGCGCTTCGGAAATCGGGCGTAAGGAAGAGCACAAAATACAAGTGGAAGTGAATACAGGAGCTTACTCATTTTCTGTCCACGGCTGTACCTCTCTCTCCCGCACGCTGCCTACAAAGCTTACTCATTTTCTGTCCACGGCTGTACCTCTCTCTCCCGCACGCTGCCCACAAAGCTATTATCGGTTAAGTATCAGTGGAAATTGGATTAAAGAATGGAAGCATAAGTAATGAAGGGAAAAATAACATTGTAAAGTTTTAATTCCCGCCTTGTTAATGATTGCAGCTTTCGCGCAACATGCTAACTGTGCGGAACCGTTATTCATTTAGCATTCAATTAAGGTTTTGGAGAAATTGTTGATACATGTGTGGTAAAAAGCTGTAACACATAAAAGACAGAGCACATAAATAGGACACAGAGAGGCACTGAAACAGAGACAAACACACACACACACACACACTCTGCAGAAGACACGAAAACACGCAAACTCAAAAACACAAACTGGAATACAGAAACACATAAGAAAAAAAACGAACACACACACACACACACACACACACACACACACACACACACACACACACACACACACACACACACACACACACACACACACACACACACACACACACAAGCAAGAACACATAGAAAAGATGAAAATTCACAGGAAATCCGATGTTAATTTCTGCTTCATAGGTAATTGACTTCCGCCCCGCAGGTATATATTGAACAGATGCCACGGACTCACCTGTGCAAAGATTAAACTGAAAGAATGGGTTATGGAATTACTCCCGTGCATAGGTGATTGAAAAGCGGAATTATCTGGTCATAAATTAATATACTCCGGCTAAATATGTGATTCGTGTTGTATATTTGTGGGTGCGGTTAGTTGTCTGTCTGTATTTATGAGTGTAAATGTTTGGGTTTTTGTGCAGGTTGGTGTTAAATATTCAGAGCTTTTTTTTTTTTTTTTTTTGAATGTATAAATATGTGACTGGTATTGTATATTGGTGCCTGTGATTGGTTGTCTGTATATGAGCGTAAATGTGTTGAGTTTTCGTGTGCATAAATGACAAACATTCAACGTTTTTTTTTTTTTTTTTTTTTTTTTTTGTGTATTTGTTATAATGTTCTTTTGAAGAGATACGCGTTCATTTTTTTCCTTTCATCCTTCGCTCATTTTTTTTTTTTCATTTTCTTTTATTTTATTTTCGTGTTCAGGGGCATTGTGGACGCGGTCATATTTCAATAGGTCGTGAATTCTGAGTCTTATCTTGCAGTGTTTATGGAATTTGTGTGTTCAGGATTATAGAGTCAGGCCGTGTCGACCTCACGCAGCTAATGGAAGCGCTTCCTCGTATTTGCCTCTTCATCAACTTTTCCATTTTCGTTTTGCCACGCTCCACAATGCTCAGGGAACGTGGGAATGGATAACTACTTTGTTTTTTGTTTATTTATTTATTTCTTTTAATGCAAAGGCGCCAGTTCCTAAAGAGCTAAATAAATTATTCGGAACTGGAGAATAAGTGTCTTGAGATATGTGTTTACTGTGCGTACCTAGTTATGTTAACACTATGACTGCTAATGGCTCCTATTACTTTATTAGAGTAACCCTGAATTATTTTACTGAAAGACTAATACCAAAAACTGTTGAAAATTTTCCTTATGTTATTTTATTGTTTATTTATTTATTTTATTTATTGATTTATTTATTCATTTATTTCTTTTTGTGTGTGTGTGGATGCTCTCTTAGAAGAAAATCATACTCTGAAATAGAATCAGGTCATCAAAGCAGTCAACAAGGGGTTAATTGTTGCGTTTCCTTAACTGTATTCATTCCTTCCTGTTGACCTTTAGTTACATTTACTTGACTGTATTTATTTCTTACATTTTCCGAACTCTCTTTACCTGATTGCATTTAGTATTCATTTCTGTCTGTGTAGATGTATTTACCTTGTTAAAATTACCTAGTTGTATTTATGTTATATTTTCCCTAGTTGTCCTTTATTTGGTTAGGTTTGTTTACTTATTTTTAGCTAATTTCCTACGATCTTGTTTTATTGTTCTGGATTTGAGTCAAGTTCCACGTCCGCTTTTGTCCTACTCAGGAAACACACACACACACACACACACACACACACACACACACACACACACACACACACACACACACACACACACACACACACACACACACGTCGGTATTCAGTCCATCCCACAAGTCAATACTTCGAATGTAAAAAAATAAAGGCGAAATATTTTTTTGCATGAATTAGGCATCTGTTACCCTGTTTTATTTATTCATTTATTTTTCTCAGCTCCTACTTGCTGTTATGTCATGGCGTTATGTCAAGGTTTTATGGAAAGTGCACGGCTTTAGTATTAGTGAGTGCAGACCTGTGGCGTGCGTGCGCATAATAATGACTAGGGAAAAAAAAATAAATAAATAAAACACACACCAACTTCTGTATATTACGAGAATGAGTAGAAACAAAATTGTACTTTTTCGTAGTGAAGTTTAATGGTATGCCTTTTTCTTGCCCCTTATGGTGGACAGGAAAAAATGTATGGTATATTATGGAGTATACAAGGCTAATGCTACACACACACACACACACACACACACACACACACACACACACACACACACACACACACACACACACACACACACACACACACACACACACACACACACACACACACACAAATAAACAAACAAATAGACACACACACACAGGTAAGCCGGGAGGAGGAAGAGCAGGAAGCCAGTGTGTTATCGAGCCAACACTTGCCTGGCGGGAGGAGGAGCGGGAGGGGAAAGGAGGGAGGGAAAGAAGGGAGGTGGGGGGAAGATAGCAATGGACGAGAGGAGGAAGAGGAGGAGGAAGGGAGGGCTTGGGGAGAGTACCGCATTGGCCCACCTACTGCAGCACTATCATCCCCCTCCTTCCCTTCATCTCACCTCCTCCCCACTTTCCCCATCTCCCCTTTACTTGTTTCCCTCCTCCCCCTCGATCCTCCCCATTCTTATTACCAGTATTT
>NC_087151.1:31312692-31350192 GCF_035594125.1 Scylla paramamosain | reverse complement strand
TTCTGTTCGTTTTGATATGTAGTGAACCTGAAGTAGTTTGATGTTCACCTATTTACTGTATTGTATTTATTATATCATTTCATTATTAGTATTGTAATATCTTCAATGTAATTATGGGTTAGGTGGAAATGGACTGGTAATTAGCTTGTTTAGATACGTCACGTCCGTGCTGCGCTCTGACGGCGAACAGGCGAACAGCAGAGACAGCTCAGGGTGGAGTGAGGAATCGGCAGTTGGTCCGTGATGTAGCGACCATACACTTGCACCCTTGTTGTACACCTGTGAGCACCTTGCCTCCTCGCCTCGACACCTTAGAGCGCTACAGATTGGTGAGTGTTGCATATTGTATTTCTACGTATTTGATGGATAGATGAGGGAGGTGGAGTTGCAGTCTGTGTATTTGTTGTTGTTGTTGTTATTGCCTCCACTACTAGAGGCAGCAACAAACGTAATTGGCTAAGTAGGGAAGCTTCTATGTACTGTCCTGCTGTTTTGGTCACGGAATGAGGCCGCTTTCGCAACAGGATGGGCACGTTTTGGTTTGAGTGTGGCTGTTTTGGTGAGGGCCGTTTTCTATTGGGCGGTTTTCTCTCGAAGCCAGTCTCTGTCCCTTTAATCCAATCTCTAATCCTTTAACATAGTCCCCCACTCTCTCTCTTTTTAAAAATCCCTTCTCTTAATTTATGCCAATCGCTCTTCATTATGTCCCTTTAATTAATCCAATCTCTTATCCTTTAATGCAATATCTTTTCCTCTAATCCAATTCTTCCATCCCTTCTCTTAATCTCTTCAAAAATCTCTTCCCTTAATCTACATCGAAAGTTAAACATACTCACAACATATTACATTATACAGAAATGCAATCTTTCCTCACTCGCCTGAAAATCTCATCTCACTTCACTCATGTTTCACCGCCACTAGTATTTTTTTTTTTTTTGCATCTCATTTTCTTTTTCCTCCTCTTGCTGTCCTAATACAGTGAGGAAAGTCAGGTCAGGTCAGGTTAGGTTATATTAGGTTAGGTAAGGTGTGCCGAGGGATTAATTTCACTTCACTCAGATCATTGTTTTACTCAATCTTTACGCTTTACAATAATATATATATATATATATATATATATATAATATATATATATATATATATATATATATATATATATATATATATATATATATATATATATATATATATATATATATATATATATATATATATATATATATTTTTTTTTTTTTCAATTCTCAGCTTGTCTCTTAAATTATCTTTACTCAAAGATCTGATATATTTATTATTTCTCTAAACCCATCAGTCTTACTTGTTTACACTTTTCTTCTATTTTTAACTTTATCCTTAGTATTCTTAATTTTTCTTTTGTTTTTTTTGCCTTCTCTCTAAATCTCCTTTACTTGAATTAACCTTTTTTATCTCAATGTACTAAATCTCTATTATTCTTCTTTCACTTTTTAATTTTGTTTCTTCCTCTGTTAATTTTTCTTCAATATTAGCATCCGTCCTTCTCTCTCTTTCCTTTCTGTAAATACCCTTTACCTAAATGCCTCTCTATTTAGTTTCTTTCGTCTTCTCTTTTATTTCGTCCTATGTTTTTCTTCTTTAGCATCCTTCATTCCCTTGTTTTCGTTTTTCAATTTTTTTTTTCTTCTTTATGTATATATCTCTAAATCTTGATTCTTATCTTTTTAAATTCTTATTGTTTTTTATTCTGTTCTTGTCTAATCTCCACGTTTTATTCCTCCTATTTATTTTCTGTCGCCTTTTTGTTTCCTCTCCTCAATTCCTGTTCTGCACTCGTACATCAGGATTTTCCTCCCTCTCTTTCTCTTCCTTTTTCTTTTCCGTTTTTCTTTCTCCCCTTCGTCGTTTTTGTTTGTATTCTTCTCGTGTTTCCTTTCTCTTATCTCTTAGTTTTGTCTCTCTTTCTTTCTCGTTCCTTTCAATTACAAGCGTGAAAATTACTGTGTGAACCTCTCTCTCTCTCTCTCTCCTCTCTCTCTCTCTCTCTCTCTCTCTCTCTCTCTCTCTCTCTCTGATTCTCCATCGATTTATTTCAATTTTTCCTTTTATCTCTTTCTTCTCCTCCAACTCCTCCGGAAAAGCTTCATTTATTTTCTGCCATGATACTGATTTGTATAATAACCTGGGATATGAGATGTCTAGCCGGCTGTTTGTCTGTCTGTCTGTCTGTCTGATACTGTCTTTGTTTTGTTTCGTTTATGTGTTTATTTATTTATTATTTCTCTCTCTCTCTCTCTCTCTCTCTCTCTCTCTCTCTCTCTCTCTCTCTCTCTCTCTCTCTCTCTCTCTCTCTCTCTCTCTCTCTCTCTCTCTCTCTCTCTCTCTCTCTCTCTCTCTCTCTCTCTCTCTCTCTCTCTCTCTCTCTCTCTCTCTCTCTCTCTCTCTCTCTCCTTCTCTGCCTCCCTCCCTCAGCCTCTCCCAACAAGGCTTTTTAATCACGACGCGCCTTGAACATTCCCAGCAAAGTGTAGCAAGGCAGGGAGGAAAAGCCCCAGAGAACGCTGCACGCCTCCAATACACACATTTTTCTTCTTTCCTGAAGCTTAATTAGAGGGTAAAAAAAGGCAAACAAATTGAGACTAGTTCCGCATAACCGCTTTGTCGGGGCACTTGAGAAAAAGGGTCGGTTGCACTTTTGCCCTTCGCACCTTGCAGATGATGTTGCGAAATGGAAGGAGGAGAGAGAGAGAGAGAGAGAGAGAGAGAGAGTGAGTGAGAGAGAGAGAGAGTGAAAAAAATAGTTTGTTCAGGGGGGAAGCTGTGAAAGCGATACCTCACTAACACAACAGAACTCGAGATGAGACGAGAGGAGAGGAAAGGAAAGGTTGGTTGTGCTTGTGTGGGTGCGTGTGTGGGTGGGTGTGGGTGGGTGTCTGAGTGGGTGCCTGGGTGGTTGTGGTGGGTGGATGGCTGGCTGGGTGTGTGTGTGTGTGTGTGCGTGCGTGAGGGTGGGATCATGTGTGTGCGTATGTGTGTGGCCGTGTGTTCTATCTGTTACAATGTGGACACACACACCTACACACACACACACACACACACACACACACACCTTGAAATGGCGTGGGAGTGTTTCAGTTAATTTTTCAAGATTCGCAAAGACTGACAAGCTTCTCGTTTCCCTATCACTTGCACCTCCGAGTCTTAAAGTAAAGGCAGAAAATTCGTATGTAGAGATGAGGCGAGATGACAGCCGTCCTTGGACTGAAGGAGTGTTTGGAAGCATGTGAGGGAGTGACAGGTATTCATAAACTTATCTTGCCCTCTTCACTTGAACTTTCCAACGTAGAAGTAACAACATGCGACTCAGTTTTTTTTTTTTTTTTTCTATTGACAGTATAGATAACCAATGTAGGCAGTATAGATAAGCGGTGTAGGCTGTCAAGGTCCCTCAGAAATATCAAGGAAGCAGTTTAAGGTTGGGATAAACTATGAGGGAGGATGGTCTGTCCTTCAGTTACAGCACAGAACTCTTGTGTACGGGAAGATGGATGTAGTTTAGTTCGTTCGAGCCCTTCAAGGTCACTGACAGACAAGTCCTTTAGAAGCGTGTTAAACATTCAGGAAGGATTTTTCTCCTTTCCTGATTAGAATAAGAGGTTAAAATTGCTTAGAGAGATAGAGTTCAGATCATTAATTTCAGCGGCTTAATTGATTATCTTAACTCTATCTCTCTAAGCAATTTAAAGCTCTTATTCTAATCAGGAAAGGAGAAAAATCCTTCCTGAATGTTTATCTCACTCCTAATAAGGATTTGGCTCTCGGTGAATTGCCTTAAAACAACAAGTAATATTTGGGAAAAGCGTTCACCAAAGATCATTTCTCCTTCCTTCGTGCCTCCCAGAAAAATAAGAGCACAGAAATCCTACGTTAAGGTTTAATTGATTCATTTCAACACGTCAAGTCATATCTCATTAAAAAGCAAGCCGTTTAGAACTGTAATAACATTCAGTAAAGGTCGTCTTTGTCTTTGTACCTTCTAAACTAAAAAAAAACAAAAAAAACATGAAGCTCCTATGCAAAGAGGTGGCATTCAACTCTTTCACTTCAGCAGTTTCCTGTTAAAAAGCAAGTCATTTAGAATCAGGATAACATGCAGCCAAGGTCGCCTCTCATCCAATTGTTCCCTCCAGACTTAAAAGCAACACCGTGAAACTCCAAGGCTGAGAGAAGGAATTTACCTCATTGAGACATTCACTTCACGTCCTTTCCCATTAAAAAGCAAGTCGTTTAGAATTAGGATAACATGCAGCCAAGGTCGCCTCTCATCCACTTGTTCCCTCCAAACTAAAAGCAACAACATGAGACTCCAAGGCAGAGAGAAGGAATCCAGCTCATTCATTTCAGCATTCCACCTCCCTCACCACCAGCGCGTCAGTCGCTAAGAGCCGGGATACACTTTCAGTAAAGGTCACGACGCGTAGCACAAACTGGATTCAGAAAACAAACTCGATCGTCACCTCCTCGAGACAGATATCCGCTCAGTGGCTCGTGTGGCATCCAGGTGTTGGGTCCCATTCAGTGCCTTGATTGAGAGACAAGCCACCCCACTCTGAACCTCGCCAGTTCTCTCTCGTTTATATTTCCTTCAGTAATTCTATCTAAATCTCTAACTCTTAAAAGCTAAAATTAACAAAGTAAGCATATAAATTACAACATGTGCATTCAGAGCTTTCATTCAAGATGCCACCCACTCACTCTCGACCTCACTAACTCTAACGTTTTGTGTTTGCGCGTGTGTAGCTTTGCAGAAACTTAAGAGACATGCTTTCTTAGCATACCATTGAATATTCAGCTTCCATGGAATGTTTTAAACGCTTATTATTACAATTGGTGTTCCAAAGTGGTGGGAGAGGAAGGGAAATCTCCACAAAACAAACATGATATACTTTGTTTCGCTTCCCTCTTTTCTTGCCTTATATAATTTCCAGAAGTCTTGGCAAGTCTACTCGTTTACTCATGTGTGGAAAATTAAAGTAGGTAGCAATTACGTGATCAGAATGATGTCCGTTCGCTGCTAAATTATTCTCTCTATGAGTTTTTATACTTTTTTTTTTTTGTACTGTAATCTCTTAAATAGTTGTGCAGCCTTAGAAACGAAAACCAATTTTAAAATAAAAGGAAAGTAAATAAGCTTAGAGTAAAAAAAAAAGTTTAAAGTAAAAAAAGTTTATTATCAAAAATTTTTTTCTGATTAAAAGAATTAGGTAAAAAAATAAAAACAAAACTATATAAAAAAAGAGAGAAACAAAATTGTCAAACAAACCAAAAACTTAAATGATTGTCTTTATCATCTTTGTTAACTTTTGTAATTAGCAAGATATTTTTGCCATATAGAAAAGTGCATAAAGTAATGTGTGTGTTTTTTTATGAAGCATTAATATTCTTCCCCCTCCTCATGTGTACCTGCCATGCTTAATTAACTTTGGAGGAAGTGAGGGAGAAAGAGGAGGGAGAGAGAGAGAGAGAGAGAGAGAGAGAGGGGGGGGGGGGGGGAGGGAGGGAAGGAGGGAAGAAGACAAAACACGGAAGAAAGCAGAGAAAAATATCAGTTTACTGTCAGTAGATTTTTTTTTTTATTTTTTGTTTTGTCGCGTGTGTGTTTTAGGGGGAGGGGTGTCTGTCAGTCTGTCTGTTTGTCTATCTGTCTGTTGACTTTTTTCACTCGATCAAGATGAAGTAAAAAAAAAAAAAAGAAAAAAGACAGCATTCCACGGATGGAGCAAACGGAAGTAGAGGAGATAAGAAGGGATAAGAACAGAATACTTTGAAAATAAGGAAAGAAGACAGGAAGGAGAATGGAAACGGATAAATCACAAGAGAGAGAGAGAGAGAGAGAGAGAGAGAGAGAGAGAGAGAGAGGAGAGAGAGAGAGAGAGAGAGAGAGAGAGAGAGAGAGAGAGAGAGAGAATGTGGCAGATAAGACGTAAGGAAATGGTTGGATGATTATTAATATCGAGAGAGAGAGAGAGAGAGAGAGAGAGAGAGAGAGAGAGAGAGAGAGAGAGAGAGAGAGAGAGAGAGAGAGAGAGAGAGAGAGAGAGAGAGATTTCCCTTGTAGATGCTGCTTGAGATTTTATTTAGGACTTATTGAGAGAAGAGGAGGAGGAGGAGGAGGACGAGGAGGAGGAGGAGGAGGAGGAGGAGGAGGAGGAGGAGGAGGAGGAGGAGGATGACGAAGAAAGTGGAGGAAGAAAAAGTGAGAGGATAAGAAGAGAAGGGAAACATGGATACAAGAATGGAGAAAAAAAGAGGAAGAGATTGACGAAGAGGAGAAAAAGAGGAAGAAAAAAGGAGAAAGATGAAAACTAAAACAAGGAAGAGAGAAAAAAAGGAGGAAGAAAACGACAAAATGTAAATACGTAGGAAGGAGAAAGGAAAGGAAGAGAGTAAAGTAAGAATGGAGGAGAAAGGAGGAGAAAAAGAGAAAGATAAGGAAAAGAAGTAAAGAGAAAGAAAAAAAGAACAGTAAAGGGGAAGAAGAAGAGAAGGAGGAGGAAAGGGAGGAGGAAAAGGGAAAAAAGGCAATAAAAGTGTAGAAAGAAATGCAAACTTGAGAAAATATGACAAAACTGCAAGAACGAATAAGGAAGTATAGGAAAAAGAGAAGAAAGGCGTGAAGAAAAAGAAGGAAGAGGCAAAAAGGGAGAGAAAGTTTATGAGAAGCAATCTTTTCAAAATAAGACCAAACCGCGAAAAGGAATAAGGAAGTAGAGGAAAGAGAGATAAAGAAGAAGAGATACGTGAAGGAAAGGGAAGAGGAAGAGGAGAATTAGGGTAACAAGAAAGTGGAGGAGAAAGAAGAAGAAAGACAGGAATGAAAGAGAGGAAGAAGAGGAAAATGGGAGAATAAGTAGAGGAGAAAGAGAGAGAGAAAGGCGTGAAGGAAAGGGTGAAGGAGAGGAGGGAGAGGCGAGGGTAGATGCAGGATCATTAGGGTGGCTAGGAGCAGGTGAGGGGACACTGGTTTGGACTCGAGGGGACAGGCAGGTGTCCTATGAAGAGCAGTTAGCGCCAGGACATGTCACCTCTCATCCTTCTCTTCTGCCTCCTCCTCTTCTTCCTCTTCCTCCTCCTCCTCCTTCGTCTCTTCACTCTCGTCACTAACCTTCTCATCTTTCATCTCCTTTTCGACCTTGTCCTCCTCTTCCTCCTCCTCTTCCTCCTCCTTCTCTTCCTCCTCCTCCTCCTCCTCCTCCTCCTCCTCCTCCTCCTTCTCTTCTTCCTCGTCATCGTCCTTCTCCTTTTGATGTTTTTTTTTTTTCCTCTTTCATCCCTCCTTCCTTTCCTTCTTTTCTTCCTTCTTCTACTTTACAATCTCCCCTCTCATTTCTTTTTTCTTACGTTTCACTTGCGTCATATCCTTATGTTTCTCCTCTTTACTAATCCTTCTCTTTTTCTCCCTTTCTCTCCTCTTTCCTTCTCCCTTTCGTCTCCTTTTTTCCACTTTCGTACCCTTCCCTACCCTTCTCCTCTTTCCTCCTCCTCGCTTTATTCCTTCCATCTTTCCTTCTTTCCCTCCCTCCTTCCTTCCTTCCTTCCTTCCTTCCTTTCTTTCTTTCTTTCTTCCTTCCTTCCTTCCTTCCTTCCTTCCCCTCAGCCATGAAACTGAAGCTGCCCGTGTTGCATTGCTTTGGGCGGTTTATGGGTGAGAAATTTAATTAGGAGCCACTGAAGTCTTGTGTGTGTGTGTGTGTGTGTGTGTGTGTGTGTGTGTGTGTGTGTGTGTGTGTGTGTGTGTGTGTGTAAAAACGTTATGTCACTGTCAGTTCTCTCTCTCTCTCTCTCTCTCTCTCTCTCTCTCTCTCTCTCTCTCTCTCTCTCTCTCTCTCTCTCTCTCTCTCTCTCTCTCTCTCTCTCTCTCTCTCTCTCTCTCTCTCTCTCTCTCTCTCTCTCTCTTTTTTATATTTTCTCAGTCGCTTATTTCTGTTTTTTTTTTTTCAGTGAGTGTGCGTTCGTATGTCAGTTCTTTCACTCTGCCTTTATTGCGTTCTCCTTTTCTTTATTTGTGTGTTTCTTCCTTCCTTTCTTTCTTTCTTTCTTATTGTTTTCTTGTCTGTTTCCATATATGTCTACGTAGCTGTTTGTGTTTTCTTTATTTACTGCCTGTGTTTCAGTCTTCTTTTTTCTCTTTCCTTTTTTTTTTTTCCTTCTCTCTCAGTGATGCTTTCTTTCATTCATACCTTCATTCTTTAACTTTTTTCTTTCTTTCATTTTCTTCTTTTTCTTCTCTCCTCCTCCTCCTCCTCCTCCTCCTCCTCCTCCTCCTCCTCGTCCACCTCCTCTTCCCCCTCCTCCTCCTTCAACTTTTCACTTTGTTTCCCCTTCCCTCTCTTCTCTGGTATTACGAGTTGGTTTACCCAGGTACTCCTCTCCATCACATCCTCTCCTGTTACCCCAAATCTTTCCTCCTGTCCATCCTGCTCTTTGGAAAGGCGAGATTCTTAACAAGGACAGCAAACAAACTCTTTCCTTATTATTCTCCGACTCATTAGGATTTTTCTCTCCCTCT
Source organism: Scylla paramamosain (assembly GCF_035594125.1). Taxonomy (NCBI): domain Eukaryota; kingdom Metazoa; phylum Arthropoda; class Malacostraca; order Decapoda; family Portunidae; genus Scylla; species Scylla paramamosain. The sequence continues at coordinate 31,341,650 of NC_087151.1, read as the reverse complement.
CATTAGCGTCATGGAAACAATGTAAGGCCACGTGGAGATGTGATGCTATGTGCCTTTCTTGATGACACTGATGTTCTGATAGGTGTTGTTTGTGGGGTGAAAGGGTGATGTTGATATGTATTTTTTTTTTTTTGGAGTATTTGAAACATTTATTCGTTGTCTAAGTTTTCTACTAGTGTTTTCTAATTCTAACTTGGTATAGTGTTTTTTTTTTCATTTTTATTTTCTGTGTGTTTTATTTATCTGTTTATTTTATTATTTTTTTCCAGTGCATTTTATTTTATTTTATTTTTTAACTTAGTACAATGTTTTTTAATTTTATTTTTGTATATTTTGTTTATCAATTTTTTTATTTCATTGTATTTTAATATTATTATTTATTTATTTATTTATTCATTCATTTTTTTAGGCTGAACGTTTTTTTAAGCTTGTACTTTCTGGCACAGCGTGAGTGATGACTTCCACGCAGACACAGGGACTGGTGGTGGCAAGAGTTCTGAATGCAGTAATCTTTCCTCAACTGATAACACAATGATATACCAAACGATTTAATTGACTAGAGATATAACCACATGTACCAAGAGGCTTTAACTGATCTCTCAAGCATTTTAACTTAAGAATGCTAACAGTACTATGATACGTATTAGACGATTTGACTGACCAGAAATAAGATGTCTAAATTATTCTGTCACTCATTTTAGATTAAGAATGTGTCACTCCTTCGGCTGCTAATAAAACCGTAATACTTAATGTTTCACCTATGTGACCCTGAGCGATTTTACTTATCAAAAATATAACTGCAGATGTCAAGATGTTTTCACTATTCGATTACTCACTTAAACTTTAGAATGCACCCCTCCTTTCGACTGCTAATAAAACTATGTGCTTATTTCTTCATTTAAATACCGCTAGACGATTTCAATGAGCAAAAATATAATTGCAGGCACTAAAAGATTTGAATTAGTCGTTCATTCCTTTTTAGGTGTCACTCTCAGATTTCCATCAGACCATTTTATTAGTCCCAGAAACCGGCAGCTTTTTTTTACATTCTTACTTAAAATACGATTAAGTTACTCCTTATGTTCTATGGGTACTCTCTTACAACCAGTGCGTTATGCATTTTGTTTAGTACCTTCTAGTTTCGCACGATTTTAAATTACAAGAGACTAATAATTATAATTTCTAAGAGGCCACCTGCGTTCTAAGTGTTAAGTTTGAGAAGCCATGGCAGTCAAGGAGTTATATAAGATCCTGGAGGACACTTGCTCGAAGGAGAGGGACTGATAATGAGATGGAGAGGTGGATCTGAAGCGTAGTGGCGAGGAATGGATGCAACTGAAAATACAACGAACAGGAATGACTGGGTGAGGCTCGTGCATGTTCGGAACGGTGACGGGAGGAGGCGACAGAGAGGGATTAGTGGTAGTGTTGTGCCGTGTTCTTATGGGAAAGAGTTGAAGGGAGGCTAAGTAGGTCACGTCAGGTTAAGAGAGGTCACGTGAGGTATGGTGCAAGTTTGCCTGTTACTAAGACAAATGAAGGAGGGAGGTGATGGGAAAATTATGTGATGAAGAAAGTTTTGAGTGGTGAGAGGATGAAAATTAAATAAGAGTAAGAAAATAAGGAAAGGAGAAAAGAAAGGAAGGGAAGTGGAAGTGAAAAGTCTCTGGGGAAGGAAGTTCTGTTCTTTTCTTGGTAACTTGTTGGGATGATTTGCATAACATTAGCAATATTTCTTTAAGTAACTCGCTGAAAATTGAAGATTCCTGCCGACTCTGTGTTGATGAGATACAGACGGTATTCCTGAAGGTGGTGCAGAAGGTGGCGCAGAGGGTGGCGCATGCGAGTGACAGTCCACACCAACAACCCACACTCCCTCCGGTAACTCGTGCACAGGCGTCAGAATTTTGAACAGTTTACAGAATGAGACAAGTTTAGTTATATGTAAAGAGCAAAGTTAGGAATGTCTGAAGCAGTTTGGTGATAAAAGCGGCGAGTGTTTCCCTGTGGCGTCCTGGTGGGAAACGTGATGCAGATTTCAGTCTGCAGGAAAAGGTGACCAATGTTTTTTAAGCATCTTGCAATGAAAGGTTACCGTTTTTAAACAGCTACCAGCGAATGAAAAGTGATACATAATTTATTTATTTATTTTTTTTTTAAGTAAGAGTCATAATTGTTTTTGATAATTTGCATAAAAAACGGTTGAACTACTGTTTTTCTTTTTTTCTATTAATTTTCAGGTCGAAGTAACGACTAAATTAGTTTGGGAGGAGTCAAAATGTTGAAAATATTTTGTTCTGAGAAGTAACAAACATTTCTAAAAGTCTGTAAGGAAGAAACGAAGAATGTTCGGTTTCCAAGAAAACTGACGATCTTTTAACAGTTTGCAGGGAAGAATGTCAAGGGAAAAAAGCCAGTATTTAAAAAGTCTACAACAAAAACAACAAATTTTCTAGAGCTTACAAAGAAGAAAACAATTTTTTTCGACCACATCGCTGGAAAAAAGTAGCTGCTGTATTTTTAAGTCCAGTGTAAAACTCGCGAAAGGTTAAAAGATTCGCGGAGAAGAAAAAGTACCAACGAACCTTTCTGACACTTGGCGCGGAAAACGAGGATCTTAAGCGGAGTAATTTTTGCGAGCGAGGTCTTGAAATTCGTTCATGAGTTCTTAGTAAAAACATTAGTGCAGGGAAGTCACGGCTGCGGGCGTTGCGCGGCGTCAGCTGGGGGAATAATTACAAGTATAAGGAAGAAAGGAGAAAGGAAGGAAGGTAAGATGCGGCGCCACCAGAGAGATTTAAGTAAGAAAGGAAGGAAGGAAGGAAGGAAGGTAGACAGGCAGGCAGGACACGGCGCCATCCTAGAGATTTAGGCAGGGAAGGAAGGAAGAAGGAAAGGAAGACAGGACTCCCCCCTGCAAAAGAATTAGATGAAGAAGGGAGAAAGGAAGGAAAGAAGGAAGGAACGCAGGCAGGCAGGACCCGGCGCCATGCAAGAGACAAGGAAGGAAGAAAGGAAAGAAAGACACGGTGCCATCCAGTAGTTAGATAAGGAAGGAAGGAATGTGAAAGAATGAAGGAAGGCAGGCAAAACGAACGCTGCTTCATTCGAGAAAGGGAGGGAAGGAAACAATAAGGAAATAGGGAAGGAAGGAAGGAAGGAAGGAAGGAAGGAAGGTAGGACGCTACAACATTCGAAATAAAGAGGCGAGAACGCGGCGCCAAGTGAAAAGGAACACAGGAAGGGCGAGACGAAAATATAAGGAAAGAAAGAGAGGAGGGAAAAAAACGCAGCTTACTGATACTGCTGACGAAGGCAATAGCAGCGTCATCTCCCGTCCGTGCAAGGAGCCTGAGAATGCAAAGAGCAGGAGATAAATGGGAGGAGAGACGCAGAAAGCATAAAGATGATGGCGAGAATGGCGGGGCTGTCAGGAACGATGGCCATTAAGGTAAAGAAGGAAAGATGATGGATTTGAATGGTTATGAGAAGGAGGAGGAGGAGAAGGAGGGAAGGCAGGGAGAGAAGGAGTACTGAGAATGGTGAGGATATAAAGGTTTGTGTGGGTGACAGGAAGGAGGCAAATGATGGAAAGGAAAGATGAAAGGAAGATGGGGGAATGGAGAGAGAGAGAGAGAGAGAGAGAGAGAGAGAGAGAGAGAGAGAGAGAGAGAGAGAGAGAGAGAGAGAGAGAGAGAGAGAGAGAGAGAGAGAGAGAGAGTGATTGATTGATTGATTGATTGATTGATTTTACACATGAGAATCAGTACCCACAAGTTTCATCACAGAGAGCAGGCACATAAATTTACCAGTGACTTTTTCAGTGAGTCAACCTTCTACACATCGGCCACGTAATAACACATGACGCCATTAAGAAGGCCATGAAGTAAAGATAAAAGTATATCAAGAAACTTCTCGTAATTTTTGGATATTCTTATTTTCAACAGTTCTCCTTTAGGACTGGCATGACATCTTCAGTGGGCCTTTCTTCGTCCTTTTTGTTGCCCTTGCCCAGAACCACTCTTACATAAGAAGAAAAAAAATGCTGGTCAGTTTCTCAATAAAAAAATAAATAAATAAATAAATAAATAAAAAAATAAATAAACTGGCTTTTCTCTTGGATCTTCTACCTTTTTTTTTATTATCTTGGAACGGCATGACAAGCGGCCTTTTATTATTTGTTTCCCTTTTTTTCTTTCCCCTTGGTTTCTCTCTCTCTCTAATACATTAAAACAAAGTAACTCAGTCGGTCAGTCTGTTAACTTTCTAACTCCTTTCCTGCATATTAACACGACATCACTCATATAACTCTTAATTAAAAAAGAAAAAAATAATACAGGATAAAATGTAACGATGGTATGACGCGTAAAAGCTTTCAGAGTATTAAGTTGTGAATTTTTAAAGAGCATAACAATAAAGGATACAATACAACACTCGGGTAACCAGTAAAAGCCTTCAGAACTTCAGTGTTAAGCTGTGGAAAAAATAAATACAACATATAATGCATTACATTAATCCAACTCGAAGAACATTGAGCTAACCATAATAACAAAAGTAAACCATTCTTTTTAACAGTAAAGAAAGACTGTTAAGATCCTAGAAGTCTATGAAAAAAGTACATACAAAAATAAATGGTATGAATTTTAGTGTATTATCAACATTAATTCATTTTTTTAAGTACATTTTGCTACCAATTTCGACTCCTAATCTAACTAACAGTCAAGTCAATATTAAACCACCATTCTCTGGAAATAAAAGCACGTAAATCCAACAAAAACCTATAAAAAATATAAAAAAAAAACATGCAAAAAAACTTATTTAAACTCCACTATGATATCCGGATTATTATTTTTTTTTTCAATCCACATTTTCTTTTTTTTTTTTTTCGTCTTATAATAACCAGGTCAGTAATCTTCTCGGTTCATTACAGATCTTGCAACATCTAGCCAAGCCATGTCTATGCCAATTTATTCTTGCCGATATCGACCTTGCAATCTGATTCTGCTCCACGTGCCCTGATGCCTTCCAGCCCCGAGCCCTCTGGTGACGTCTGTGTTGTGATACTGATGGTCTTGAAAATGGTAGAAATGTTGGTAGCAGAAGCAATGGTTTTAGTGTACTTGTGGTTATAGTGGTGAATGGCTTGGAAATGGTAGAAGTGTTGCCAATAATGGTTTATAGTAGTAGTGGTTATGCTAGTAGTAGTAGTAGTAGTAGTAGTAGTAGTAGTAGTAGTAGCAGCAGGAGTAGTTTTGATAGTGGTAATGAGAGTGATAATGCTTTTAAAATTAATAGAAATGTTGGGAGTAATGGTAATAATAATTAATAGTGATAATAATGGTGGTGATGCTTAAGTGGTAGACGTGTTAGTAGTAGTAACAGTGGATATAAAAATGGTAGTAATAGTAGTAGTAGTAGTAGCAAAATAGTAGTAGTAGTGGCAGTAGTAGTAGTAGTAGTAGTAGTAGTAGTAGTAGTAGTAGTAGTAGTAACAAATGCAGCAGTAATAGTAGTTGTAGAAAGTGTAGTACTGTGGTAGTAGTGATGACGGTGATTGTAGTAGTAATAGAAATACTAGTGATGGTGGTAGTGGCTGTAGTAGTAATTGCAGTATTAGTAGTGGTGGTGGTGGTGGTGGTGGTGCCCTTGGCGGCAGCGGCGTGTCCCAGACAGTCACTCCGTCGCATGTCGTCGCGAAATCAATCTAGCAGGAAGCTGAATAGGACAGGAGGGAATTCCATGCCTCCTCCTCCTCCTCCTCCTCCTCCTCCTCCTCCTCCTCCTCCTGTCACACTGAGGCTCTTCCCCCATTCCTTCTCCTCCCCATCCTCCCTCCTCCCTTATTTAACCGCTTATTTCCGTCTCTCGTAATGCTTTATTTCATTGTTCCTTTCCTTCTTTCTCTTCTTCCGGCTTTTCTCTTCCCCCTTCCGTCTTTCCCCATCTTTCTTCCCGTCTTCTGTCTTTTCTTCCATTTTTCGTCTTCCTCTCTTCCCTTCCATTTCTCTTCTGCCTTCCCTCCCCTCCTTTCCCTCTTCTATCTATTCCTTTGTCTTTTTCTTCTTCCCTTTCTTCAATTTTCTCTTTCTCCTTCCTCCTCCTCCCACTTTTCTATCTGTTACTCCTCCTTCCGTCTTCCCCCTCTCCTTCCCTTCAGTTCTATGCTTTCCGCTCTTCCCTTCTCCCCTCCCTGTTTCTCTTCCTCCTCCTCCTCGTGGCGTGTGTAGCGGTCAGGTGTCTATTAATTAAGCGGCAGAAATATATTTGCTTAACAACAACGCCGACACGACCTTGGCGGGGTGGCGGCGGCGGCAGTCCCCTGAGTCTCCATTCCTGACGCAGCAATTCCCCTCTTCTCTTCAAAGCTGAGAGAGAAAGAAAGCGAGGGTGGGGAGGGTTTGACCGTGGAAGGAAAACAAAGGAGGAATAAATGAAGGGAAATAGTGTGTTTAAGAAGTATAATTTCCTCAGGAGATGGATTTGAGTAGAGAAAAATGGGTAGGAGAAAGGAAGGGAGGAAAATTTGGCAAGGTAGGAAGGAAGAAGGGATAGAATGACAAGAAAGTGTAGCTGTAGGGAGGTAAGAGAGAGAGAGAGAGAGAGAGAGAGAGAGAGAGAGAGAGAGAGAGAGAGAGAGAGAGAGAGAGAGAGAGAGAGAGAGAGAGAGAGGGAGAGGGAGAGGGAGAGAGAGAGAGAGTCTTGGCCATCATAGTGGAGGTCATTGAACCATATCTTGGATCATGACTCACAGAGAGAGAGAGAGAGAGAGAGAGAGAGAGAGAGAGAGAGAGAGAGAGAGAGAGAGAGAGAGAGAGAGAGAGAGAGAGAGAGAGAGAGAGAGAGAGAGAGAGCAACTTAACTCTGTGACTAAAATTATGTAACAGCACAACTTTGTTCCTTCACTGTCGAGTTACCGGACGAAATATTACACACACACACACACACACACACACACACACACACACACACACACACACACACACACACACACACACACACACACACACACACACACACACACACACACACACAGCTACACAGAGCCTTTCCACGTGGTTCTCGATTATTATTGTCGCTCCGGTGCTGACAAAGTGACTGCTACTACTTGCTTTGCTATCATGGTTTATTGTTTCATCCTGCTCTCCTATCTCTCTGTCAGTCACTTCCTTTGATACGTGAAGGTTTGCCGAGTGTTTTTTCTCTCTCTCTCTCTCTCTCTGTGTGTGTGTGTGTGTGTGTGTGTGTGTGTGTGTGTGTGTGTATGTGTGGACCCTATTCCAAACACTTCTACATCACACCGCACTACATTCAACTTCACTGTATTCAAAAGGCTCTAGTTGAAGTGACACGCGTTTTTCAGGGTGCTTTTGTGGTTCTAGTGACAGATTAACGAGAGCTCTACATTACTAACAGGAGAAACGCTCTTTAGAACCAGACTAATCATCTCTGTGGCCTTTGAAAGTATTGGAGACGAGAAAGCAAAAACGTTTCTATGTGAGGCAGGTCCTGAAATAAGGCTGATTACTTGTTTTACTATTGTGTTCTGTTATTTACAAGTAGTCCTGCTCTCCTGCCTTCCTCTGAGTCACTGTGCTGATACGGGAAGGCTTGCCAAGTATTGTCTGTGTGTGTGTTAACGGTTCACCCGATCTACAGCACCACACAATATGTACCAGATTACAAACGTGAGGCCTTCACCAGACTACGTCTCATGTCACACAGTCTCCGAATTGAAGTGGGGCGGTGGAGTCGAACCCCGCGTGACCAGCGTGTGTGTCCCTGTGATGGCACACATATACAAACAGAGGAACATGCATTGTTACACTGTCCACTCAGTGCACAACACAGGAATGACCACCCACACATCACATATGACACCCTACAAGCAATGTTTACTGATAACACCCATCTGGAGGAAGTTTGTGACTATGTATATGCAGTTCTGAAATTTTATAAAAATTACTCTTAAAAGATAGGGCAGACATCTGTTTAAGGTAAATACTGTTAATGTATTTTACTTATATTATCTAAGCTCTGGTAATTTTTGCATTTAAATGTACGTGTCATGTTTTATTTCGGTGAATTTCTTTTTTGTATTTTCTATGTACTCAGTAGGAAAGTTCTTAAACTTAAGATAATTTGTTTAGTTATTAATACCTAGTAAGCGGCTCTCTACATAATGTGACTTATCAATTCAATTTGGACGAAGTAGAGGTCAGAATAATATGTATCTTATCAATTTGTAATGGTACTTTGTCAATAAACTACTACTACTACTACTACTGTTTGTAAGGCAGGTCTTGAAAAAGGTTAACTATTTGCGATAATATTGTGGTCTTTTATTTACTAGTAGTTCTGCTCCTTTATCTTCCTCCGAGTCACTGGTGCTGATATGGGAAGATCTGGCGAGTGTTCTGTGTGTGTGTGTGGTGTGTGTGTGTGTGTGGATGTGGCAGGTCCTAAATTAAGGCTGGTTTTCCGTGTCTCTCATGACGGTAATCTGGTCCTTGTGGAATTTACGTGCGTTCTTACTGCACGGTTTTATGTGTATTGCAGGGGGGATTTCAACATCCGACCTCCTTCAGAGTTTACGAGCACGTTACTACCGAACGTTTCACCACTGTGTATTTGTGTCGCCAATGTTCACCTCAGCTTGTGTGTGATAATTGTGTTCCTGGCTGTGTTCTAAAACCTTATTCTTAACACACTTCGTCGCCTTATCTCGTCTACTGTCAAGAAGCTCTAGTGAAAGTTAAGATTTTTCAAGGGTATTTTCACAATGATCCTGATAGTTTGACAAAGATTCTACACCATGAATGAGAAAAGCACCCATGGGAACCCGACTAATCATCTCTGTGGCTTTTGCAAATAATCCTCGTGAGAACCCTGGGCATTTTTAAGTACGAGCCTGAGTGTGAAGCAACTACTGGCTCTCCTGCTCGTTGTGCTGCAGTGGTGTGGAGCTCAGTGGGAATTATTGGTCTTGTTTCCATTGTTAGTTTTGTTACTACGTAGTGAGTGTTAGGTCTGAATAAAACCTAAGCTCTTTACGCCCACAGTTTTAACTACATTTATTAAAGTCATTCTAAGCTCGTTGTGTGACTTCATTGTTAATTATTACTGTGCACTGACTCTTATCAACGCACACACACACACACACACACACACACACACACACACACACACACACACACACACACACACACACACACACACACACACACACACACACACACACACACACACACACACACACACACACACACACACACACACACACACACACACACACACACACACACACACACACACACACACACACACACACACACACACACACACACACACACACACACACACACACACACACACACACACACACACACACACACACACACACACACACACACACACACACACACACACACACACACACACACACACACACACACACACACACACACACACACACACACACACACACACACACACACACACACACACACACACACACACACACACACACACACACAGAGAGAGAGAGAGAGAGAGAGAGAGAGAGAGAGAGAGAGAGAGAGAGAGAGAGAGAGAGAGAGAGAGAGAGAGAGCACGCTTGGTTGCATTGAAAAGGAAAATATGTGTAATTCTCTGGCAGGTTATATTGAGTAGAAAGGTGAAGGAACTTTTATCTGCTTTTTGTGGCATCGAACGACACGCAATACTGTGTGTGAGGCAGCGCCCCTCGTGGTGACCAAGAAACTTACACCCACCTGATATCTTGCAACTAATTTATGCCTGTACCACCCTTGCTTCTCCCTCATTCCCTCCTACCGATTCTTTTCTCTCCTCCCTTTCCTCCAGTCAGCGTCTCTCGTCGCTCCCCTTCCTTCCCTCCCATTACTCACCTTTCTCAGCACACTACTCAGCCATTACCACACCCCCTCCTTCTCCTTCAGTACTGACTCCTCTCTTCACTCATCCCCATTCCTCCCCTTTGTCATGCCTCCCGTTCCCTCATTCAGTACTCTTACTTCCCATCATTCATATTAATTACATCCTTATTCTCGTTCTCTTATTTCCCATCTTTTTCTTTTTCTGATCTCCCGTCTCCATTCACCCATCTCTCATATCCCAATTCGTCATTTTTCTATTTCTTTGTCATTCCCTTCTTTCCTCTCTATATTATTCCCTTCCTTGTCTTCTCTTAGTTCCCTCCTTCCCCATCACTCTCGCTCTCTTCTTTCCTATCTTAATCCCATCCTCCTCCTCTCAGCCCTTTCTTTCTCTTGGACCCTTCCCCTGTTAGTCCCATCGTTCCCCCTCTCATTCCCTTACTGTTTACTACTGCTATAGTGTGTAACTCAAATCTCTTGGTCTCTGTCATGCTACTGTATATAATTTTTCTCTTTCCTTATCCCTCTTCCTTGCTCTCACTTCCTAAACTTTCTCTCTCTCTCTCTCTCTCTCTCTCTCTCTCTCTCTCTCTCTCTCTCTCTCTCTCTCTCTCTCTCTCTCTCTCTCTCTCTCTCTCTCTCTCTCTCTCTCATCCTTCTTCCTTCCTTTCGTTCCCTAAACTTTCCCTCTCTCACTTTCTAACCCTTCTTCCTTCTTCTCATGGCCCAATCTTCCACTCTTTTTTTATCCCTCTTCCCTTCCTCACTTCCTAATCCCCTCTCTCTTTTCCTTACTTCTCTTTCTTGCTCACTCCCTAAATTTCCTCTTTCCTATCCCTCTTCCCTCTCTCTCTCACTCCCTAAGCTTTCCCTTTCTCTTGTCCTTATCCCTCTTCCCTCTCTGTCACTCCCTAAGCATCCCCTCTCTTTTCCTTACCCCTTCCTTTCCCCTCCCTCCCTCAGCGTAAAACTCTAATTTCTCAGTCACCGCTTCTCCACTCTCCACCCAAAGCCTCCATTTCTCCCTGGCGCAGTTTCCCTAATCCCCCAATATCGCTCTGTTACACCACACAAGGAAAGTCCCGCCAGAAGATTCGTCTGTGGATTAATTTCCATTTCTCATTCACTCCCAATCGCGCGTCAAAGTCTGGGATTGCATTGTACTACCAACCAGGATAGCGGCTCGGCGGGCGTGTCCCTAGAATGCCCCATAAATGTTGAAGAGATTGTGCTGGTTTGGAGAATTGGGTTTGTGTTGGAGTGTGTATGTGTGTGTATTGGTGGTGGTGGTGGTGGTGGTGGTGAGTGTGTGTTGCAGGGAGGAATGTGTGGTGATTTGTGTTCTGGTATGACAGGAGGGTATGATAAGCGGGTATTATTCTTATTATACTGGGATTGCCACGTGTTTGTAGGCTTGATGGTTGACTTTTTGCAGCGTTCCTTATTCTCTTATGTTTTTATATTCGTATGTGTATTGGTGGCTAGGAAGCTGTCTGGAGGTTTAATGACAAAGAGGGTGATTATTTGTGGAGAGAAGCTGTGCATTAATAGTTGAGGCTGTGGTGGTGGTGGATGAGGCTGTGTGTTGGTGGTCGTAAGCCTTTGTGTTAATGGGATAGTGCTATAAGGCTGTGTGTGAATGCGGAGTGTGTTTTGTGTCAATAGGAGAGTGGCTTTTAGTGTTAATGGGAATGTATGTGTTATTGTGGTGGGAAAAATGTGATGTCTCCTTGCAGAGTTGTTGGTAATAAGTGAAATTAACTGCATAATAACAGCTCCAGTATTCTTAATGCAATAATGATATATAGGCAGTTTAGAGTGCGTGACTAATTAGATGGCTACGCAGCATGAACACACACACACACACACACACACACACACACACACACACACACACACACACACACACACACACACACGCACTCTCTCTCATCCACCATCTCATCACCACATCACTACATCAACACACCTTCCCCTCTCCACAGCCAGTACCTAGCTCCTCTAACACACCACCTCCCACCCACCGTCTACCTTCTCCCGTACTCCATTCCATATGAGATATCTTTATTGGTCCGACGTCCCATGCAAACTGGAGCGCTTGTTCGGGAGGGGTAGGTAGGAAGACCGGCCATTTGTGGGCAGCGAACATCAGGTCTGGTATAATAACGTTGGAGAAACTTCCCTGATGGCGCAACTGGGTGGGTTCTTAGGGCCGTGTAGGGATGCAGGGAGGTGGCGGAGATGCTGGACAAAAGGCTCAAGTGCAGAGGAAGGCGAGAGTACAAGAGGGAAGAAAAAAAGTGAGTAAAGAGAAGACCTGGTGAGGAAAGTTAAGTTTGGGAAGGGAAAAAAAAGTTGCAAGAGAAATATTGGGTTGTAAAAATGGAAGGAAGAGAAGGGGAGAGGAGGTAAATGTCAGGGAAGGGGATGGGTAAGGTAAGAAAAGTAAAAGTGAAACTGAGGGGCAGGTGAGTGAGATGGAATGTTGAGGAAACGAAAAAAAAAAAATGAAAAAAAATTTGTGTACGGTAAATAGAAATAAGAGGAAAAAAATGAAAAAGCCAGTACAAAGAGATTCTTGAGGTTTCAGAGAGAGAGAGAGAGAGAGAGAGAGAGAGAGAGAGAGAGAGAGAGAGAGAGAGAGAGAGAGAGAGAATGGGATAATGAGGCGAAATTAAAATATTTGGCCTAATTTGCATAAAAGATTTCAACATTTTCTTTTCTTTTGATGATTCAGACACCCTTGGATGCTGACGTGAGAAGATTAACTGACAGACTAATGAACAACGTGACGGAAAGACAGACAGACAGACAGACAGACAGACAGACAGAGAGACAGAGTGGAGGATAAACAGAAAAGAAAGAGAGAATCAGATGGAAATAAACGATTACCCAAGAGAGAGAGAGAGAGAGAGAGAGAGAGAGAGAGAGAGAGAGAGAGAGAGAGAGAGAGAGAGAGAGAGAGAGAGAGAGTTAGCAATAGCAAAACGTGGATGATAAACACTTCCAATCACTGTGAGAGAAGGGAGTGAGTGAGAGAGTGAGTGAGTGAGTGAGTGAGAGTAAACAAACGACACTCATTCTTGTTCATTATTCTTCATCGGCAAGAAATTGGAGGAAGAGGAGAAGGAGGAGGAGAAAAAGGAGGAGGAGGAGGAGACGGACGAGAGGGAGGAGAAGGAAAAAGAACAAAAAGAAGAAAGGAAGAATTTACTCTCTCTCTCTCTCTCTCTCTCTCTCTCTCTCTCTCTCTCTCTCTCTCTCTCTCTCTCTCTCTCTCTCTCTCTCTCTCTCTCTCTCTCTCTCTCTGTGAAGCCTCAAGAATCTGATTGGTGCATTCACATTCACAATCACCCAATTATAAGGGCACACATCCCCTAAGAAGCCAACTCTGGAGAGAGAGAGAGAGAGAGAGAGAGAGAGAGAGAGAGAGAGAGAGAGAGAGAGAGAGAGAGAGAGAGAGAGAGAGAGAGAGAGAGAGAGAGAGAGAGAGAGGGGCGAGTCAGAGAGGCTGGAGAGTGAGAAGGGAGGGAGGGGGAAGAGGGTAGAGGGGAAAAGCTGGACAGAAGAGGGAAGAGGGGAGAGAGAAGAGAAGAGGAGAGAGGCTAGATGGAAGAGGGAAAAGATCAGGAGAGTGGATATGGGAGAGGGGAGAGAGGGAGGGTGGAGGGAAGAGATAAGCGGGAAGGTCTGAGGGAAAAGAGGAAGAAAAGTTAAAGGTAAAAGATACGTACACACATACATACATAAAAGCATACATATTTTCATACAAATAAAACATTAATGCATAGAGAAGCTGGTGGTATATTGGCCATAACACACACACACACACACACACACACACACACACACACTTACATCTGGGCACACCACAACACTCGCGCCAACGTAAACAAACACTCAGAAATAGATAAGCAGATGAGTAAGTAAATAAATAAATAAAAGGAACACACCAGTGATTATGTTGTTGAGAGAGAGAGAGAGAGAGAGAGAGAGAGAGAGAGAGAGAGAGAGAGAGAGAGAGAGAGAGAGAGAGCTAGTTCATCTGTATACTGCACCAAACAAAATAAATCAAGTCAAGTGATAGATCTCGAATCTCAGGAAATAACGTTGGGATTGACGAAAAATTCCTCCTCCTCCTCCTCCTCCTCCTCCTCCTCCTCCTCCTCCTCCTCCTCCTCCTCCTCCTCCTCCTCCTCCTCCTCCTCCCGCTCCTCCTCCTCCTCCACAAACATACACTCATTGAAAGACCTAAAACTTTCGGGACTCGGTAAATAAGGAGAGGAAATTGAAACGTAAAGCTGTGAATGCCGCATTAGGAAACACAAGGGAATTTAAAGGAAGAACTAGCTCCAGCAGACATTTTGGCCCTTACGTTTGTATAGAGGGAGGGAAAGGTGGTCTGGTGGGAAGGTGAAGAAGTGAGAGAGGGTATAGGAGGAATGTGTGGTGATGGGTAGGAATGGTGAGGAGTGTTGGAGAAATAGGGAAGGATGCAGGAGGAAAGGAGGAAGAGCAGAAGAAGAGAGGTGGAAAGTTCGTGGCGTGTGTAATGGAGTGTGTGTGTGTGTGTGTGTGTGTGTGTGTGTGTGTGTGTGTGCAGAGGGAATGAGCGGAGGAAGGTGTGTGTGTGTGTGTGTGTCTTTAATGAAAAAAAAATGTGTCTTGTGTGGTCTCTTTTGAAAGTAACAGCTGTATATCATTATTATTGTAGCACTATTATTCTATCTCCACTGATCTGCTAGAAATTTCACGTTTTCCCCACATGCAAGCGGCGAACAAACCCCTTAACTGACACACACACGCCTAGCAAACCTCCATAATTTTCTAGCTGTCATATAACACTGCAGGCCATTTCGAAATCATAAACCTAGTGTCATGTCACATTCTAACCAGTGACGGCTTTACGCTTCCTGGACACATGGGGGTAAGAGAGATCCGGAACAGAATAAGCGGCACCACTCTAGTCCCACAGCGGCCAGTGATTGGTAGAAGTAACAGGCTGGTTCACTATAACACTTTTTTCCATGTCTAGTATTCTGAAACGCATCGTTCTCTCATCACGACTATTTACAAAAGCCACAGAGATGATTAGTTGGGTATTCTAGAGTGTTTATCATGTTACTAAAGTAGAAATCGTGTTAATCTGTCACTAGAACTATAAAAACATCATTAAAAACCCAGTGTAACCTCAACCACCTAGAGCCTTTCCAATGTAGGGGAGGTGCAGCGTGGGAGTGTTTCAGAATATGGACTAAGAGATAATGACTAAAAGCATTTCCATAAGAAAAGTAGCAAAGCCTCAAACTTATTGCCTCCACGTGGCAGAATCCATATGCTTTGTTAGAATAATCAAGTTAGGTTCAACAGAATCTATGCATTAGTCTCGTATGGGTTGTGTATAAATGTAGGTCAGCAACAACAACAACAGCAACAACAATAACAACAGCAACAACAACAACAACAGCAACAACAACAACAGTAGTAAATTCCATAACAGCACCGGTCTGATTCCAAGGGAGCACGCAGAGGAAGAGTGAGTGGGAGAGCTGGGAGGGTGGCGTTGACAGGGGAGCGGAAGGCAGCGACGTTAGTTCGGAAGAGGAGAGGCGATGGCAGGCGAGAGAGAGAGAGAGAGAGAGAGAGAGAGAGAGAGAGAGAGAGAGAGAGAGAGAGAGAGAGAGAGAGAGAGAGAGAGAGAGAGAGAGAGAGAGAGAGAGAGAGAGAGAGAGAGAGAGAGAGAGAGGGAGGGGGACGAGTGAGGGACGGCACTGGCACGCGTAGGATGAAAGCAGAGAGGGATAAGTGAGAAGAGCGCAGGAAGAGAAGTGAAGGAAAAGGAGAGGAAAGGATGAGAAAAGAGGAAAAGGAGAAGGCACTATATCCAAGAGGGTTTTGGGTGCAAGAGAGAGAGAGAGAGAGAGAGAGAGAGAGAGAGAGAGAGAGAGAGAGAGAGAGAGAGAGAGAGAGAGAGAGAGAGAGAGAGAGAGAGAGAGAGAGAGAGAGAGAGAGAGAGAGAGAGAGAGAGAGAGAGAGAGAGAGAGAGAGAGAGAGAGAGAGAGAGAGAGAGAGAGAGAGAGAGAGAGAGAGAGAGAGAGAGAGAGAGAGAGAGAGAGAGAGAGAGAGAGAGAGAGAGAGAGGCAATATTTAGGACTTAGCCTCTTGGTAGCATTGTGAGAGGGAAGACAGAACTGAGGATGGGAGGGAATTTTTGTCCCGGGTATTGTGGACTAAGAAAGACAAATTATTTTCTAGCCAGCTTATTCACACGCCTATATACATACACTCTTATATACACACTCTTCTTCCATTACCTGTGTCTTACTGCCTTCTGTCAACTTAACTAACTCAAATTTCCAGTATAGTTTTCGTTGATAACTTTTGATAGTCAGTATTTTTTGTATTTCTTTATCTTTCTCCTAGTACCATTGACCATTCCACATTAAATGGTCTAAGCTTTATCCCTATATTCCACTTTATTGCTGTGGGAAGGGGATGCAAATACACTGAAACGCAAATTTGGTGCTTATATGGATGCGTAAAGTATCTACCTTTTATATGTGCAAGGGAAGCAGACCAAGGGGAAAAACAAATTCAGGAAAAAAACGAAAAAAAAATGTCCACTAATTGCCTCGAGAGAGAGAAAAAAAAGTAAAGGATTCGAACACAAACTTGGTGCTTTTTATGGATGCAGATAGTGCTTGGAAGCAGACCAAGGGGATAAAAACAAATCCAGGAAAAGGTTAAAAAAAAGGGTCTCATTAATTGCCTCCCAAAAAAAGAAAAAAAAAAACGTAAAGAATCTCACATAAAGGAATAATTTAGGAATGGATTCGTATTAACTTCTCTACTACTACTGGAGCAACACATCCTTCCTTCACCATAAGCCACTCTGAGACTTTTCCTTCTCATTAGTCATCGCCTTTAAGCATTACAGATTTACACATTGGACTGTATATTCCTTTAACGTCCATTTTCTTTCTTACTGCTTTTAAAAAATAATGTATACTTCTTTTGGTGCCTTAAATCGTTGCATAATCGCAGTGAAAGGGTTAAGGTGTGGATGGATGAGTTGATGAGAGGGAGCCTTATACCGTACTGTCCTCTTTCTCCCTTTAGTAATTTAGTTAAGAGTAATGGCTTTAAAAAACGTTAGCTTCGACATGAGGATCCCTTTGTAATTCCTTTGTAATCTTTTATGATGCTTTGTAGTGTTTTGTAATGCTTTTAAATCCTTGGTAGTCCTTTTTAATGTTTTGTGATGTTCTGTAATTCTTTGTAAAGTTTTCTAATCTTCTGTAATGTTTTGTAATTTTTTTTCTAATCTTCTGTAATGCTTTGTAATCTTTTGTAATGTTTTGTAATGCTTTGTAACCTTTTGTAATTTTTTTTTTTAAGGCACCACATTTTCTTTTGTCAAGTTTACTAAAAGAATAAATGTCTTACCTACTACTTATTCTGCTTGTATCATAAATAACACGAAATTAACAGTACGAACATAAGAGTTGAATAAGTAAGTTTTTTTTTCTTTGTGTGTGTGTGCCTAGCTCTAAACACGTGAGCGTGTGATTAGTGTATGTATGTATTTATGTATTTATGTGCTACCAACATCACCACACACATATATATGCTCTCTCTCTCTCTCTCTCTCTCTCTCTCTCTCTCTCTCTCTCTCTCTCTCTCTCTCTCTCTCTCTCTCTCTCTCTCTCTCTCTCTCTCTCTCTCTCTCTCTCTCTCTCTCTCTCTCTGACTCCACCACCCTTCAGCTTCAGGAACTCCCGCTTTTGGTCACTTATCTATATTCCGGCAGCAGCGTTCTTGTGCCTAAGGCCTCGCGAACTTATTTCCTCTGGTGTCTAGTGTGTGGGTGCCTCTCCTCTCAAGCCGCCGCAACCCACAACCCTCAGGCGACGCGGACGTGAAGGAAGGTTAACCAAATATCCGTCTTGCTCTCGTTCACTGCCTCCACTGTATCCTTCTGTGTACCTACGTATTCGTGCTTGCAGAGAGAGAGAGAGAGAGAGAGAGAGAGAGAGAGAGAGAGAGAGAGAGAGAGAGAGAGAGTCTGAGTCTGTAATTGCTTGCAGACGTGCACAATCTATGCAGAATGCACACACGGTGACGTCACAGCATTGTCTGAGTGTAAACAGTGCCTCGCCCCAGGGATCAGTGCTTGTCCCTGTTCTCTTATTCATAGGCCTTGATAACACTGACGCTCGGGTCACTTGTAGAATGTCAAAGCTTGCTGACGACACAAAAACTGGCAGTGAAGAAAAGAAACCACGATACTTGTCAGAGAAATTTTGCTGTCACATCTAGATCGATATACATTGTGGTCACTGAATGTCTGGTTTAATGTAATGTCGACAAATGTAAAGTACGCTTTGAAAGTACCAAAGATAATTTCGGTATTCTATAAATGACTCTCAGCTTTATAGTGAACACTGAAAAAAAAAATGCATGAATCATAATATCAATGTTAGCAAGTTAGCAATGTTTAGAGTAAATTAAAGCCGATAAATAACTGGATGGGTTCCACAAACACGACTTGGATGACAGAATTTACGTCTGTCACTTTAGATTTGTGTACTTTGTGAAAAAAAAAAAATCTTCATAGGGATCAACAGGCTGCTGTTGCTTGTTCTTCCCTTGTGTTCCTTTGAGATACTAATAAATCACTTTATGAAATACCACCCACTTCATGAAGGCAATTACCGGTATTGTCTCACATATTCCTTGAATTTCAATGTAACACAACAGATTGCACCACTCTCTCTCTCTCTCTCTCTCTCTCTCTCTCTCTCTCTCTCTCTCTCTCTCTCTCTCTCTCTCTCTCTCTCTCTCTCTCTCTCTCTCTCTCTCTCTCAGCACATACCGCCTCTCCTTACCTTTAACTAGATAGGTATTTCAAAGCAAAGGCGGATTTGCGAATATCAGAGCAACTCAGGCAACTTTCTCGGGTGTTCTTGCTCAGCCCTCACGGCGAATACGGGAAGTTATCGACATCAGACTCACAGCAAACTCCTATCTGGGCCAGCTACTTGCGTGTCTCAATGCTGGGAAGTTCTTGTTTGTTAGTAGCGTGGGGGAGAGAGAGAGAGAGAGAGAGAGAGAGAGAGAGAGAGAGAGAGAGAGAGAGAGAGAGAGAGAGAGAGAGAGAGAGAGAGAGAGGATATCAAAGGCATTGTTCTGAAACTACATTATTATCAGGAGCTCATTCACTATGCCAGCAAATACAGAGCATCACAAAGCATTACAAAGCTTTACAAAAGAACACAAAGCATTACAAAGGATTACAAAACGTCACAAAGGATTACAAAGCTTTACAAAAGAACACAAAGCATTACAAAGGATTACAAAACGTCACAAAGGATTACAAAGCATTACAAAAGATTACAAAGCATTACAAAGTATTACAATACATTACAAAACATTACAAAGCATTACAAAAGATTACAGAGCATTACAAATGATTACAAAGCATTACAAAGGACTACAATGCATTACACAGAATTACAAAACATTTCAAATAATAGCTACATCAGAGACATCCGGCGGAGGACTCGATACGTAACAAATTAAGTCCAAAAGTCCTGGAATAGCTGAGGGAGTTAAAAATTATGCTAACACGGCCTTGTGGGAGAATCATTAAGCACTAGAGATGTGATGAGACGAACTCACACCTCATCTTTACAACGGAGTGAGTGAAAAAAAAAAAGAATGAATCACTAGTTAGTTGCAAGTGAGAGTGAATGTTACGGAACAATGAAGCCTTGTCTTGAACGTGTCCTGAATAATACTTTGACTACGATAAGTGACAATGCACAACATCAAAAAAACTCTATAAAACACTTCAAGGCATCCATATATAAAGTAAAGGGGATTAGAAGATCAGATTATCCAATGGTTAGCCAGTGTGATGATCAGAGGTGGCTGTAAAAGAAAGATAAATATTTTAAGGTGGTTCGTGGCTAAAGAAATGTTAAATAACAATTATGTGCTGAGAAGTAGCGAGGTAGAAGTGGCTTGGTGGATTGGCGATGTGCTGTGGTGGAATATAGCGTGGTAGGAAGCTGGTGTGGTGACGTGGTAGTGTGGTAGTTTGGTAGTTAAGTGGTACTGTAGTGTGGTAATGTGATGGTTTGGTGAAATGTAGCATGATGGAGGTGGCGAGATGGTGTGGTGAAAAGCGGTGTGGTGGGTGGAACCTGTTGTGGTGGCGTGGTGTCGTGTTGTGAGGTACTGAGTGGTAATGTGGTGAAAATAGCGTGATAGAGATGCTGTGGTGGAGGATACAGTAGTGAGAAACTGTCGTGACGTGGTGCTGTGATAGGGTCAAGAAGTCTAAGGTACCTATAACGTAGACTGATTGGTCAGTCGTGTATGGCGGCGTGTGTGGTGTGGCGGGACTGAGAGCTGTGTCCTTCTCGGCATCTGTTTGTGAGTCAAGACGGTGCTTCCCATAAAGAGCGAACCCTCCTTGTCGCTAGCTGACTGAGGCTCCGACCCTGCTCACCACGCTGGCCTTCTTATTAATATTAAAGCAACATACTGTGCTGCTTTAATTTAGCATTCATGAATATACTAAAGCGACAGGAAGGGAAAAACTTACCCGGTATTAATTTAAGTGTAAAACATTTAATGGTTATTTAGGAGAAACATATACTAGCGTGTATTTTCCTGTACATTATACCTTTTTTTATATTGTAGTAAATTGATGCCTTTATTTTATACTCGTATTTATCTGCTGTCGTTGTCTTCATTGTATCTCTAGCATCACGTATTCATTCATTTTTTTTTCTATAGCATCATGTTTTCATTGTTTATTATCCAGTATCACGTATTCATTATATTTCACTTGCATCCTTCCCTCATCATCTCCCTCACATCATACTTTCATTACATCTCTGTCATCCCTACAGTATACATTATCCCATTCCACGTTGTATTATTATTTTCATTTTCATTCCAGCACTATATACCACGCATCACCTTCAAACCTTTGATTTTCATCCCTTTTTGGACCCAGTGAGAACCAACCAACCAATCCATCAATCCACAACAGATAAGCATAGTGGCGCTTTCACTCCACTTTTCACTTTGATAGATCATCCACAAAACCTTTCCCATGGAACGGCTAGCATATACGGGCGTTCTCGCTTTAAAACTTCCTCTTAACGTTTGAGTGTGTGTGTGGTGCAGGTGGGAGGCGGAGAATAAGCTTACACACGCGGACACCTAATGGATGCAATGGCTGGGGGCTGGACGCTTGGTAATCCGACCGAGCTACAATACTGCGAGATCCAGCAGGACTCCTAATTGAATGCTCGGCGGAGGAATAATATTAGGAGGCAGCGTCTGACTCTATCTAATTATATCCTTTTAGGTAAATTGGTTCATTTGTTGATCTGCTGAGCTCCGTGTGGCCTGGCTGAGCTGATGTGTTTCTAGTTGTTGAGAAGGTCGGAATTAAAGTTAGATTTGTGTCTTGTCTTTTTTATTTGCTCTTCTCTACTGTATTGTTTTTGTTTTGTACTGTTTAGGGAAATACTCCGGGGTCGGACGAGAATTAAGTGGGTCTGCTAATCTTAACTCCTTAACTACTAATGATATTTATTTGACTACTAATGATATTTATTTGAGTAACTTTTGACAATTTAAGCGGATTTAAACCACATACATTAAAAACTTAACTAAATATTTGATGATCTGATCTGCGTGTTATTTTTCAAAATTACAATCTGAACTCGCATAAGATTACACAACCCTTAAAATCCGTGCGGCTTCTTGGAGAATATGAAATTAGTCCATTTTAATTCGAAATCGTATGAAACTAGAAATTTTTAGGCAGAGAAATTTACTAGACATCAAACACAAGCCAGTGATTTTAAGACAGCACCCGTGAAACAGTAAAATCATGTAATCACAGCAAAAATGAAAGTATAAGATAGAGACACTCGATAAAGAGCGTTAACTAAGCTGATGAGAACCCACAACAGTCAAAGGCTACAAGATTGGATGAAATGAGGCTACTTGTGTGTTTATACATCAGTCTGCCTTCTCTGCCTTCTGCATCTTGCCAAGTGAATGTAAGACAGCCACTGGATTCCGAGGGTTAATTAAGCTGCAAGAATCCACAAGTTAGACGCTTAATGAATGAACCTAATGAAGCTACTGTTTGTGTCTATATATCTATTTGTCTGTCTTCTTCGCTTTCTCCATCCTTTGCATGAACACCAATACACCGCCGCGCCTTACGCCGCTTCAGGCTCGCTCTGTCTGTCTCTACGCTATTGAGTTCGAAGTTTTGCTCCACTGCGTCTTTTCCTCCCTTGCTACGTCTAGAAGGTAAGGTGGGTAGGGAGGAGCCTTATACTTTACTATCCTGAGGTTGTTACGTTAGATTATATAGTTTAGCTTACTTCTCCTCGTCATCTCATTCCTCGTAGTCGTCGTCCTCCTGCTCCTCCTCCTCCTCCTCCTCCTTCAATAAAAATTACTTAGCAGATGTGAGGATTTGCTTCAAACGATATAATTATGAGAACACACACACACACACACACACACACACACACACACACACACACACACACACACACACACACACACACACACACACACACACACACACACACACATCCGCAGATCAAACAAAGTACAATCTCTTGCAAAATTAAAAGAGCAAGAGGAGAAAAAATAAGAACCACACACGCTCGCATGAATTTTTAAGGCTACTTTCTTCAGAGGAAGTGAAACAGCTGACATCATTAGTGACTGGATCCTCTTAAGAAGCTGAGGGATCGTTGGGATTAGAAAAAAACGAAAAAACGAATGTAAGTCAAGGGAGATTAAAAGGAAGGATAATGGAGAGCTTCATCTTGCCAAGTGAATGTAAAAGTAAAGTGCTTTGTGTGATGAATAAAAAAGAAAATTAAAAGATGAAAGCAAGAAAAGAAAAAAAAGCAGTTGCGGAATAGGAGAGTAAAATAAAAGCAAAGAGAAACTTAATGAAGAAAAAAAGAGAAGTTCAGGAAAAAAAAAAAAAAACAGGTTCGTGGGAAGAATGAAAGAAAAAAAGAAAAGCAAGAAAAAAATATTACAGAATGGAGGAAAGTAAAAATAAAAAAAAATAGATGAAGTACACTAGAAAAAAAATGTAATGAAAGGGGGTAGAAAGCAGGTTAACATGACGACAGATAAACATGAAGGGTAAGAAAAATTCATAAACCTCAGAAAGTGGGGACGTAAAAAGATTTAAATTTAAAAGCTAAAAACCTAAAAGGACTTATAATCTATTAATATACGTAGACGAATTCAGAATAATTACTACTGCTATTTATGAGGAAGACAGAACTGACATAAATAACTTGAGTACGGTACATAAAAAAAATAAAGAAAAAAGACATCAAGATTTTTTAGCACTCCAGTACGAGCAGAGAAGATGGAGGCAAAAGAAAAACAAGAAAAATTATGATACATATTATATTAATGTTACTAATCCATAGAAAGTTAACCGCATGCGTGGGATTTGCTGGTGGGAATGTTCAAGCAGAAATATTGGAGATTAGTATCAGGAGAGGGAAAAATAATGATTAGAGCCCATAGTAAAATACGAGAGAAGTAGTAAATGTGGAGGGTTGGGAGAAGTGTAATGAGATGGCAGAGAAAGAGAGAGAGAGAAAGGAGGGGAGAGAGAGAGAGAGAGGGAGAAAGACTATTATTATTATTATTATTATTATTATTATTATTATTATTATTATTATTATTATTATTATTGCAGATCTTTTACCTAATTTTCACCATCCACCTCTTCCCTCATCCATCTCATTCACCACAACTGCTTCTTCCCTATCATCCACCACTACCACCACCATTATTCAAGGTCACTCCACCCACACCACTCTTCACCACTCCAACCTCACTCCACTCATCACTACTTACCCATTTCACTTAACCCTTCCACTTCCACTCATCACCACCATCACCACTACTAACCACCGCTCCACCTCCACCAATCACTATCAGGCACCATCATTACTACCCTATCACTCCCCCCATCACGTTTTTTTATTCCATCCTTTATTCAGATTTCCATTTTCTGCATCTTCACACTTTTCCTGCATTTTTCCTCATCATATTATTCTCTCCACCCCTCCTCTTCATCTTCATCTTTCAATCTTGCCTTCAATCCCGCACTCTCACCTTGTAAATACGAATACCTTACGAAAATGCTGTTAAGTTTGCCTGCGCCGTAAAATGTAAGCCTCTGCTCTTCTCCTCTTGATCCTCCTTCTCTTGATCCTCCTTTTCCTGATCCTCCTCCTCCTCCTCCTTCTTTTTCCTCTTCCTCGTCCTCCTTCTCTTCTTGATCTGGAATCGCTGAAGTTTGAGATATGTAGGTCGTGAAAAAGATGAAAAAGAAGGTAAGAGAAGCTGCGTTGAATGTTATGTGGTGATTGTTCCTTTTACTGCTACAACAACAAATACTACTACAACATCAACTACTACTACTACTACTACTACTACTACCACTACTATTACCGCTACCACTCCCGCCTTACGAGTACAACATCTGCTGCTGTAATTTTCTAATGTTCTTGATGCGCATGAGCGTTTTACTTTTTACTCAGTGTTACCTTTCACTTCCTTTTGTGTGCATTTTGATTCTCTCTCTCTCTCTCTCTCTCTCTCTCTCTCTCTCTCTCTCTCTCTCTCTCTCTCTCTCTCTCTCTCTCTCTCTCTCTCTCTCTCTCTCTCTCTCTCTCTCTCTCTCTCTCTCTCTCTCAACCTCCTTTACACCATTAATTTAATCTTTTATTTTCTCTTACCTTCCTTCCTCCCCCCTCTCTCCCTCCCTCCCTCCCTCCCTCCCTCTCTTCACGGAGATAAAAAGGTACAGCTTCTTCCGAGTCAATGGAGGAAAGGATGGAGAGAGACTAGAGGAAATTAAGGCGAAAATTTAGGTGACTAAGGTGTGAAAAGAGAGAGAGAGAGAGAGAGAGAGAGAGAGAGAGAGAGAGAGAGAGAGAGAGAGAGAGAGAGAGAGAGAGAGAGGGGGGGGAGGTTGAGTGGACGGAAGGTGTGTGTGTGTGTGTGTGTGTGTGTGTGTGTGTGTGTGTGTGTGTGTGTGTGTGTGTGTGTGTGTGTGTGTGTGTGTGTGCCTGCCTTATTTTGTTTCTTTGCTTTCTCTTCTTTTTCTTTTTTTTTTTTAATTCATACCACCACCACCACCACCACCACCACCATCACCATCATTATCATCTTTTATTTTGCTGTCTTTTATCTCCTCCTCCCCCTCCTGGAATATAATATTTATGAATGATTTTATTGTCTTTTACCCTCCTGAGATTTGGTTGTGATAATATATTGTTCCAGATTTACATCTCTCTCTCTCTCTCTCTCTCTCTCTCTCTCTCTCTCTCTCTCTCTCTCTCTCTCTCTCTCTCTCTCTCTCTCTCTCTCTCTCTCTCTCTCTCTCTCTCTCTCTCTCTCTCTCTCTCTCTCTCTCTCTCTCTCTCTCTCTCTCTCTCTCTCTCTCTCTCTCTCTCTCTCTCTCTCTCTCTCTCTCTCTCTTTTGCTTTGTGGTTTTTTGTGTCATGGCTCTACCACCACCACCACCACCACCACCACCACCACTATCATCATTACTCGCCTTTTCCAAGAACACAGCAATTCTACCTGCACTCCTTACTCCCACGCCCCTCCCCCACCTTCATAACGCCTGCAGGCACACTAAACCTTTTAATCTGACACACACACACACACACACACACACACACACACACACACACACACACACACACACACACACACACACACACACACACACACACACACACACACACACGGTCTTATGTAGCAGTAATTTCAGGTTCAACTGCCACTTAAAACTCAGAAAATGTAAGAAAAAAGTGTATTTCAACCTATAGAAGATAAAAATCAAAAGAAAAGTTCATTAATAGTAGTAATTTGATCTTCACCTCTCACTCAGTAGTTAAAAAACGTGAAATAAATAGTTAATTTCCTTCTATAAGAGACAGAAAAAAAAAAAAAAGTGTAGGGGGGAAATCAATAAAAGATAATAGGCCTAATATTTCATTCGGTTATTTAATACGGCAACCCTGCACAGACGTGTTTGCCTCATATACATAATCAATTGCTAATCATGTCCACTTGAAGCGTGTGAAAACTCATTATAAACTCGGCACCGAAAATTTGGCACGTAAACACACACACACACACACACACACACACACACACACACACACACACACACACACACACACACACACACACACACACACACACACACACACACACACACACACACACTAAAGCTGATGCTGGCTGGTGCGGCAGACTCATCATTAACACTCGCTTTAATATTCTACAAGTCAGATGTCTGGAATCTCTAATGGCTTAACAAATTATAACGATATTACTCCCATTTTGCTGCGTCAGACTCCTCATTGACACTCGCTTCAGTATTGGATGAGTAAACTGACTGAACTCTCTAATTTGCGAATATATTACTCTGTTACTTCATTTCAGGAAATCTAGACAGCTTCACTGAGCAATGATAAATCAGTAATGGGTTTAATCTGCACCATCATTTTTTTTTATCCTTGCTGTCAATGGTGAGTTTTAACATTCTATTCTGAACTTATGTTATAATATTAATCTGAGAAGTTATAGCAGTCAATGACTTAAACTTGATAAGGATTACACACATTGCTATTACCAGTAGCGGAATTTGCAGAACTGGTCTTTCATTCAGAAGTTAAGTCATAATAGTAGTGTAAGCAAGGAGGTGGGTTGCTATACAGATACGATGATTCTAAGCAGTGCGTATTCCTAGTGTGTCTTGAGATATATGGGTTTCAAGCGCTCAAATGTATATATTTTCACTCACTGAGTAAAAGGCGGTTAATTATATCTTTCCGCCTTACGAATCTATTCAAAAGACTATTGTACAAACATAAGTATCTAAAACATTGCATATGATTATGAGAAAAATCTTTAAAGCACTGAAATGGGGAGCTTTAAAAAGATTTAACTTGTGGATGACGATGATAGGTGGAAATAGGTGGGTATGTCTTACAGGGAAACTGCCACGTGCAAATGTGATGGATTCTTGCAGCTTTCCTTATTTTCTTATGTTTGATGTTCTTACGAAATGGTTAACAAAGACTTCCGTGGCAGGATTCTAAGCAGTGTAGAATGACGCCACTACACTGTCAGAGGAATAAGTGCAGCAATCTTAATAGTTATGCAAGAATACCGTAAAGTAAGATGGCCATTGTGGTTTTAGTCTCACTGGTGTTTGAAGGTTGTGTTAGTGAAATGTGATGTGCAGTGACCGTAGCAGGAAAGAATACAAAAGAAGGAAAGACATCAGCTGACTTGTTGGTCCTCACGGGGTTGTTTGTGATAAGCTGCACTGTTACTAGAGAAGAGAGGACTTTGATGTTATCTGCAACGACAACAGCAACAACAACAACAACAACAACAACAACAACAACAGCAACAACAACAATAACAACAGCAACAACAACAATAACAACAACAAGCACTAAGCACTACTAGTACTACTATTACTACTACTACTACTACTACTACTACTACTACTACTACTACTACTACTACTACTACTACTGAAGACGTGAGGGTTGTAATGTGTTGTTCATTAGAGAGAGTGCGGCAGTGAGGGAGGGAGGGCGTGGAAATGTAGTGAGAGGTGAAGGGAGAGAGAGAGAGAGAGAGAGAGAGAGAGAGAGAGAGAGAGAGAGAGAGAGAGAGAGAGAGAGAGAGAGAGAGAGAGAGAGAGAGAGAGAGAGAGAGAGGTGTATCGAGATGTAAGGTGCCAATGAAAGTGTGTGAAAGGGTACACACACACTCTCTCTCTCTCTCTCTCTCTCTCTCTCTCTCTCTCTCTCTCTCTCTCTCTCTCTCTCTCTCTCTCTCTCTCTCTCTCTCTCTCTCTCTCTCTCAGTATTCCCACCCCATACACTTTCAATCTTTTACTGCCCACCCTTGCTTCATCTTCTATCTATCACCTCCCTGTTTCTTTTCCATTCTCTCCTTGTCGTCTCCCTTTGGCTTCTCATTTTTCCTCCCCCACGCATCTCTTGTCACGTCTCGTATGCCTTTCTCACTTCCCTGGCATTCCTTATATATTCCCTGTCTCCCCTGTTTTCACCCTTTCCTTGGTTGTATGAAAAATAGTGCTTTTGTATCTTTTCCTCCCAGTTTTCGACATATTCTCTCTCTCTCTCTCTCTCTCTCTCTCTCTCTCTCTCTCTCTCTCTCTCTCTCTCTCTCTCTCTCTCTCTCTCTCTCTCTCTCTCTCTCTCTCTCTCTTACATGTATTTTTTCAGTATTTTTTGTATTTATGTATATTCCTTTCTTTCTATTTTCTCTCGTCCTCCTTTTCCCGTTTCTTTATTATTTGCCTTTTGCTGTCTGCCTGTTTATCATAATACTCTTGTTTCCACCCTCTTCTTCTCTCTCTCTTCTCACTATATCCTCTCCCTATCCTTCGCTTTCTTCCCCTTTGTTGCCACATTCTTCCCCGCCCCACCACCTTCTCCTTGTCATCCTCCTCCTTACCTTCATGTCAAGCTTCATCTATGCTCCTTATCCTCCCCCTCCTCCTCCTCGTCCTCCTCCTCCTTACTCATATTACAAAAATTCCTCTCTTGTATGCAAAAATTTCCCGTTCGTAACTTTAACTCACAATTTTTCTTTTTTTTTTTTTTACTTTGCCCATTATTGAAGATTTTTAGTTTATTTATTCATCTTCTCGATCCTCCTTCCTTGCCCACAGGTTTCATCACCACCACCACCACCACCACCACCACCACCACCACCACCACCACCACCACCGCCAACACCACTACCACCACCACCATCACCTATCACGCTATATGTTTCGCACCGTCGCCTGAAGAACGTATTTCAAATTCTCAGCACCTTTGCACTTTTATTCAGCCAGCGTCGTTTTCTGCCCCATTTAGATTTTTCGGAGTTCATTCTTTATTTCTTTTTCTTCCTC
The DNA here is from genome assembly GCF_035594125.1 of Scylla paramamosain. Taxonomy (NCBI): domain Eukaryota; kingdom Metazoa; phylum Arthropoda; class Malacostraca; order Decapoda; family Portunidae; genus Scylla; species Scylla paramamosain. Next base: position 31,312,703 of record NC_087151.1, on the reverse strand, counting down.
TTTCCCTCTTT
>NC_087151.1:31305192-31307692 GCF_035594125.1 Scylla paramamosain | reverse complement strand
GACTTTCTAATCTCCATTATGGATGTTACCGTGTGTGTGTGTGTGTGTGTGTGTGTGTGTGTGTGTGTGTGTGTGTGTGTGTGTGTGTGTCTAAGTCTTCTGAGGGCATATAACAACAGCTAAAGGAAAATTAAAGAGAAGAAATGGAGGCTGAAGATCTTGTCAACATCCTCCATTCTCTCTCTCTCTCTCTCTCTCTCTCTCTCTCTCTCTCTCTCTCTCTCTCTCTCTCTCTCTCTCTCTCTCTCTCTCTCTCTCTCTCTCTCTCTCTCTCTCTCTGTTCATTCATCTATCCATATATTTCTCCATCCAGGTGGTCTGTAACGAGAACATTTACTAAACTACGCATCATAATAGTAAGCTAAGTGTGGGAGAACAGGGTACAAATATGACAAGGCTTTTCCTCCTCCGCCTCTCCCTCCAGTAGTTAACAATTAGTAAAGAGCTAATTGTAAAACTTGTAAAAGCGAGGACATGGAAACTGTTAATGGGAATCAGAGTTAGTTTCTTTTAATCAACCAAAGTGCAAGCAACATTTCAAGACAAGGGATGAGATTGACATTTTTCTGGCCTTTATTTTTATTTTATTTTATTTTTTTTTTTACTTTTATATTAATTGTCACTTTTCATTCTTGTTTCTATACTTGTTCCTCCTCATCATTTCCTTATTTGTTACTCCTCCTCCACCTCCTCCTCCTCCTCCTCCTCCTCCTCCTCCTCCTCCTCCTCCACCTCCTCCTCCTCCTCCTCCTTAATTCATTTGCTTCAAAATCTATCATATATCTCCTTCCTCCTCCCCGTTATTCCCTCTATCAATCATCCTTTTCCTATCTCCTCCCTCCCTCCCTCCCTCCTGACCATCTAATCAGGGGAGGTGGAAGTTAGCTAAGTGGGGGAGAGATTAAGTACGTTTTGAAATTATTCCACTGTGACATTAATATCTCTCTCTCTCTCTCTCTCTCTCTCTCTCTCTCTCTCTCTCTCTCTCTCTCTCTCTCTCTCTCTCTCTCTCTCTCTCTCTCTCTCTCTCTCTCTCTCTCTCTCTCTCTCTCTCTCTCTCTCTCTCTCTCTCTCTCTCTCTCTCTCTCTCTCTCTCTCTCTCTCTCTTACTAGATACCAGAAAAAAAGAAAAAAAGTGACAATATGCTTCATGAGGAGCCCACACCGAATTTCGAGGCTGCAGGAAGATTACACAATTTACATTCTCTAGAGAGACATAGGTTAAGAGGGGACCTGATAGTGGTATAAGGGTTATAACAAGGGAGATGTAAGCAAAATTCTTAGGATCAGCAACCAGGGTAGAACGAGAAATAACGGGTTCAAGTTTTAAAAAATTTAGGTTTAGGAAGAAGATAGGAAAAAATTGGTTCTCAAATAGAGTAGTAGATGAGTGGAACGGACTCAGTAATCATGTAGTTAGTGCTAGGACATTAGAGAGCTTTAAGAGAAGATTAGACAAGTTTATGGATGGGGATAACAGATGGAAATAGGTAGGTGTGTTTCATTCAGGGACTGCCACGTGTAAGCCTGGTCGCTTCTTGCAGCTTCCCTTATTTCTTGTTCTTATGTTCTTATGTACACGTGAATAACAGTTACCTGGAGTCTTGGTATGCTGATCTACGTCTTACTGTAAATATACTGCGTGTGGGAGAAGAAAATAGAATAAAACAAGTTCGATCCCTTCCCACGTTTCTCTCAGGCAATGTGTTAGCAGGAAAAGGAGAGAGAAATAAATATGATGAACTTAACTGAAAAAAAAAATAGGAACGAACACTATCTACAATATAGAAAAGCGAGGATTTGGAAATGTTATAGTTAGAAATAAAATAAAAGGGGATTGAAATGTTGTACAGACTGTTATTGGTTTTCGTTGCATACTTATATGAGTGGAGAAACTTGATTAGATAGGTGTTGTCGATACGTTTCTCATCAGAAAAATAAGGAGGACAAGGTTAATGAGTATGGTTACATATCATATAGAAACAACACACATGCCGCGTAACATAAGGACATAAGAAAATAAAGGAACCTGCAGGAAGCCGTCACACCTGCACGTGACGGTCCTTGTATGAAGCACACCCACCTATTCTATAAATTTATCTAATATTTCAAAGCTCTCTAATGAATCAGCACTAACAACCTGATTACTTAGTCTATTCCATTTATCTGCCTCTCTGTTTCAGAACCACTTCTCAAATAGAATGGTAGGTTGAAGTTGATAACACTTGTTTTTCAGAAATATTTATCTCATCAGGAAAATCTTAAAGAAGAACTAGAAGGAATAAGTGGTTGGGAAGTGATTGGGAAGAATGAATGCATGGCAGATTAATGAAGGAAGGGTTAGTGGAAATGGGAAGAAATGGAGTGCAGATGGAAGGAAAGAAACGAAATCCATTATAAGTGAGAAGTGAATGATTTTTTCTCTCCTTCTCTCTCTATATATAATGTACCGCCTCTCTCACTGTCATCCATCTTGCCTCACCCCCGCACCACCCAGCTC
>NC_087151.1:31267692-31300192 GCF_035594125.1 Scylla paramamosain | reverse complement strand
TGTGTGTGTGTGTGTGTGTGTGTGTGTGTGTGTGTGTGCCTGTCCTTGTGTCTGTTTGATTGTCAGTGGTATGTTTCCGGCTTTCGTGTCCGTCTGTTTGTCTGGCTGTCTTTGTGTTTCTGCTTTTCATTGCGTCTGTTCGTTCGTCTATCTGTCCGTCCGTCCGTCTGCCTGCCGGTCCGTCTGTTTGTCTGTTTGTTTTCTGCATACTTCTGTTCCCTCTCTCCACCTGTATTTATCTATCCGTTTGTCACAGTGTCTCTGTCTGTCTGTCCAACCACAGTATTCACCGTAACAAGAGGACGAGTAAACCTAAACGAATTGCTTTGATCACCTTCATCCTCATCACATACGCTTCTGCAAAACAATAGATAGATAGATAGATAAATAGATAGATAGATACATACATACATACATACATACATAAATACATAGATACATATATAGGTAAACTGATAGATAGATATATAGATAGGGAAACAGACATATACATACATACATGCATAAATAAATACATGCATACATACATACATACATACATACATACATACATACATACATACATAGATAAGCAGAAGTAAAAAGGAAAACGGAATGTTGTGCACCACAGGCTCTACATCTCGACCAGTCAGAGAACAACGAGGAAGTATATCAGCCAATCACACAATTTTCCGAGCTAACCACAGTAATTCAATCACCCCACTTTCGGGATTTTCGAGTTTCTACTTTTTTTTCATTCCTGTGTGTGTGTGTGTGTGTGTGTGTGTGTGTGTGTGTGTGTGTGTGTGTGTGTGTGTGTGTCGTTATTTCATCACATTTTCTGGTCTTTTACGTCTTAACCATCATCCCACCACTATTGTCACCATCATCACCATCTTCGTCATCATCTTCACCAATCGCAATGTTTCTACGCCTTAACGTTCGCCAATGACGAGGCTTCACAGGTAATACGTCACAGCCCCTTCAGCCAATAGCAGAGACTCTCGTGTCCTGCGTCATGAGAATTAACCAATCAGGAGTAAAGGTCCTCCCGCTGTCCTGTCCTTCCTTCCTCCCTCACAGCATATCCTCTTCCTCCTCCTCCTCCTCCTCCTCCTCCTCCTCCTCCTCCTCCTCCTCCTCCTCCTCCTCCTCCTTCTCCTCTTGTCCCTACCATATACAACACAGTGTGGGAAGGTGTGTGTGTGTGTGTGTGTGTGTGTGTGTGTGTGTGTGTGTGTGTGTGTGTGTGTGCGCCTTTATTTTGTCTTTTTTTCTCTCTCATCCGTTTCTTTTCGTCTGTCTTTTATGTCTGTCTGGATGCTTATGTCTTTCCCTAACCGCGCGCGTGTGTGTGTGTGTGTGTGTGTGTGTGTGTGTGTGTGTGTGTGTGTGTGTGTGTGTGTTCGTCCGTCCTTCCGTCCGTCAATCTCTTTGCCTACGCAATACAATGAAAAGTTTTGGTGTAGTCCTCTTTTTTAACGTTATTTTTTTTATTATTTTGCTTTTCCTTTCTCCGTAGTCTCTCTCTCTCTCTCTCTCTCTCTCTCTCTCTCTCTCTCTCTCTCTCTCTCTCTCTCTCTCTCTCTCTCTCTCTCTCTCTCTCTCTCTCTCTCTCTCTCTCTCTCTCTCTCTCTCTCTCTCTCCATATCCCGTTACCTGGCCATTGTTGTCCCCTCTACAATTTTACTTTCTGGTCTTCCGTGATGGTACTTCTGTTGCTGTTACTCTGTCATCTCTTTTAAGTGTGTAACCTTTTGTTCCCCTTCCATGGCTCTTTTGGGGCTTCAAGTGTTGTTATTGTTGTTGTTGTTGCTGTTGCTGTTGTTGTTGTTGCTGTTGTTGTTGTTGTTGTTGGCAGTTTATGGTTTACACGTTCTTCTTTTTCTCCGTTAGTTTGTTTTGCATTGAGTGGCTCCTGTTTTGTTGTTGTTGTTGTTGTTCTGAGGTTCCTGCTGTGCTGATAACGTTTTTGTTTTGTTTTGGTTTGTTTTGTTTTGTTCACCTCCCCCACCACCATTCATGTAAGTTGTTGTTGTTGTCGTTGTTTGTCAATATAGAGAAGTGTCCTAGTAGAAACTAATTGAAAGAGAAGTGACAGTTGCAGCGCCAAAACAGTAAAGGTATTAGCAGCAGTAACAACAGCAGGATCAGCCGCAGCAGGGAGACTAAGATCACACCAGGTTTAGTAGTAGTAGTAGTAGTAGTAGTAGTAGTAGTAGTAGTAACAGCAGCAGAACACCGGCAACATCAGTTGTAACAGTAATTAGTAGTAATTTCATGGCTGCAGGTTTTAGTGTTTCCTTCTTATGTCAAAAGTAATGCATCTTTTGACCTCGCCCTGGGATGAAGTGACCATGACCTCGATGCGTCCTGGCAAGTTGGAGAGCTGCATGATTCCCACCAGACCAGACTTACAGGGTGCAAGCTTCCTCACGCCTTTTTAAATGTCAAGGGCAGGACAGAAGCTGAACGTTTTAGTTATATGCGTTGTAGTAGTAGTAGTAGTAGTAGTAGTAGCCAAATTGACCTCTCTCGGTTCTTCTACCCCTGTTTTTTTTTTAGGAACGGCATTTCAGCAATCTTTTTTTCTATTTTTAACCTTTTTCTCTTGCCTAATCTGATATAGTAGTAGTAGTAGTAGTAGTAGTAGTAGTAGTAGTAGTTGTTGTTGTTGTTGTTGTTGTTTTTTGTTCTTGTAATAATAATAGTCGTAATAGTAGTTGTTTTTGTTTTTCAAGAATCGCTACCAGATCACTTCATTCCCTCTATCCATATCGGCGTCTTGCAATACGTCACGTACTATCAGTCACTTCAAAGCAGCTGCCTCGTGTTGAGTGCCGCGGCCAGTGGGGCTTTCAGGAGGTGACAGTGTTATCAAGAGAGAGAGAGAGAGAGAGAGAGAGTGTGTGTGTGATGTGTAAAGTAAGCAGGTGACTTTTAAAAGGAGACCAGAACTTTAATAACCTGAGTATTACCCGAGGTGGTGGTGGTGATGGTGGTGGTGATGGTGATGATGATGATGATGATGTTATGTATGATGGTGATATTTACTTTTTATTTGTTTGTTTCGTTGTTTTGTTCTTGTAATTAGTCGTTTCTGTTGGTGATGGTGCTATTGTTGTTGGTGTTGTTATGAATAGTGTTGTTGTTATGGTATTGGTGGTATTGTGAATGTTGTTGGTGCAGTTGTTGTTGTTTTGCTAGGAATGTTGTTGATAGTGACATTACTAATGGTTATTGTTGTCGTTGTTATTGTTGGTAGTAGTAGTGGTTGTTGTGGTGGCAATGGTAGTAGTGGCGGTGGTTGTGGCTGTGGTGGTGGTAGTGGTAATGACCATGGCGGCAGCAGCAGGAGTCGCCGCAGCAGTAGCAAGAGCAGGCAGTACACACCAGCAGCAGTGACATATTACAGTACATACCAGTGACGGGCAGTACTGATTGCTGGAAGTAATGGCGCTCCTAGTCCCAACAGTATTGATGGTGGTGGTGGTGGTGGTGGTGATGATGATGGTGATGGTAGTGACGATAAAAGGATCTTGTTGCATTGTACTACACTCCCTACAGCAACCCGTCTCCCTCTCCCCCTTCCCTCTGCATCACGGGACCCACAACATCCCACCTAACACGCCTGCCAGCCTCGTGCCTCTCTCCTTGCCCTGCTCGTCTCCTTTCGTCCTTATCTTCCCTCCTTCCCAGCACATCCTCCTCTTGTGTCCCTTTGCATGGTGAGGCTTCCTGAAAACCTCGTCTCATCTTGTCTCTTTCCTGTCTCCCCCCTCTCTCTCTCTCTCTCTCTCTCTCTCTCTCTCTCTCTCTCTCTCTCTCTCTCTCTCTCTCTCTCTCTCTCTCTCTCTCTCTCTCTCTCTCTCTCTCTCTCTCTCTCTCTCTCTCTCTCTCTCTCTCTCTCTCTCTCTCTCTCTCTCTCTCTCTCTCTCTCTCTCCGTCCCCTCCTCACACTTTCTTTTATTTCTTCTCTCCATCCCTCCCTTTTCTTCTCCCCTTCCTTCGCCTCTCGTTTTTATCATCTCATCCTCTCACTGTCCATTTTGTTTCCATTCTTTATTCTTCACTTTTCTCACCTCTTTATTCTTGTGTATCACTTCACCCTCCCTTCTTTTATTCTGTTTTCCCCACTCGCTTTCTCTCCATGAGCATGAGGCAACCATTTTGAGGGAGAATGAGTATTACCACCCCACCTCCACCCCTCTCCGTCATCCACGCTCACACCCACGCCCTTGCAGCAGCACCCTTCACCCCCCCCACACCACCTCACCCACCAGCCCTCACGCATTTTGTTTGCTCTTCCTTCTACAGCTGTCTGTGATATCATGAGACTATTATTATTATTATTATTATTATTGTTATTACTATTATTATTATTATTATTATTATTATTATTATTATTATTATTATTATTATTGTTATTATTATTATAGCTTTCACTATTTTGTAGTATTCATCGGTCCATTTACAGTATTTTGAATCCTGAAGTCATCCCCTCCCACTCCTATAAACACGTATCCATCCCTTTAAATCCTTATTTCCTCGCCCTATAAAGCTCCCTGCCCTGTAAGCACCCGTAACCTGTAATACCCCTTCTTTGTAAAGCCTCTGTAACCTTTATAACCCACCAGCACAGGCCAACAGGTGCTCACTACACACCTAAACGCCTTACGTAAAAGTTTACTCTCAAGATATCTCACTGGTAGCATTTTTTCAAACTTACAACATGGCTCTCTCATCGCCTCCTCCCGCAGCTACGTCAGATCGCCGCCCAGGAGCCGCAGGGGGACACAGCCTCGGTAGGGACACAGTGCAGTCAAAGGCAACGGTCGTATATTTTCCGCAGCCAGAGTCGTGGGCAGGTGAGCGAGTCGTCCAGATATGATCCCCACCGAGCCAGCACCAATACCAACCTCAACCAGGTACTGTCCGGCCTGATTCTATGCGTGTATGTGTGTGTGTGTGTGTGGGGGGGGTGACTAATGGCTAAAACTCACTAGTCACTATCGCGGTCGCTTCTCTGTCGCTCTCCATGCCACATACTCGTAGGTTCTGATGTCCACGTGTTTCGTTTCCACCGCGTGTCCGCTGCTGGTTTTCACTCACTGCTGGTGTCGCTGCTGCTTTTGTACATTTTAATTTTTTTTTTTTTTTTAGACTTTCCTTCATGTGTTCCTGATACATTTCTTCTCTTCTCCCTTCCTCTCTCTGTCTCTTCTCTTCCTCCTTCTTCGCTTGTTTCTTCCTAATTTAGCTGCAAATACCAAGGAGCCCCAGGTACGGTCAGTATAAACCCGCGTCTCCTTCAGCACTCCAACACTCACCCCTCCTCGAGCATGCCGACCTCCAGCTCAGTCCACATCATCGTCCGCATCACCGCCGCCACCTCCACAACGACGGCCTTCACCAGTACTTCCTCCATCTCCACGGCAAGGAAGGGAGGAGGAGCAGCTTGAAGGAAATAGATTCGTGTTCTCAAGATGAAAACAACGACGACGAGACCGCACAGGACGACGGAAGTGGGAGCAAAGCTGGGAGCGGCGAGGATAAAGCCAAGGACGCGGAGACACGAGGCGCAGCACATTTGATCTTGGACCACCAGCCTCTTCTCGGCCGCTCCAGGACTCCAAGCATCACGATTGACTTTGAGACACCCGAGAAGAACGCCTCGCGCTTGCCTTCCTCCCACAGCGAAGAGCCAGGGAAACTCTTGCCGCGCGAAAGACGTAAAAGTGGACATGAGGGCGTGATGAGCTTTCACCGGCGGGGCAGCGAAGCTCACTCACGCCGAAATAGTGAAGGACATTCCCGTCGGAGCAGCGGGGTTCATTCCCGGCGGGGAAGCACCCTCTCCTACGTCCTCTATCAGGTTAGTGAACATTGCGGACGGCGCGATCCTTGGTGGTGGCGGTCGTGGTTCCCAGCAGGGTAGAGTTTCCGTGAAGTCTTAGGAATATTCGATGGCCCTCGTCTGTATGTAGCCACGCCGGTTGTCCGAAGAGAGGAGGGAAGCCTCGCCGTTGAGGGAAAGGAATAAGAAACCCTCTATTGCAAGATCCTGTGAGTGCGTGAACTGAGATGTCGATGGAGGCGTCAAGTTTTCACCTCTCTTCGCTCGCTATCTGTGTTTCCTTCTGGCCTAGCTGCCCTGTGCCATCCAGTTAGGTCCCGCGATGAGTAATCAAGCTGCCAGGAAGGAGTGAAAAATGTAAAGACGCGGCAGTTACATCTCATCCGGTGGGAGGGGAGGCGGTTATAGGAGGCAAGGCATGGAGTTGGGATGGGTGGAGTCTCGATCGATCTCTTGGGGCATTAAGGGAAGCGATAAATTTTGGGGACAAGCACTAACCACCTGATACAGGAGGTGCTGGTGGTGGTGGTGGTGGTGGTGGTCAGGTGAAGGGAATAATTGCCAAGAAACTGCGCCGCTGTGTGAACTTACGATCTCGTTAAATGATGAAAGTTGACACCGCAGGTGCGCGCGTGACCTGAACGTATTACATGCTGGAGAATAGCAGCAGGAAGAAAAAGGAGAAGGAAGGAGAACGTGTGTTGCGAGTGGTTACGGTAGTAGAAGAAAGAGGCCAGCATTCAATTATTGAGCAAGAGTCTGTAAGAGGAGGAAGAGAATGAGTAGTGTAGTTATGCTGTCAGCGACACGCCACATCACTCAGGTCCCGTGACCCCCCATGACCCGCTTCCAAAATGCACAGGAATACGTAAAGATAAAAGTAAACTTAATAATGAAATAAACGAAAAAAATAAATAAAAAAAAAAAAAAAAATAAATATAAAAAAAAAAAAAAATATATATATATATATATATATATATATATATATATATATATATATATATATATATATATATATATATATATATATATATATATATATATATATATATACCACAAAAACATGGTACAGTTATCAGCGTTTGTGATGGGAACAAAAAATAAGTAAAACATAGATCAAACATCAAAACTTGAACGCATTAGAAATAAAAAGGAAATACAATTGTAAGCGAGTGAAATGCAAATCAAAGTAAAATAATTACCATTTACATAGGAAAGATATAAAACGTCAGCTAATTATATCAATGAAAACATGAAGGGGAAACGAGCGAGGGAGGGGAGTATCAGTTTAAATTTAATTATGGTACAACTGTAGTCATGTGGGGTTGAGTTTTTGAAGATGAGTGAATGAGCCACGACCGCCGCCGCCACAATCACCACACAGTCGCCACAGTCGTCGCAGCTCCACAAACTGCCAAGATTATTTTCATGGGATGACCACAACAGTCACTGAGAGCACGGTTGGTTGGATTAATTCTCTTATCTCCCTTCCTCCTTCCCTGCCTCCCTGCCTCCCTCCCTTCTCCTGCTCTCTCCCGCCCTCACCCTCTGCCTGCTGAACTCAATTGTCGAAACTTTTTTTCTATTTTCAATTGTGTGTTTTCCTTCCTCTCTTATCTCCAGAGTTGAGGGTTTTCGTGCTTTTCTGACCATCAGCTGCCGTCCCTCCCTCCCTCCTCTCCCATCCCCCCTTTCTCTCTCTCTCTCTCTCTCTCTCTCTCTCTCTCTCTCTCTCTCTCTCTCTCTCTCTCTCTCTCTCTCTCTCTCTCTCTCTCTCTCTCTCTCTCTCTCTCTCTCTCTCTCTCTCTCTCTCTCTCTCTTCCCCTCCCAGACTTTCAGTGACCAGAATCCAGAAGGAAGAGAGGAGGAGAGAGGGAGGTGGCGAGGGATGAACCTCTTGACTTTGTTCGTTTTTGAGAATGTGGCTTTTTTGGTGTAGAAACTTTTCTTTTACCTAATCTCTCTCTCTCTCTCTCTCTCTCTCTCTCTCTCTCTCTCTCTCTCTCTCTCTCTCTCTCTCTCTCTCTCTCTCTCTCTAAGGACCTACGTGGCCTCATTCAGGCAAAAACTGCACACCAAGAACATTACAAGACTCTCCCTTTGAATATCAAGGACACAGACCCATTTCTTTTTTCTCTTCTTGAATGTAAAGTCCTTGACATCCTTTTGGACTCGTTCGGAATCATGTCAAGTCAACGTCTCTAGCACTTCTTTATTCAAGCCTCATGGGATCAGTATTTGAAACTCTTATAGGCTTGCGTTAAAAACTATTTTCTAAGACCAAAGAATTTTCATGGGTGTTTCTTTGCGTGAATAGTACAGATACTTTGTTAAAATTTCACCCAAGTCATGAAATCACTTTTAAAATGGCCAATAACTTCCATTAGAGCCTGTAAAACATTTTAGAATATTTTAAGCTCTCAAGGCCTATATTCGAAGACCAAAGAATTTTCATGGGTGTTTTCCACATAAATAATGCAGAAACTTGGCTAAAATACCACTAAAATCATGAAATCATCTTTAAAATACCCAGCATCTTTCACTATAGCCTGTTAAAAGTAGTGAAAATAAGATGCTGGAAGGTTGCAAAATACGGTCCCAGGCTGGTGTTCCTCATTTCTCCTGCAACAAGAGAATGTAATAGCTACTGTTTGCATTGTGCTCCCCGTGTGTTTTCTTATATTTAAATTGATCTTGTACGATTTGTTATTGAAGGTGTGTTGTATACGTTCATTTGTGGTTTTTATTTATTTATTTTTTTATTTATTTACTTTTTACTCTTGCTGTGTGCTTACCTTGCATGGTTCAATAAAGCTGGCGTTGTTACCGTTATTGTTCATTGTTTTTGTATTCCTGTTATTATTATTATTATTATTATTATTATTACTAGTAGTAGTAGTAGTAGGAGGAGGAGGAGGAGGAGGATAGTAGGAGAAACAGTAGTACTCGTAATAGCTGTGATGGTTGTTTGTGATGGTGGTGGTCAGTGAACTCTAAGGAGATAATGGTCAAATGCTCATCTCATTTCGCTTCCATCACTGTGATATGGTTCCTTCCTTCACTGTTTTCCTGACATTACTATGATAGAAATTGTTTGTTTGTATGTATGTATGTATGTATATATGCTTGTGTAATGGTATGTCAGTTTTTTTTAGTCTGTCTAATATTTGTGTAACCATCTTGCCTGCAGAACTTTTTTTTTTTTATCATAAACAATACGTACTACACTAATCAATATCCGCATTGCTTATTATAAATGATTGAATAAATGTTTGTTTATACTTTATCCTGATTGCTCTTTTTTCTGTCTTATCCCCGCCATTCTCTCTCTCTCTCTCTCTCTCTCAAATGTTTCAAAACCTCCGGCATGTTCTGGCTCCCAGTGGGGTGCTCCTTACTACACTTTTCTTCTCCGTTGACGTGCTCATGCCTCACTGATTTCCCCGGTGGTCCCGAATCATCCCCTTGAGGACCATCTCACCCCGTTAGTTGAGCGCCGGTCAGTCTCATTCACGACCTCTGTTACCTTACACCGTCACCTTGCCCCACCCACGAGGCCTGTTTCCCCTGTCCTTCCTTACTGAGGCCGTTGATGCGTCACAGTTGCCTGAGGTGTTGTAAAACCATTCTATTTTATCATGTTACCTTGACTCTTCACCCTTTCCTGGCCCTCAACATCCCTCCTTCTTCGGTCCTCTCTTCGATGTGTCACTTCCCTTACTCATCATCTCCCGGTATTACAGATGGCTCATCCCAACCGGCGTGAAGTAAAGGCTGCTAAGAGTCTCAGTATCATCGTGTTGTTCTTCATGATCAGCTGGTTTCCACTGTACACCATCAACTGCGTGCAGGCGTTCTGTAAGCACTGCACAGCATCCAGCGGCGTTATGTTCTTCACCATCACTCTCACGCACCTCAACTCTGCCATCAATCCCTTCCTCTACGCCTACCACATGCATGTACGTGAGTGACAGGGGGAGAGTAAGGAGATGAGAAGGGGATGAAGGCAACAACATAAGAGAGAGTAAGGTGATGAAAGTGGATGAGAGCAACATTATACGAATGAGGGAATAACATACGGAAGAGTAGAGTAGTGTAGAACTGGGTGGGAGGAGTGACAAAAGGAAGAGAGTAGGGTGAGTGTAAATGAGGGTAACGTATTATCTTGAGGCCCTTTTCAAGCAGGGGTTACATACTCGTATGTAGGCAGTAGGCTATACATTGAAGACACCTTTTCAGGCCTTTAAAAGCCTCTCGAAAGTAGGATTTGTCTTGTGTCAAGGGTAAGCTGCAAAGCTACAACCCACTGGTGATCATTGAATCAAGTATTGTAGCTTGAAATTCTTTTGCTTATCAATTGACGACCACATTAGTTTCACATATTTTCACCTGTATAATATATCCCTATAGCACACACAAAAAAAAAAAAAATGAAAATGTGAAAGTAAGAGAAGAAATATGTAACTTAGCAGTGATAATAAAGACATGGAAGGAAGAGAGAGAGAGAGAGAGAGAGAGGTGGTGACAATGTAAAAAATATATCGAATGATATAACAGAGATGAAGAAGAGGGAAAATGGAGAGAGAAAAATAAAACAAAGAACTGAGAGAAGAGGTGACAAAAATAGTGGACCTAAACAAGAAGTACTGTGAAGAAATCAAGAAACTTAAGGAAGAGAATGAGGAGTTAAAGAAAACTTTACAAGAGAGAGAGAGGTTGAGGTTGGAAAGGTAAAAGAATTAGTGACAGAGGAAGTCAAAAGTTGGAAAGAAGAGAGAGAACAACAACAAAAGGTGGATATGGAGGAGATGATAAGGCAACAACAACAGGAACACAATAAGGACATGGAAAAGCAAGTGATTAAAATGATAAAGGAAAAAAGTAATCTTCTGAGAGACACAGTACAGAGAAAGATGTGTGGGGTGGTATTTGGAGTCAAGAAGAACCTACCCTTGAAAGTAGCTAGAGAGAAAGAAGAGGCAAAAAGGGCTAAGGAAATTATACCAAAAGTGGTGAGGAAGGAGAGGAGATAGTTGAACATATTGAAGAGTTTTATAGGATTGGAAAGTACAATGAAAATGGAACAAGACCAATGAAAATAAGATTCATGTCACAAACAACAGCGGAACATGTGTTACAAGGAACAGGAAAATTGGCAAGAGTAGAAGGAATGAGGGGGAACATGAATAAAAAGAGACGTGAATGAAGAAGAGAGAAGTAAACTGAAAGAGTTGAGAGTAGAGGCCCAATCAAAAAATGAGGAGAGAACACAGGAACAAGTGAGGAGATTCATTTAGAAAGTTGTGAACATGAAAGTGAGGAAATAGTGGCACAAAGATGCCATAGAAGATCACCAAGCAGAAGCTTAAAAAATTATGTATACAAATATAGATGGTTTGGTGTCGAGCCTGTTGGAACTTAAAGACTACCTAAAGAACAATGAACCAGACGTGCTATGTTTAATGGAAACCAAACTAAAAGAGGAAATAAAGATAAGATTTGCAAAGAAAAGTTATAGCACATGGAAGGGAGACAGAAAAGGAAAGGGAGGAGGAGGAGGAGGAGTGATGATATTGGTAAAAGTTGAGGAAGTGGATATTGTTGTTGAGGAAGTGGAATATAGTGATGGAATGGCAGAAACTTTGAGTGTTTTGATTAAGGTCAAAGGAAGTGGAAAAAGGAAAGTTGTTGTGATGTACATACCACCAAAAACTAATGCATGGGAGACCAGTAGATATAAAACTATGCAACTAGAAACAAGAAATAGCATAGAGGAAATGATAAGGAAAAGTGCTCTTAGTAGACAACTTCAACATTAAAGGAATTAACTGAGAGGAGATGGAAGTGAAAGAAAATGTCAGGTCATGGAGTGAAAACTCATGCATACCATGATGGTGAATACAATGAGACAATGGGTGAATGAGCCTACAAGATGCAGAAGAGAAGAAGAACCATCACAGTTGGACTTGGTGTTTACAAAAATTCCAGAAAATAGGCCAAGTATACATTGAGTCCACTGGGAAGAAGTGATCATGTGACAATAGAAATAGTAGTGCAGGAGGAAACTGTTCCACAGGAATGAACAATTTAGAATTGGGAGACAGAACTATGCTAAGGCAAACTTTGCAGAGCTTAATAAATTTTATGGAAAAATTAACTAGAAAGAGCTATTTGAAGGTAAAATAGTGCAAGAAAAATATGAGATATTTTTGAGTAAGTATAGTTCGTACCAGGTTATAAAGTGAAAATTTTGTAACATGAATAGTATAATGCCAGGTGTGTAGAAGCACCAATGAAAAAGGACAGCATAGAGGAAAATGATGAGAAAACTGAACACAAATACTAGGGGAGAATACAGAAAGGCAAGGAATGAATATGGTATAATAAGAGAAAAAGAGAAATTTTGAAAGTAACATAGTATGAAAATGCAAGGAAGAGCCTAAACTCTTCTTCAGACGTGTAAATGGAAAAGTGAAACTTAGGGATGACATAAACAAGTTAAAAAGAGAAGGAAGAATTTATGAAACTACTGAGGAGATGAATGAACTAATGAATGAGAATTTTCAATCTGTGTTTACAAAGGGAACTGATTTTGTGGCACAAAGTGGTATCACAGAATGAGGGAATACAGAAGATGCAAGTAAAGAGACAAGAAATCAAGAAACTGCTGGAAAAGCTGGATCAAGTAAATGGATATTAAAAGAATGCAGAGGACAAATGGAGGAACCCATACGGGGATATAATTAACAGCTCATTGAAAGAAGGAAAAGTACCAAGTGAATGGAAAAGAGCTAACATAGTTCCAATTTACAAAGGGGGAAATAAAATGGAACCATTAAATTACAGACCAGTGTCACTAACAAGTATTGTAAGCAAGCTCTGTGAAATAGTAATTAAAGATAGATAGGTGCAATATTTAGAAGATGAAAAGATAATTACAGGAAAGCAATTTGGATTCAGGAGGAGATCCTGTGTCACAAATCTACTTAGCTTCTATATGAATGTAATAGATGGAGTGCAAGAGAGGGACAGATGGATTGATGCAGTATACCTGGATCTCAAAAAGAAAAGCATTTGATAAAGTTCCCCACTAAAGTCTTATGTGGAAGTTAGAGAATGAAGGAGGACTACAGGGAGCAACATTGAACTGAATGGATGATTATTTACAAGGGAGGGAAATGAGAACAGTAATCAGAGACACTAATTCAAGCTGGTGTGAAGTGACAAGTGGAGTACCGCAAGGATCTCTGTTGGCACCTATTATGTTTCAAATATATGTAAATTATATGACAGAGGATCTAAATAGTTATATAAACCTTTTTTTGCTGATGATGCAAAAATAGTGAAAATAATAAATGATGAAAATTACTACAAGGAGTTACAAAAGGATATTGACAAGATACATGCATGGAGCCAAAGATGGAAACTAGAATTTAATGCCAGAAAATGCCATGTGTTGGAAATAGGAAAAAGTAAAAAGAGACCTTCATGGAATTACAAAATAGGAGGAGAAATAATGGGCTCCATGAAGAAAAAGATTTAGGGGTAATGATCCAGGACACACTATCACCTGAAATGCACATAAACAGAATATTCAGCTCTACATACAGCTTGTTAACAAACATTAGGGTGGCGTTTAACTATTTAGATAAAGAAATGATGAAGAAAATTATAATGAGCATGATACAACCTAAATTGGAATATGCAGCAGTAGTTTGGATTCCACATAGAAAAAAAAGATATGTGGAAACTGGGAAGAATACAGAGGATAGTGATAAAGATGGTACCAGAATTGAAAGACTTAAGCTATGAAGAAAGACTTGAAGAGATGGGATTACCAACACTACAAGAGAGAAGAGAAAGAGGTGACCTGATAACAATGTACAAATTAGTAAACAGTATAGAAAAAAAAAGACAGAAATTACTTGGTACCACAGATGGAGGAGAGAGAGAAATGAACGAGGGAGCATGGGGGAGAGAATAAAGAAGAGTGGATGCTTGAGTGACATCAAGAAATACAGCTTCCTGTATCATACTATTGAAATCTGGAATGATTTGAAGAAAGAGGTGGTTTTGGCAAACAGTGTACACATGTTTAAAGAGAAATTGGATAAATATTAGTATGGAGACAGGACAAAATGAGCTTTGGCTCGTGCCTTGTAGAATACAACTAGGTAGATACAACTAGGTAAATACACACTATAAAAGCCAAGGTTCATGTCTCACTCACTACACTTAGGTTTTTTCACTGATGAAATGTGAGCAAACAGATATCTCCTCCCTGAGATGTTTGTTTTAGGGAATTCAAGGTACCAGGAAATGTTCTGTAGTATTCCAATATGTTTAAACAATTGTGAGTTGTCAAGTGAAATTGAAATGTTTGGTATGTCTTTTCTCTGCAGGACTTCCGAGCTGCCCTCAAGTCCTTCATCCTGCACCATGTCCTGTGCCGCCCAGTGGACCCTGACGTGATGCTCAATCGCAGTGTGGCTTCACTCCACCACCACTCCACTGTGCACCGCATCAACATGAATGACACTTGCCTCACCAACCTTCACACACCCCGCTCCCACAACAGCCCCGTCTCTGGTTCCCCGATGGACGGCATCAGGTCACGGTCTTCCACTCTGGGCAGCTTTGGTCCCTGGGACTCCTACAAGGCTCTGTCCACTTCCGTCTCCTTCCCTTCTTCCCCGGCCTTCACTACACCCTCTTCCATGGGTGCCCATACAAATGACTTTTTATCCCACCGCCCACAAGCCACCACTCTCATCAGCCATGGAAAATCAACCTTAACCAAAGATACTCATGATACAACAGATGAAACTTCACAGTCCTTGTTTCCTTCCTCAGTAGCACTCTGTGTACCAACCACTCACCACAGTCACATGCTCACTTCTCATGAAACTTTACATAACAATAACCTAAACAATAACCTATCACAAACTGACCAGCAACCATGTCTCACCTACTCTGTTGCTTCCTTGCCACCACCACAAACAGAGATGGATGATGCAGCTGATTCATCAGTAAATGACGACCATCACAGGTGGTCTCTAGGGCCTGACCAGTATGAGGAGCCACCAACAAGGAGTGATTCTGAGGCAACAGTGCATGTTTGGGATGTTCTGAAACCAAAAGAAATTAACAACATGCACAGTTTTTCTGAACCTGAAACTGTGAATACCACTGTTCAACCCCTAAGTGACTCATCACTGACAGGTTCTGTCTCCACTGACACCAACAAAGAACACAACAGTAAACAAGAAGAATCCTCATCTTGTGTGGCTTACTCTGGTACTTTTCCTTTAGCTCCAACAGCCTCAATAGAGACATTGCATGACTCACCCTGCAATGGTATAAGCCAGCCTAGCCAGGATGGCACTGAAGCAGCTTCAGTGAATGATGAGGCAGTGAGCCAAGTTGTCTCTGGAAGATTGAGCAACCAGGCTATGGAGATCACTGATGCATCTGGCATCATTCAAAGTGATGCACAGACACCAACTTCTCTGCTTTCCAATGGCAGTGCATGTGGCCCTATGCACAGCAGTCCTGAGGAAGGCCTTTTCTCTCCTACCTCCCCTGTGGAGCTTGGCCCAGAAGCCCTTATTCCTCAGGTCACAGAGAGTGAACCATCAATTTTTTTGAGGCAGCTTGGTAAGTATCTCCCAAAAATCTTACAAAAGAAGGAAGGCAGCCAGCGACCACGGTTTTTCAGATTACAGAATTGGTGGTCACAGGACTCGAGACACAAGTCTTACCACGGGATATCTCTGGAATCTGGGGATCCCACCCTCACCAGGCGCGCTCGCAGCGTTAGTGGTGCAATAGGGACGTAACAGTTATCCTACACTATAGTCTTGTGGACCTCAGGGACCATCCCTGCTTCCCCTTGTGGTGATAGTTTGCTGTAAATACTTGTGACATTGGTCATTTGCAGAAATTACATGAGAAAAAATTAGATGGCTCCAGTGCTGTCTGCATGTCAATTTGGTCCAAGAGGAGCAGTGTATCCATTGATGTTGCTTCATAGCGTAAGCACACTAAATGGCCTCCCCATGTAGTGTTACCTTGTGCTTATGGGGAAGATGGAACATCCTGCTGTCCTGCTGGTAATGGGCTCAGGAATGTGCAGTTGTAACTGTGGAATGTGCAGTTGTGGTGTTGTAACTGGGTGCTGATAGGGGCTGTGCTGGAAGTGTGGAGAAGCCAAGGAGCTGCAAGGCCAAGTGTAACTTTTGTTGGTTGACAGTGGGTACTCTTTGAAACAAGAGATCAGGAGCCACACAACACCAGTGTTGAACATCCTTGACTTGCCCCTGCTGCTGCCCTGGGCTCCATGTCCTTACTGTGACCTTGTCAGTATTATCTAATCAGTAATATACTTTATACAAATGATGTGCAGGTATTATAAATTATATTTTCACATACCTATACCTAAGTGTTCTTGTATACCATCCCGGATGGTAGTCTTGGAAGAGCATCTCGTTGTGCATTATGCTGATATGTAATACTCGTGTCCATTGTGTGATTACACGTGCAAAATGTATACTTCCTGTCGTTGAGCCTTTGTTATCAGTAGCTGATTCAGTATGTTTTTACTCCATGACCCATACATAATCTCTCTAGACAATACTTTGGGTTATGATCCTGAAATCCATAAACTTTCCTGCTTTATGTTGTCTTATGTAATTTTGTTAGTGTTTTTATTCTAAAAGAACTTTGTCAGGTGTAATCCAGATACTCTGTCAGTGGTCCCTGGGCACATGCAGTGTTCTAGTGGCCCTTCATTGTGTCTACATTATTTACTGCTGAGTGTTGCATCACAACAGGGGGCAACTGAGGAAGCTGTGTGCTAAGCACAGGAGAACTCAAGCTCTGGCCAAGCCTTGGGGGAGAGGCTGCAGGTGCTGGCATGAAACTGATAAGTGCAAATCTATTATATTCATATGAGGACACCTGCTTGCTGGCATGAGTTTAGGTGTGGCAGGTGAAATGTCTGAGGTCTATATTTTTATTTGAGGCTTAGCAGTTAACATCAATACAAGAACAACCTTTTATATGAAATTCCATTGGCAAAAGTGTAATGTGTACACTATAAATAGTTTAATGTAAGATTAAGTGGTAACTGTTGTGATTTTTGTGGAACCTTTACCTGTGGCAATTCCTCTTGTGCATCATTGCATTTTGGAGTCACAGTGCAAGCTACAGCAGCAAGTGTGTGTGTGTGTGTGTGTGTGTGTGTGAAAGGGAAGAAGTGAATAAACAGATCAGTGAGATCATATGTAAGGAAATAAGGGTAGTAAGAGATTAGTGAATGCCTGGATAAAGAAGTGAATGAGTGATTGACAGGATAGGTGTGTGAGTGAGAACATAACTGTGAAGTGGCTGGCTGGCTGCCTCCCCCACCTGGGGTATTTCAGCCATTACATGTACTGAATGACAAATATGGTTAACTTTAGCTTTAAAGGGGGAACTATTTTTAGGTCTGTGTCAAATACATTGTCATCAAATAACTGAGCAATGTTTGATGTCTTTTCATTGCTTCTTCAAGATCAATATTTTTCATTATGTGTTGACATATATTTTTGTTTTATTGATCAGGCAGATGAGTTATTCTAAAGGAAGCTTTACTGATATTCTGAGTAAAACCTGGCTAACTTTACTGATATTCTGAGTGAAACCTGGCTTTGAATAAAGTGTCAAGACAGTGTGCTGTCTCCTACCTTCACTGATACATACAAGACTTTCCTTCATCACTCATGTCCTTATAGTCTGGTGCTTGTGTCTGGTAGCAATGGTGGAGGCTGTGTCCAAGGACCACAACTGAACTGAACATAGACCACACTCATAGATAAGAGTGAGTCCAGCACATCACCAGTCATACCTAGAGCACCAAGGCTCAGCTGGATATTGGTTGGCCTTGCTTGTCCTGTCACTACAAGAGGGCTACAGCCTCAGATGTGATTGTTATTCTTAGGAAGTACTTTCAGGTGTAATGGTGAGTGAGGGCTTGTACACAGCCTTGTCTTGGGTGCCCCTCCCACCCCTCTGCAGATGTTGCCTTGGTATAAAGAAAAGTTGCATGCATAATTATTCATGAAAAGACAGGATGTGAGTTAACTTGTACTAAGTTTCATCATGCAGCAAAACATGAATCATTGTCATAGTAAGAAAATAACTTCTGAAGCATTTTAATTTTATTAACATAGTAGGCTTTGCAGATACAAAAATATATTACATCTGTCATATGTGAGACATCATTAATCAAGAGCTGTAAAAGCAACATCACTACAAGAGTAATCAATAAGGATTCATTGAGCTTTTTTTTTTAAGAACATACCAAGAGATATCACAAGTTGAGCATTCAATGATCCCACACTCGGACACAACAGTTCCTTGTCAACACGAGATCCACCACAGAAACACATCCTCTGTCTTGTTTGACAGTCATTAATCATGAAGATGCACCAGAAACATAATTAATATATATATATATATATATATATATATATATATATATATATATATATATATATATATATATATATATATATATATATATATATATATATATATATATATATATAATATCCATACATACAAGGTACTAAATCCAACCACAGCAATAGAAGCTCTGTTATAGTAATGGTAATACCATATGATATGGTATTCAGCATAAGTTGTATAGAAGACTGATTTGGTGACAGTCTACAGTAAACATGATAATACAAAGTGAATGTGCAAGATACGTAGCATGCAATGATTGAGCCTCGGAGTATGAAGGAATGAGATTACAATGTTTTGTTTCCTTTACAGATGTGGTACAGTGGCACATCCACCACTCTGTCTGCTTCTTGACCTCACTCTGATCCACTCAGATTTAGTTTTCACATTCATGTCATGAAAAACATGCATTATGTACATAAAATAAGGTGAAGTGAGATGTGTGAGTGTATGCTCTATGTGAACGTATGAGTAATAATTGTATGATTTTTGTTTTTGTATTTTCTGAGTTATCACTTTTGGTTTTCATTAAGATGAAACTTTTAATGTGTTCTGCCTTGTTCTGGAAAACTGTTCTTCCTGAGTGTTGGTAGTGTCTAGTGTAAGAAAACAGTACATGTGTGGAGCTCACATCTGAAAATCATTATTTTCTCTAATTATGTGTGACTTCTGCATATTGATTTTTTTTTAATGGTTAGATGATGCCTGCCTCATCTATCCATCATTAGAGGGATGCCAGCCCAGTGAAAAGACAGACAGACCCTCTGAAACTGAGGTGTTAAATATATAAAATCATAAGTTTCTTACAATCCTTCTAAGTAGAGTTTCTTACCTACTAAATTATGAAAACTGGAAACATCAAATTAACCAATATCCATGGCATATTCTAAGTTAAAATATGTTATTTGCCTTTTGTCAATAAGTGAAATGAAAATTCTAATTCAAGCTTTGTATTATATTTCTGATTGATGATGCTCTTCTCAGTTTGTGGTTTTGATCCACAGATTATAGAAAATTAAAATACATATACTAGAAAATCAATGACATAATCAAAATAGTCCATAGTATATACACAATATGTACAACTAAAACTACAGTAGCAGCAGCAATAGCAACAGCAGTAAGGGATACAGCAGTAAGGGATAAAATCACAGAATAATCACCAAAAGATAACCTATCACACCAGCACAGCACACTTATCAGGAAAGAATTGTGTGGATTATTATGCAGCTCAGTGATTACTTGTCAAGAACCCCACTACATTATCTCCACTCAATGCCTCAAGTGACTGGCACTGGCACATGAGAAAGAAACCACATGCCATAAATCAATTGTAAATCAGTGCACGAGTCTACAGCAAGTTGAGCTTAAATCAAAGCTAATAGTCTGTTTGAAGATGGAAGTTTTACGCACAATATATTTGAGGTAGTGCGTGAGATAGTTTGTACATGGAGCATCATGAGTGTGTGTCTGTGAGTCTTCATTTGTGAGTGTGTGTGTGTATGTGTGTGTGTGTACCATAAAGATACAGTATGAAAATTAAATACTACTTTACTATACATTTTTCACACAACTCTAGGTACAGTGATGCAGTGCAGCATATCTGCTGCACAGGAAGCACTTTAAGTTTTCTCTTCCTTTTACATGAAAGGCTAGGCACCACTCCAGAACTGCCTCCATGCCTCTTTCAACTATTACACGCTGATTGAGTTGGGCACAATAGTTGGGTCCAGCCATTCAAACTTCCACTGGCGGTCAATGTTGGATTTTTGCATGTCCAGGCTCAATTTCTTCAAATCTTTCTTGAATCTGAAAGTAAAATTCATAGTGAGTGCTGAGGATAATCTGGGCAGATTTGAAACTCATTGTAGTCAGGTGACACTAAAAGTAGAGGATGTTGTGGGCATAAAAATAAAAAAATAATAAAAAATAAAAATAAATAAATAAAATGCATTAATTATGGTATATCAAGATGTAATAACTGATTATTCAACATAGATAAGTGGAAATGAAGCCAGCCATGCAAGGTAAAGACACTTACAGGGAGACAGGCATGACTGGATGTTCTGCCTCGGAGAAACACTAGGCCCAAGCATTACTAATTAATTAAGCTATATGTGATCTCTTGTGGCCCTAGTTAATCTGACAACCTGCAGCTTAATGCATCATTATATGACTGATTTCCCTGAGTGTGATTCCTGTCAGTCTAAGTTGGTGATATCTTTTAATATATTCTTTGTATCTTCATTTTCTCTGACAAAGTCTCTCATGTGCTGACCCTCTGACCTCTAAGTACATTTTAAAATCATCTTCAAACTTCAGACATTACTTTAGAGGGAAGACGTCTATGACAACCTCTGTAAAAGCAAACCTTCAGACTGAAGAACTGATCTTGACCCAGGCATGAGAGGCACACATTATCAGGAGAGTTAGGTTTGGATTTAAGGCTCACTAAACACTATGGGAGAGGACCACCCTTCAAGTTTTGTGTGATCACAGAAGGATCAAAGTTCTTCAGCATTTTATTTCATTACAATAAACAGGAGAGAACATGTTTTTTTTTTCTTTATATAGGAGGGGCACTGGCCAAGGGCAACAGAAAGAGCAAAAAAGGCCTACTGAGATGCCTGTCCCAAGAGAAAGGTCAAAAGTATCTTAAAACTTTCCTCTTGATTGAGTTCATCATAGGAAAGAAGAAATACAGAAGCACACAGCAAGTTCCAAAGTTTAGTGTGGTGGAAATACTCACTCTTCAGCCGCCTTGACACCCACAGGGTCATACAAGTACTGCATCTCAAAGTTACCGAGGCTGTTGGTGCCACGGCTAGACAGCAGCTTTGTGATGACCATGATGTCTAGAGTCATCCTCTTGTCAGGCAGCAGAGCCATGATGTCCTTCTCAGAGTAGATTTTCTGCAGATAAATTATTAAATTACATATTTTAACTCCCTTTAATCAGTGTGTGGGATGAGGATAGTTTTTTATTAATGAAGGATAATACCAAAATGATGTTGTCACTTCTACAACTTTGTTTCCAGAAAGAGAATGTTGAGAATGAAGTAATGACTTATTGACTCCATTAGACTATATCATGGGAAACTGCATGAAACTACAGACACCATGAGGAAGTCTTTACCTTTTCACAAGGCACAGGGCCCATGAGGATGCCGGGGTAGTTGGGCACAAATCCATACTGTTCATACTGCTGGAAGTTTGCCGCAGCATGACCCAGGGAGCAAGTGGCAATGATCACTGTCACGACATCAACCACTTCATCCACACTGGTGAAGCCTGCACAAGAAAAAAGAAAAAAGTAGTGGTAACCCAGCAAGTGAAATGTGCTTATGATGTACCAGAGGGAAAAAAATATCAAAATCATAGTCTTGTATCACTCAAGCTGCGGTGAAGTGAACTTTTAAGACCTAAATAGGATGTGGTCTATAAGTATAGTGAGAAACTTCACTACTCATTGCTCTACAGGCTAAAGAACCAGAGTAATGATGCTGAGAAAGGATTACTACAATGAGGGCAAATCCACCATCTCACTCTTTAAGTGTGTGCAATGCTTACCTTTCTCCTCATTGCCGGGAATGTTCCTCAGTCCAACACCATTGTTGTCCCGGGGCTTGACCAGCTCCTCCCTCCACCATCTGAGCTCCCAGTCCCCAGCCAGCTTCTCTGGTGTGTCTGTTGTTGCATTGCAGAAAACAAATAATTAATCAGGTGTTACAAACAGGTTAAGATGATTCAATGAGGTGCAAGTTGGAAAATTAATGTCTTCTGTCAAATCAATAGTATCAAAGAGCCTTGGATTATCTCAGTTCACAGGCAAAACACTCACCATAGTGATGGGTGACAACAGTTCTGACATATTTCTTGATGACATTGAAGAGGGGAATGGCATCGTCTCTGTAGGGATAGTAGGGCAGAACCTCTGGGTCTAGCACACCCCGGGACTCAAGCTCTTTCTCTACTTGTCCCTCACGGTCAAACCTCCAGCGATCAAAGCCTCTCTTCATGAGCTCAAAGATTCCCTGCACACCCTGAGTCATGCAGATGTCCACCCATCCTCCAGGAGCCACCAGCTTCTCCAGGCCTCGACTGCAACAACAATAGCATTGATGCTCATTACCTTCCTTACAGTCAAGCATGAATCTATATAGACATTACTTTATGGTGAATAAAGACTATGGAGGAAGAGGAATAAAGCTTGGATGATTTGTAGGATCAGTAAAGAGGATGGGAGACTGTTGGGTATGAAGAAACAATGGCTGGTTGATTATTCACTTCTAATTATATCTTCCCCTCATAATCAAGAAGAATGTGACCTGACCACACACTTTGTGACTGGGTTAAAGATACATCCACTGTGTTTCCTGTGTATTTTATCTATAAAGCAATAAATGTTTTTGGCAAGTGCCAACTGAGGAGAACTTACGTGTTGATGGCTAGCAGGAAGAGGAAGTGTGGTGCCATCAGCTTGAAGAGTGGGTGGGAGGGGGACAGGTTGCGGTGTGTGCAGATGACCACTCCCTCCATGAGCAGGTGTGTGTAGCCCAGGTGAGTGAGGGCCTGGTGGTGCTGAGCCTCTGCATTGTTGTAGAACATCTTGGCCACCAGCCAGGTGTTGGGAGAATCATTGGGGGTGTACACCTGCAAGTATACACATAAGTCTGTTGCAGCAGGAGCAGAATAAAATTTACAATGTAAACACCTGCTTTACTTTTTAATTTTTCCTCTGGATATATAAGGCAGGACTTAACAGCATAATGCCTGGAAGTGCAAAGACCTCATGCAAGTAAGTGATCTTGGGGCCACCCAGCAACTGTTATGGTCCTGACATCTAAAGTGGTGTAATTTATTATTCTAGTAGGGAGTTTGATCCCTAGCAAAGGGCTCTCATGGTGGATTTATCCCAGCTTCAGATCAGTTTCTCAATGTTTTGATGGTGTGTCTAATAGGAGCATTATAACAGCAAATGATCTGAAGAATGAATATTTCCAAGCAATATACAGTGAGAATTACAGGTCTAAGCAGCACAGATATCAGGAAATGGTAACCAGACACATATTCAGTCATTCAAAATTAGATTCCCCTTCTGTTCAACTACAAAATACATGTAAACCTTTCCACACTATTACTATATATATATTACTATACTATTCATTAGTATGGGGAGTCATAAGCTTGCATGAGGCAGAGAGAACACTCACCGGGTTGTCAGGCCCTTTCTTTTGCTTCAGCTGAATGGCGACTGGCATCAATTTGTTCTCCTTGTTGAGATAGAATAGTGCCAGAGGGGAGGCCAACTGTAAGGAAACACCATACACTGTTTACTCATCCTATGCTATTATTAGTCTTGAGTCAGAAATCTGGTAATGATGTAAACTATTGATGCTGTGATGATCTCTGTGCAAGCAAGGAGAGAATGCTGTTAGGAAGGAAGCCAGCTGTATCTTCAATGATTTTTTTTGTGGCATATTATATCTCATAAGGAATTGAACTCTTGTGAATCAGTGTTATCTAAATTCAGAAGACACAAAATCTCTCTCTCTCTCTCTCTCTCTCTCTCTCTCTCTCTCTCTCTCTCTCTCTTGAGAGAAGGGAATGATAAAATTTAATTAAGATCCTAAAGTTGTAAGAGGAATAAAAATTGACAGCAGGGAGTTCATTCTTAAGTGGGATGATGGAAGAACAAGGCGGATCGTGATTATGAATTGAAAAACATTACTAGATGTGTACACAATGTAACAAAACTTCATCCCAAGTAGAGGTATTGACTCTTAAAATAGACTGCATAAGGAGGTGGTGTGTGTATGCATGGATCATCTTGTACTTAAAGACTTGGATAAAGATAGATACAGAGAGACATCACATGCTTGACTAGAAATCTTCATAAATACAACTCAAGCTCACCTCTCGGTTATCCTTACAGTCCAGGTTGTCAGTGATTTCCAGGTCACAAATGAAAAGCTTCTTCTTCTTGAGTGCCTCCTCCAGAGTTAGGTCATCCAGCAGGCCCTTCACTGTCTCCTCTGTCACATCAAAGCTGGAGAGGAGGAGAGGGTCAGTTTGGTGTGTGTGTGTGTGTGTGTGTGTGTGTTTGTGTGTGTGTGTGTGTGTTGTAGGCCTTTTATTGTTGCTGAACTTTTCTTCCCTTCCTACTGAATTGACAGATTAGTTTTGGATGTGTGGCCTTTGATCATTGTGACATTTTCTTTCATTTAGTGTGTGCTCAATTGCATGTAGATTATTAAAAACTATTTTTCACAGAGATTCTCATTTACAGAGATGAATCCTGGAGGAATGTATTAGGCTATTGAGAATGACTGTTGCTTTGGTGAGTTATTAACATGGAAAAAGACATCCCTCATTATATATATATATATATATATATATATATATATATATATATATATATATATATATATATATATATATATATATATATATATATATATATATAGTCACAGCACAGCAGACACAAGTGCCTTCTGATGCAAGATGATGACTACACTACTGAGCAGCACGATATCTACCATAGTCAGCTGCCACAGAACTTGACAATCAATTACTTGATGAGTAGAACAAATAATGCTTGATATTAAAACGTCTCAGGATTCACACACAAAATTAATAAAGCCTGCAGTATTCTCCATGAAATTCACTAATTCACATATTGACATAGAACTATAATGGCAAATAATATACCAGAACTATGAAAGGTTGCAAATAAAAGGGAAACAGCATGAACACGCGGTTAAAGGGAGAGAGGATCGAGTCACAAGGCTAAAATGAAGAAGTACGTGGGATGCATTAAAATGTATGGAGAAGCGAGGACGTGAGTGCAATGAGTGGCTGGACACGTGAATGGGGTGGACATGGATGGAATGAGTGGCTGGATAAACTGATGGAAAGGATAAAGAATGAACAAACAAACAGGAACGAATATTTAAGAGGATAGCTGAGAGGAAAACAAAAAGGCGACATAGAACTAAATTTCCTTCTTACTTCTCTGGAATGGCCGTGCACAATGCGATGACTTGTGGGTTGACCCCTTGAAGGCGCTGCAGCCCGAACCACCAGTCCTCCTTCCACACATCAATGCACTGGAAAAGAAAGGATAAGGTGAAGCCAAACTCTTGTGGCGTTATGCTTTTATTCCTAAGATGTCAGACTTAGAAAGGCTCACATTAAGACACTCTATGAGCTGTGAAATCTTCGCCATCAGTAATCAGTCTATCTTTCATTGTTGATGTTTTTAGATCCTTTGATTGCAAGAAATAACATGTGAGAAATGCAACTGTGAGTGAATCATTCCCTAGTTTACTCGTATTGAAAAAAAAAAAAAGGAAAGAAAAAAAACTTAAAATATATAAACGAAAATGTAATGGAAGGACTAGGCTATATCATATTTTTAGCTCACGATCGGACGTTAAGGTAAATAGAAATAAAATACAAATTTCCCATCAAACAATGAATCAATGTTTGAGCGCCGTTCCAAAAGCTTCAGCGCAGTTTTCAGTGGATGACTTACGTACTTAAATCTGAAGCTCAAGTTCATCACCAGTCAGCTGGCCAATATCTGTCAGCTTGGTGTATGTGTGTGTGTATATATATATTACTGGTGTGCGTTGTGTGTACTGACCTGTGAGTGACCCTAGGCATAGCTAAGTGCATAAGCTCATCACAACACTTCCTGTCACTCCCCAAACCAACACATTGTGGAAAAAAAAAGGTGATTCTACAGGTATGTAACAACAGAGGACTTAAACGGGGACAACCATAACTTTCCTTATATATAGCTACTAGGATACCCTATCTGCAGTACTAGGGATGTGATTTTTGCATGGCGTACTAGATTTTGATAAACTTTTTGTCTGAACATGCCACAGAGCAGCTGTTTTAGATGTTTATTTGTGTTGTTTACTCGGCCGCCATCGGTTTGCAAGGTAGGAGAGGCGGGACTCGGTTACGGGAGGTTAGGGTGGTGTTAGATTTCATATGAGAATGTCCCTCGCTGTTTCGGTCGTTGGAATATTGTCGGATGCTAATTACGAAAGTGACTATGAAGAGATTGTTCAGGACAGAGAATAAACTGGCTTTTCTCTCTCTCTTCTAATCCATGTTTTTTTTTGGGGGGGGAAGAGCATCATGAGCGGGCTTGTTTTTTTTTTTTTTTTTTCCATTTGGCTAGTCTCCCTAATACGAGAAAAAAAAAACTACTGAGGGAGGGTTTTTTAAGTGGTTTTGTAGGCACCACTGACAGCAAGGAGTGAATCATGATGTGGTTCAAAGCTGTTCGTGCCTATTGTGTTGCTTATAATTTAATAAAATAATAATGTGTGGCTGGTCAGATAACCGACATCATGTTGTCATAAACATTCAGAGAGAGAGAGAGAGAGAGAGAGAGAGAGAGAGAGAGAGAGAGAGAGAGAGAGAGAGAGAGATTCGTGGTTGAAAAGAGTTAAAATCGATTCAAACACCAAACTCTGTAGGATAGTATATTGTCCATTATGTAGCTTGATTATGGTGATTTCGTAAAGAAAGAAAAAAAAAAATAAGTGTGTGTGTGTGTGTGTGTGTGTGTGTGTAATTTACCTCTGGCTCGCCAAGGCTCTTCTTGAACACGCTCTTCAGGTTTTCCAGTGTGTTCCACTTGGTAGTGGTCCACTCGATGAACTTGGTCTGGGCCAGAAGACTGACCTTCTCGCTAGCGAAGGTCCACTGTAAGGCAGAGAGAGGCACTCAGGTTAGGCAGTTAAAAGGCATCAATAAAGCCCACAATATTTCATGGGATCTTTTCAAGGACGGCATTGGATCACGATAGCATAAAAGTAGTAGTGGTGGTGGTGGTATAATGATGATGATAATAATAATAATAATAATAATAATAATAATAATAATAATAATAATAATGATAATAATAATAATAACAGTAATAATAATAATAATAATAATGTGAATTTAATATGCTCTGATAGAATTGAGTCTCTAGTGGAATGAATTTCTATAAATTTGTTCTCATCACAAGATCTTAGCAACATTTTCCTTCTCTCTCTCTCTCTCTCTCTCTCTCTCTCTCTCTCTCTCTCTCTCTCTCTCTCTCTCTCTGCAGGCGCCCTTGTGCCATCTTCACAAGCATGAAAGAAAAGGCATTGTTGCTGAGGCGTTCCCTCATTAAACCTTTTACCAGACCCATCATGACTCGGAAATTCTCAGCTTATCAGCAATAGTCTGCATCGTCTGGGGGACAATATATCCGATAAGGATATGCTTCACACTAGAAAGGCAGGATGAAGGCACGTATGTGTGTGGGCGGGGGAGGATCAAGGAATTGTACTTACGTAATATTCCTCGGAGAATTTCTCATCACTTGGCAGGTTCTCGATCTGGAAGAAGGAAAGGAAGTGTCAATGTAGTTCATTATTACTATGACGACGTAAGCAGATCAGGTTATACATGTTGATTGTTGATAGTTACTGAAATGTCTTGCTGAGTTGTTATCAGACTCACTCACTCTCTCTCTCTCTCTCTCTCTCTCTCTCTCTCTCTCTCTCTCTCTCTCTCTCTCTGGCTGCTGTCAAGTAAATCAGTGTTTAAATGAAAATCAGCCCTAGAAATTAAGGTTGAACATGATTAGAAAAAAGAAAAAAAAATTCGAACACACACCATATAATCATAATTTCTTTACCCCCACTGGTCATTACAATAATACATATAAGCCTCATTTTCTTTCACCATTCACTTTCCCAGCCAACACAAAATTGTTTATACTCGTGTGAGCGTTGTCTCGAAGCGCTGAGGAGACGCATGAAGTTGAGGGCAAAAGTTCCGAGGGTAACGTGCAATATATAACATGCACCCCAACATCATCCTTCACCACCATCCCTTCCTCTCTGTCGCCAAGGTCACGTGGTTCTCTCAGCCGTGTCTTGCTAGCTTAAATGGTTCCTCTTGTGATTTACGTTGTATTTTCCCGTCTCTCTCTCTCTCTCTCTCTCTCTCTCTCTCTCTCTCTCTCTCTCTCTCTCTCTCTCTCTCTCTCTCTCTCTCTCTCTCTCTCTCTCTCTCTCTCTCTCTCTCTCTTTTCCGTCTCCACCCATGTGTGTGTGTGTGTGTGTGTGTGTGTGTGTGTGTTACGAAGGCCACCTTCCCTTCCCTTGCTAAACACACAAACACCCCACGCAGTCTCTTTAGCCACCTGCCCCTTGGAAACCAAACATTTAGGAGGGTTCGTGTGTGTGTGTGTGTGTGTGTGTGTGTGTGTGTGTGTGTGTGTGTGTGTGTGTGTGTGTGTGATTAATGCTGTACTCATGTCACTGCATAATGAATGAGTCAAGGTTTAATGTGAAGTCATGACAGGGCATTTTACCCAATTTCAAGAACAACTTCAGTTAAGAGCCATGAATGATATTTTCCTATTTTGTGTTCTTGTGTATATGTGTTCACTTTTTTTCATGTATTTTTTTCTTTTGATTATTACGCAGTTAGTGTTGCTGCTTCATGTCACACCTAATCATTCATAAACAGTCATGATTATACGGAAATGCTTGTAACGAGATAGTGTGTGTGTGTGTGTGTGTGTGTGTGTGTGTGTGTGTGTGTGTGTGTGTGTGTGTGTGTGTGTGTGTGTGTGTGTGTGTGTGTGAAATATTAACAACAAGTCCTGCTTCTCGTTACCGATGCTTGATGTCATATTTGATTCATAAAACAGCCACTTCTATACGGAAATACTTGTAGTGAAAGTGTATTGAGTTTTTTTTTTTTATCTTAATTATTAACATTAGCAAATCACATGAAGTGGTGGCTATTTCAGTGGTTGACGACGGCTATGTATCTCCAAGCCACGTGATGGTGTGTGATAAATAGCGATGAGTGAGCAGGACATCGCGGCGTAATGTCCCCCGCCATTCACGTGCTGTGTCATGGACGGATTATTGTATCCTGTGGTGCACGCCGCGTGACAGGAAACCCCAACCCCTGACGCCACATATTGGTGACCCGTTAGGCCTAAACAGTGAGATAGGCCTTAAACTACAACGCTCTCGTAGTATAAACTGATGAGGAAAGCAAGCAGTATAACCTGATTTAGTCATTACACTGCGGACATTTTGTGGCATTACTATGAACCATGTGTGTTCTCATGATCTCTCCGCCTGTCCTCCACTCAGCAACACCCCACGAAGGCCCCATCGTCCGCCAGTACTTCCTCAACGGCCTTTAGCAATATCCCTGTCACGAGCTCTGCAACTTCAGCTGTATCAAACACTGTCGGTCTGCTGCCTAAGTGCACTTGGGCAGTATCAGTCTTCTTGACTTGGTGGCTAATAGGTTTTTACTTGACTAGATAACCCTGGACTCTGCTGGGAGTCACCTGGTGCACTGGGAGAGGCAATGAACGTGACTCACTCATCCCCAACACAGAAATAAACACGGTAATGGATCACAGTCAAAGATGTTTACCGCTTTTGACGGCCAGATATTTAGTGAGATGACACACACGACCGTATTATGCAATGCTTTGGCGCCAAACCTCTATTAGCACAGGCTTTGGTGGAAGCTGTAATGGTTTTCAAGGATATTCTTCATGGTTCCAGGGATAAATTAACAAGGATTCTACATTATCGATTGGAAAAGACGTCCTCGAAAACCAAACTAATGACCTCTTTGGCCTTTGAAAGTCGTCGTGATGAGAGAACCATGTGTTATAGAATACACATGCAGCCACGGACTGAGAACCCCGTCAGGCACCTCGCCAGCCCAGCCGTCTCCCTGACTCACGCCTGGCAGTAACGGAGGAAGGATGGGTTGGTTGTACAGAAACATCGCTCACCACGTGTTTCGCCGCCAAGGTCATGCGGGAGTGGGAGTCACTGGCAACATGTTTGGTATTCATTCCATGTTTGATTAATGGCGCCGCATGTTATGTTAGTTTGTGTGCATGGATGCATGTTGGGCTGCGGCACATCAGGGTGACATCGTTTTTTCTGTGTCGGTTATTGCTTCAGGGAATGCGATCTCTATGCTTCTGGAGAGAGAGAGAGAGAGAGAGAGAGAGAGAGAGAGAGAGAGAGAGAAGAGAGAGAGAGAGAGAGAGAGAGAGAGAGAGAGACTCATTTGATCTCGTCACTCTATTTTGCATGTACCCTGTTTTATCTTCAGCATGTGTGTGTGTGTGTGTGTGTGTGTGTGTGTGTGTGTGTGTGTGTGTGTGTGGAAAAGGCTAAGTAAAAGTCGCTGATAACAATATACTGATAGTAGCTGCAGACGATGACGCCACAGCAGAAGTCAACGTGGTACACACGCGAGCCGTATATGCATAGTGGAATTCTCGCGGAGACGCACTGGGAATGTACTGTACGCTTCCCTCCCCTACACCGCTTTCCTACCTCGCCAGAGACGCCGCGGTGAACGCTTACTTTCCCTTACTTTCCCTCCACCATTCCCGTCCCTTCCCCCACTGTAGGCTTAACAACTTGCCTCCGCCTCAGGCCTGAATTTAGGGACAGGTGAATGTTACCTGGGCTGGGCCGTGCTCCACCTTCTGCTCATATCTGTACTCCTGCCGCTTGGCGTGGAGGTCCTTCTTTCGGTCCTCGGGATAGGGGTCGTGCTGCGGGAGGAAGATGTCGTGGAGGCGGATCTCATAGTGCCTGTGTGCCTCCACCCACCGCTGCAGGGGGAATACCCACAGCCTGCCGCCGCTGCTCCCCCGATGCACCGTGACGTGGTTGTTGTCATTTTCTGCTGGTTGCTCCTCTTCTTCCGGCATGTCTATCTCCTCCACCTCGATGCGATCCAGAAACCACGCGGAGGAACCTCGCTTGGTGCGGCGCCCGGTGAGGAACTCGGTGATGGTGCCAAAGATGGTGAGGTCAGCGAAGTTGTCCCGCCACACCTCCACCTTTTCTACGGGCCCCGCGATGCCGCAGTCATCCTTGACATCCATGCTTGTTGTGGAACCGCGCTCGTTGTCATTTCGGAACACTTTATTGAGGGACAAGGGAGGCGTGGCGCGGCCCTGCTTGTCGTGCAGGATTATGTACACATTGGCGTCCGTGCCCGCACCTCGCCTGTCGCCCGTGACGACATGCAGGCGGTACTGGGTCTTGGAGGCGCCGTTTGCTTTGAGATTCATGATCCACTTTTTGGTGAGGCCGCAACAGCCGCGCATTGGTGGGAGTACCACTACCGCAGCAGTGTCGCTGCCCAAGATAGGTGGTTTAAGGTACCGGGGCAGCAGGGTGTGGTGGCGACACTGCTCCCACAGAGTCGCGACTATTAAGTTTCGGGAGGAGAGTCTCAAACACTTGTGAGAGTAAGTCCAGTGAGGGCCACACGAATAACACGACTGGAAGATAGCGCGTTGTTTCCACTGCGAGTGGTATCGCAGAACTGAATGAACGGCCGGGCGGCGCAGCACAAAATACCGGCGAGTATGAGCACGGTTGCCATGTAGTTGCCGCCACAACTTGCTTTTCTGCGTCCCCCCTACGAGGAGGAATCCATGACGGTGTGATCTTGCATCATCTTGCATCACACTGCCACAGCCTCGGTGTTTGGCGGCTGCCCTCACAACAAGACCTCTGCGTTAATAAAGACGAAAATTTTCATCAGATGCCCCACCGCCACAGCTTCTTCCGTCTCCCATACCCCTCTCCCCCATCACCACGCTGACGCAAACGCCGGCACACGGGGGCTCATGTACCTGCCCCACTCCCAATTCCCCCCAGCTGGCAGGTCCATGACCCACCCCACCTCCACTCCTTCCCGCTCAGTGTCTACTCATAGATAGATTAATTATCATTATCATGGTGGATGGGCAAGCCAAAGGAAACGAGAATGATAGCAAGGAAAACAACAGTACCGGAAAATAAGAAAAACAAGGAATATTTATGAATTAAGGCTACCAAGGGAAGGTTTACTATTCTGACAGGTCAAAGCGGGAACTGGGCGGGGCTAGACTGAACAGATCAGATACAATGGTGGTACGGAGAACCAATAACAACAGGGCCGCGCAGACAGAATCACTTTCCTCCATAGACGCCCTCTTGCCTAAGTGTCCTCTCGTGTGTTATCTATACCACCGTGTGTGTAAAAGTATGTGGTGAAGGTCTTAAAAGTCTTACGTAGCTCCTTCGCTGGTATGTGGCG
>NC_087151.1:31240192-31257692 GCF_035594125.1 Scylla paramamosain | reverse complement strand
ACCACGGAGGTCACTGATGCTCCTGTTCGTCAAGATATCAAGGGTTTCGCCATCAGCTGTTCATTTGTCTTGTGAAATTATAGTGGTTGGTTAAGGATATGTTAAGAAATGGGTTTGATTTCGTAAAACGTGGAGTAATAGAAGTTACTAATGATTCATGAGAGAGAGAGAGAGAGAGAGAGAGAGAGAGAGAGAGAGAGAGAGAGAGAGAGAGAGAGAGAGAGAGAGAGAGAGAGAGAGAGAGAGAGAGATGGTCAGGATGTCTTTCGTGCCTCAGAGGAAATGGATCTCCTTTTTAACTTGAGTGGTACCGATTAACTAGTTCTTTTCCTACTGCTTGATGATGAATCTTTTGTGGCAAGAATTAAGGCGTGACGTGCTTTACGTGAGGATGTGGAAACGATTTGTGCTTTGGTTTCGTCTGCTTTTGTCGTTGTTGTGTTTCGCTTGTTTTGTCATTCTTCGTGTTTTTTTTCTTTTTGTTTTTCTCTTTTTTTTTTCGCTTTGTCGTTGTTTGGTTTCATTTGCTTTGTCGTTTTTTTTTTGCCTTACAGTTGTTTGATTTTGTTTGCTTTGTCGTTGTTTCGTTTCGTTTGTTTTGTCATTCTTTGTGTGTGTGTGTGTGTGTGTGTGTGTGTGTGTGTTTTGTCTTTTGCGTTTCGTTAGCTTCATCGTTGTTTTGGCTTCGTTTGCTTTGCTTCGTCGTGGACTGTATACTCTTAAGGTGACCAAATGATGTTCTTTCTCCTAAAATCGTTGTTTACTTAAGGTTATCACTGTGTTGCCTTACCCTTCATAATCTGTACTCGGGTCTACTTAACTTCTTTCTGATATCCGTAAGGTAAATCCTGCTTCACTCTTCAATGGCAAATTTCTGTATGACGTAGTTTTTTCTTTTTCTCTTCAGGTTCGGAAACGATTTAATTTATCCTCTAATATTTCTCTGGAACGGGAATGATTCTGCTGTGATGCACCCTAATTATGATTCCGATGCGGCGCCAGAACTCAGTCATTCAGTCAGTCAACCGATCACTCATTTGGTAGACTTACACTAGAAACAGCACACACACACACACACACACACACACACACACACACACACACACACCATCCCATTACACACTTATGCAAAATACATCCAACTAAATGACTGACTGACTAACTAACTAACCCCTTAAATATTGGACTTGCTTTTAGGCGTTTTTCTTCATGGAATGGCGCCTTTAGTGGCCTTCTTCTTTTTCCTTTACTCAGTTTTGTTACCCTTGGCCGGAGCGCTTCTTGCGTAGTGAAAACAAACTACCCAAATAATAAAGCAACCTAACCTAACTCACCTAACGAACTAAACAGATAAAGCACATTAAAATAAAACAAGAGAGACTACAAAGAAATACTGTCATAACCAAATATACGTGCAAAACATGAACGGTGTTAAAGTCACGAGTTCTGATTCCTGGATCTCTCTCTCTCTCTCTCTCTCTCTCTCTCTCTCTCTCTCTCTCTCTCTCTCTCTCTCTCTCTCTCTCTCAAAATTGTCCACACCCTTTCCTTCCTTTCCTACATTCCAAAGAGAGAGAGAGAGAGAGAGAGAGAGAGAGAGAGAGAGAGAGAGAGAGAGAGAGAGAGAGAGAGAGAGAGAGAGAGAGAGAGAGAGAGAGAAACCAGAGGGCCATGGCAATACTATAAAAAAAGTGCGTTGAATGCGTGACTTCTTCATATGAACGTGGGAAGGAGTTCTCGGAGGGAGTGTGGGCGGGTTAGGGATGGAGGATGGAAGGAGGAAAAGAAGAGAGCAGGATACTTGAGAACAAACATATAAGGTATTTGTTGCTTGTGTGTTGCAGTGAAGGGTGTGGATATTTTGTGCTGGTTATAGTGGCGGTGGTGGTAGTAGCAGCAGCAGCAGTAGTAGTAGTAGTAGTAGTAGTTGTTGTTGTTGTTGGTTAGTTGTTATTATCGTCAATGGGATAAGTTAGAATAAATACAACAAGGAAGCTTCGAGGCCAAACTAATTAGCACTGTGCTGCCACTGCTCGCCAGCCCAGGCAGAGCATTGGCACCCTGTGTAACGAGGCGGAATTTGGTAGTTACAGGGGACGAGGTATGAATTCAAATATATCTCATAACTTCTTTAAGAAAACAACTGGTGTCATCTTTTCTTCTTCATTCTCTTTGTCTAGTTCAGCAGGAAGAGGATGAGAAGGAACTGGATTAGAAAGAAAAGGGAGACGATGATAAAAGATAAATTCAAATAAATCTTATAATTTATCAATAAAACTAAAAGATGTCGTCTTTTCTTCTTCATTTTCTTCGTCTAGTTCAACACGAAGAGGATGAGGAAGAAACGGAAGAGAGAGAGATTAATCCAAATAAATTATATAACTTCTGAAAAGTAAAGGGCGTCATCTTTTTTTTATCTTCATTTACTTTGTCTAGTTCAAGAGCTGCTCTCTTTCTTCACTAATACACACGATGACAGCCACGGTGACGACCCATATAGTAGAAATGTGAAAGAGAACGAAAACACAGGCTATCCACCATCTTCGTACATACACCAGTAGGAAAATGGCTTTGATTTGCGTTCAGTCTCTTTTCATAACGGTTGACTGATTGCTTAGATTCTGGCGACGCAACAACGAGGTTATATGATCCATGTTTCATTAACCACCCATGCTGAACTGTCCATGCTTCATTTGCCTGTGTCAGTGGTTTTCAAATTATTTAGTATGACGGCACACTAAGAAACAACTAATATTTTTGCGGCACACCTGCCCTTATATATATACTCGTATATATATATATATATATATATATATATATATATATATATATATATATATATATATATATATATATATATATATATATATATATATATATATATATATATAATTAGTCACCTTTGATAAATATAAATTACAATTTACAATAGTTTCATTATATTATGTACACAAATCAAAATCCCACCCAAATTTTCGCGGTATACCAAGGAGATAATGGCGCGATACACACTGAGAATCACTGCCCTATGTCATTATCCTTCATTTGCATATGCTTCATTTGTTCATGCTTCATTTGCTCATCCTTCACTTTCCCATGCTTCAGGTGCCCATGCTTCAATTGCTTGAGCTTTATTTGTCCATCCTTAACTTTAATTAAGCATCCTTCAATTGGTTGATCTCATTTAAAATTTTCCTTGTTTGCATTTATTTATTTAACTTTTTTTTGTTTTATCTCTCATACAAACACACTCTTGGTTTCTTATCCTCCTCTTCAGCCTTCATAGCTCATCCCTCATCGCCAGCCTTTATATTATGCATGCTAGTCACTTGGAATTTTCCCCTTGTGAGTTCTCGGTACCTGCGTTTTTTTTTTCCTTCTACGTTGTACAAGGAAGGTTTTTTTTTTTTCCGAGATGGAGTGGCGGGTGTGCGGGGTTTCTCCAGCCGGGGTAGTCTGATGCATATATGGGAGGGTCGTTCTGGGAAATGATAAAGTATTTGTTTTGATTCTGAAACGTATGTACGTGTGTGTGTGTGTGTGTGTGTGTGTGTGTGTGTGTGTGTGTCGGAGGCTTTACGTGTTCAGAATTATAAAAGGCCTGTCGTTAGTCCACACACACTCTCTCTCTCTCTCTCTCTCTCTCTCTCTCTCTCTCTCTCTCTCTCTCTCTCTCTCTCTCTCTCTCGTTGTATTATCGTCTATCTGTTATTATTTAAAACAAGCACACAGTATACTTTCCCCCATTTCTTTCGCCATCCTTCCCCTCCCTCCCACAGCCTCTCCCCTTCCCTCATTCCTCCTTCCCGTCTCTCTCCGTCTATCTGTTATCAATGCTGAAAGGAGGTGGCATTCTCTCTGATATCTTATCACTTCTGTTGTAAGCGTCTCAATGTCAGTGTTACTCATTGTCCACCGTTCAGTCACTCCCAATATAATCTTTTTGTACTCAGATCATCCCTCACAGGAAATATATAACATGTTTCTAATTAATGATGGTATGGAGATCGTGTTTTTTTCTTATTATTACTTATGTTTTATCTCCTTCGCAATCTACGGAATGTATGAAGTGAGAGGTAGTGGTGGTGGTGATGGCATTGCAGACACGTACTGGGCAGTGTTCGTTGTGGGGTAGACGTGATGCTTACTACTGGGGAAGGACGAGTTACAGGAGGTAGTGACAAGCAGTGCAGTGGCTGGAAGGAGGTGTGGATGGGAGAGAAAGTTAGTCACAACGGAGTAGCGAGGAGCGGATATTTTCCTGATGCTTTTATCCTTGTAGTGTGATACTCGAGTGGTGTGCTTGAGTGTTAATTAATGGCAAACAAGACGTGCTAGCAGGCAACTTCATATTGGAAATGTGAGTTAACGTATGGCGTCACCACTTGAGGTGCTTGGCGTAGATCGCACTGTGGTGGGGATCAGGTGCCTACTTCTGAAAGCTTCTTTGAAATGCTCCTCAGTGTGCAGGCATCTGGGAACCTGTTACTTAAAGAACGATCTGTATGTGTGTGTGTGTGTGTGTGTGTGTGTGTGTGTGTGTGTGTGTGTGTGTGTGTGTGTGCGCGTGCGCTCACACACACACACACGAATAAGGGCAAGTGATGGCGTGCTGGTGCTAATGTTAGTGGCCGGAATGTCCTCCACGGTCGTCCCCATTGAGGCGTTGACAACACCATGTTCCTCGTGGCATAATGTCCGGGGAATACCTGGTTTTGTGGTCTTGTGGTCGGCCTCTACGCGCCAGGCCCTTAAACAAATATCTGGTGAGGTCTGTGCTCATGAAAGTATAAGTTGCTATGTATTTTAAGCTACAGAACTACTTAGGCAACTAATACAAAAGTGACTAAAAGTAATAGATGGTCATGGAAAATATTGTGGAACTGTGGAAGGGTTAAGTTCGCCGTGACTGCTGCTCAAACGTGCTCGGCCTGAACCCGATCCAGGCACGACCGGGACACGTGAGTGACGCGGCGGTATTACGTCCCACACAGTGACGCACCCCAAAAGTTACTGCCGAGTGAATAGCGAGCTTTAAAAGATTAGATATACTAAGGATGGGAATGACAGGTGGCAACAGGTAGGCATGTTTTATACAGCTACTGCCACGTGTAGGTCTGATGGCTTCCTTGTACCTTCCCCGATCTTATTACGTTAGGAATACAATCACCGTGATAACTATTCATGAAGCCATCCCAGTTTTTGCTTAAATAAGGGAAAGAAATGGAGCAAAAATGCCTGCAGTGTGTTGGCCTGGGAAATCCTTGGCAGGTTTACTGAAACTTTCGGGAGAACATCATGTAACAAACCCACTATAGTCTCGTAAAAAGACTCCTGCTTTGTGGAGTTTGGTGCTTTTCCTTTTACGAATCTCAAGAGCACAGGGACAACCAAGTGTAGGCCTGGTGGTTTCTTGCAGCGTCCCTTATTTTCTTATGTTCCTTGTTGGAGTTATCTGATACTTTTCCTTATACGAATCTTTAGAGCACAGGAACAACCAAGTGTAGGCCTGGTGGCTTCTTGCAGCGTCCCTTATTTTCTTATGCTCTATATTATTAAGTCCTCAAAAGTGTCGGATTTCCCTCCAGGTCAGCACCATATCTTGAGTAACCAAAACCTCGACTCTTTCAGCACTAAGCACTTTCCAGGCTTTATATAAGTCATTCATTACTCATATTAACAGAAAAGGAGTAAGTTCAGGTTATACAAGTAGTGAAGGAATAATGAGAGATGATTCTTAATGCTTTCAATTTGACGAATAGCATCTCGAGCGTAATGCAGTCTGGTAATGGGGTCCAGAATGAAATTGAACGGAGATCCTGGTACTGAGAGAGAGAGAGAGAGAGAGAGAGAGAGAGAGAGAGAGAGAGAGAGAGAGAGAGAGAGAGAGAGAGAGAGAGAGAGAGATGAGATGCAAATACTAAGTTGTCTTGAAGAAAGTTGGAAGGCTAACGCAAACATTCCGCTCCTCGT
Organism: Scylla paramamosain; assembly: GCF_035594125.1. Classification (NCBI taxonomy): domain Eukaryota; kingdom Metazoa; phylum Arthropoda; class Malacostraca; order Decapoda; family Portunidae; genus Scylla; species Scylla paramamosain. Next base: position 31,251,719 of record NC_087151.1, on the reverse strand, counting down.
GGCGAACCTGACGTGCCGCACATTGGCTAGAGTGGTGCAAATGATGCTTGTGTTCTCTGGTTCGTGTTCTTAAAGGCCTTGAATTTTCTTTCCTTCACGGTTGTTTTTCAAAAGCCAGCGAGGTGATTTGTCGGGTTCCCACTGGTGTCCTCGTTGATAGTGCAGAATCCTTGTTAAACTCTCAGTAAGGTAACAAAAACGCACTTGAGAGAACTTTTACCATGACCTGCTATGTAAAAGTAGTCGAGAGAAGACAATGGCATTTTTTAAGACTATATCGCAGTGTTGAACTTGGTGAATTTTTCTTATTCTTCTAAATTTATAAACAGTCTATTATTATTATTATTATTATTATTATTATTATTATTATTATTATTATTTTTCTTAGTTGTTGTTAGGACTGTTGACTTTTGTTACGTGAATGCAGGAAACGACTTTATTATTATTATTATTATTATTATTATTATTATTATTATTATTATTATTATTATTTATTATTATTATTCTTATTAGTTGTGGTGTCTTTTGTTACGTGAATGTAGGAAACGACTGATTTTTCTGTATGTTGCATTACTCTAGCAAATACAAACTCTTCACTTTTTCTGTCTATTTATTTATGTACTGAGGAAGCTTACCCTAGGACCAAGAACAGATGATAGCCTGGCTAGTCGCTGCTCCCCAAAATGTGAATTAAAAAGAAAATGAAGTCCAGTCTGGTAACTCACACATTGTATAAGAACGAGCTGTCCAAGAAAGTCTACGTAGAAAAGATGCCTCGTTATAAACCTCTTTCTTTACTGATTGTGTTTTCGTGGTCGTGGTCAGAAGTAAGGTAATTTATATAGTGTATTCTCTCTCTCTCTCTCTCTCTCTCTCTCTCTCTCTCTCTCTCTCTCTCTCTCTCTCTCTCTCTCTCTCTCTCTCTCTCTCTCTCTCTCTCTCTCTCTCTCTCTCTCTCTCTCTCCCCACATTTTTAAGCCCTCTGATCAGCTGACTGTCTCCTTGCAAAACTCGACAGTTGATAAATTCTAAGCAAATCGGCAGAGAACTAAAGACAGAGAGGAAGAAACATACACTGAAGGAGGGGATGCTGTGTGATAGAGGGCATGGTGTACGTTTATTGACTTCCAGCCATGTCCTTCAGCGGAGGATTAAATTCGGAGATGAGAAGATGAAGAAGAAGAAGAAGAAGAAAATACACTGAATGCTATATGCTAATCGTATTTTGATCATGACTCTACTTATGTTATCATTGGATCGTCCACAAATGATCATGTGTGTGTGTGTGTGTGTGTGTGTCAGCATGTGGGTCACTGTGGCAAATGAAAATGAAATACTGATGGCTGCACATGGTCTTTGGTACATTTAAACGTATCCGTGCCTTATCTCCAGCGAAAGTTAGTGGAATTTCCAAGTTTTTTTTTCTTTTTTTTGTTTCAAGTGGTAATTTAACTAGGATTCTGTATCACCAACAGAGAGAGAGAGAGAAAAAAAAAGAAAAAAACACACCCACGAGAGCCCCAGTAATCTTTTCTGATGCTGCTGAAAATGTTCCCAATGAAAGAAATGTTTTAAGAATTGGTGTCTTCGTTTAAAATCTCGTTGTGGATCACTCAGTCACCTTTGGGAATCTACATTTGTTTATTTATTAGTCTACATTTATTTATTTATTTATTTAATTTATGGTGATGCAGTTTGAGTAATGCCTTTTCCCTAGAGTCAGAGATTGGCGCCTTGTACAAGTGTTTTCCAGTTGTTTCTGTCTGCATCTTCCTCTTTGACTCCCATTCTTTGCAATTCTACCGCAGTTCCAGCCTTCCATCTCATTCTCTGCCTAGGATAAAACTCTGATAGGCTAAAACTTTATTTTTAATTAGGGTTTCGCTATGGGCAGAGGAGCGGCGCCCTTTGACCTTCATTATTATTATGCAGCATATTTCACTATAGCATCTTTCCTCGACGCAGTTGGAGACTTGGTTTATTTCTGGCACGTCGGAAATGCAACTATATGAAAAAAAGTAATGGTCATCCCTTAATCATCTAGTTTTCTATGGCGGAGTGGTGTCCGTTTTCTTTCCCTCTTTGTCATACTCCTCCCTCCCCCAACCGTTTCTCCACCATCACCTCTTCCTTCTCCCCCTTGCTGGGTGAAGGCCAAGGCAGGCAGATATAGCAGTGAAGCTTAAGAACCCGCCTCCTCCTCCTCCTCCTCCTCCTCCTCCTCTCTCACATCTACACTATCACCACTATAGAGCTGTGGGTCTGAGTGGTGCGTCACGGAGATTGTATAACTCTCTCTCTCTCTCTCTCTCTCTCTCTCTCTCTCTCTCTCTCTCTCTCTCTCTCTCTCTCTCGTAGTCTTATGATTTTATTTTATTTCTGTTCACCATTTTGCGTACCTTTCATGCCCTGCCCCCTTCATCTTTTGTTTTTTCTTTGTAATTCTTCAACACTTCATTCTTTACTGTCTCTCCCTCCCACCATTCTTAAATTATCGGTTTATTTGCGTAAACATTCCTTTCCTGATCTCTCTATTCTTATTCTGTTTTTTTTTTCACCCTTTCTATTCGTCTCTGTCTTACTTTTACGTTCCCAAGTTTCTTTAGGCTTAATAAAACGTGGTGGAAAGATAAGCAAAGTGAAACACGGACACAGGATGCTATTATATAACATTTCCTATTGATGTAACACTTTTACTTCACCTCACCAACACCCAGACGATTGTACTGAGAGAGCGACGGCCATTACCACTGGGACTACAAGATTCCTTTTCCCTTTTTTTTTTTTTTTTTTTTATGTAGGAGGGGCACTGGCCAAGGGGAACAAAGCTAAAAAAAAAAAAAAAGGCCCACTGAGGTGCCGGTCCTCAAACAGTCAAAAGCAGTCGTCAAAAATTAAAGGATAAGTGTCTTGAAGCCTCCCTAAATTGTTCCACCTTTTCTGGGACTATATTCTGAAACACTCCTACGCTGCACCTCCACCATATCAAACTGCTCTTCTGTAGTTGAAATTACACGGGTTTTTAAGGATGTTTTTACGGTTTTAGTGACAGATTAACAAGATTTTACATTATCTACTGGATGAAAACTGTTGAGGATCTGGGTAATCGTTTCTCAGGCCTTTCAAAATAGTCATGGTGAGAGACCAAAGCGCTTCAAAATACGGGCCCTGTTGTTCTCGCATGCTCAGTCGTTACGGTAATGTAAAATAGAGGACGAGGGAACGACTGACTGACTGAATAACTTGCTGGCTGGCTGACTGATTGACTAATTGTACCATCCTATGAAACGTCAGTAATACAAAGCACAGGACGAGTGGGCGACTGACTGACTGACGGAATGATTGACTGTGACTGTCTTGTAAAAAAAGCCAGTAATATTGATTTATTCTTTTGAATTTGTGTGGCAATGAATTTTTAAACATGAACTTGGACTTAAACTTGAACAGATTAAATGACAAACATCCGCTTCCTAGCTCAAGCACACACACACACACACACACACACACACACACACACACACACACACACACACACACACACAATAGGAAAGCAATCCACATGTCTTTCCCGCCATCTTCATGTGACGCAGTAATGGGGAAGACCCCTCAAACTATAACAGACACCTTCTCCCGCTCCCCCTTCTCTTCCTCTCCCTCTTTTCATCTTCATCATTATTTCTTTACGACGAAAAATAGTCACGTGACTCAGTAGGGAAATCACACACACACACACACACACACACACACACACACACATTGGGTCAGGGTCTTGGTATTTGAGATTGTAAAGTAGTAGTAGTAGTAATAGTAGTAGTAGTAGTAGTAGTAGTAGTAGTAGTAGTAGTAGTAGTAGTAGTAGTAGTAGCAGTAGCAGTAGTAAAAGGAGGAGGAGAACGAGGAGATAACTTTAAAGTGATCATTCTTCTCCTGTTTCTTTTCGGGAATAGCATTGTGAACAGACTTATATATTGTCTATTTACTTATTTTCTTATTTATTTCTTTTATTTTTTTCTTGGTTCCACGCCGGCCTCCCTGACACTTAAAATCAATACTAAATTCAAGAAAGTTTTTATTCTTAAACGTTTGGGTCTCTCATCACTATTTCCTGAGGCCACAGGGATCGTAAGTCAAGTTCTCGTGGTTATTTTGTCCATCGGCAGTGAAGAATGCTTGCTATACCACAGCCCAAGTCATGAAAATCTATTGAAAACTCCAGCGACTGCCTCAGGAGCCTGTCATGAGCGTGGAGCAGGAAGAAGGAGCAGGAAGAGGAAGAGGAGAAGTAGGAGGAGGAGAAGGAGGAGGAGGAGGAGGAGGAGGAGGAGGAGGAGGAGGAGGAGGAGCTAAGTGGATGTAAGAGAAACAATGCTGTTGACCTACGTGAGAGAGAAAGAGACAGAGAGAGAGAGAGAGAGAGAGAGAGAGAGAGAGAGAGAGAGAGAGAGAGAGAGAGAGAGAGAGAGAGAGAGAGAGAGAGAGAGAGAGAGAGAGAGAGAGAGGGGGGGGGGTTGTCACAGGAAGTGTGTCTTGAGAAAAAAAAAGAAAAGAAAAGGAATTCCTTTGTTTAGAAGACGTTGTAGGATTGTCATTTGGTTGTTTACTGTGTGTGTGTGTGTGTGTGTGTGTGTGTGTTATCTTTATTTTATCTTTTTACTTATTCCGCCCTCTCTCTCTCTCTCTCTCTCTCTCTCTCTCTCTCTCTGAATGAATATATAAATAAAAAATACCGAAGTAAATTGTTTCGGCGCGGAGAAGAAACACGAGGAAGAGGAGGAGGAGGAGGAGGAGGAGGAGGAGGAGGAGGAGAAGAAGAAGAAGAAGAAGAAGAAGAAGAAGAAGAAGAAGAAGAAGAAGAAGAAGAAGAAATGTGATCCACGCATCTCCCTTCCCCATTTTTTTTTTTTTGCGTGTTTATTTCCTTTTTTGTGTGTTTATCTTTAGCGCCGCGGTTGTTTCAGTCTCTCCTCCTCCTCCTCCTCCTCCTCCTCCTCCTCCTCCTCCTCCTCCTCCTCCTCCTCCTCCTCCTCCTCCTCCTCTTCCCGTTATTCAGTTACGTCATCTGTTAGCATGAGACCGCGTTCCTGTCCCCCCCACTCTCTCTCTCTCTCTCTCTCTCTCTCTCTCTCTCTCTCTCTCTCTCTCTCTCTCTCTCTCTCTCTCTCTCTCTCTCTCTCTCTCTCTCTTGCTTGAAATTGAGCGTGACAAAAAGAATTGTAGGCAAGTGGATGAGAGAGAGAGAGAGAGAGAGAGAGAGAGAGAGAGAGAGAGAGAGAGAGAGAGAGAGAGAGAGAGAGAACATAACTTTCATACGCGCCGCTCTTCAGAAAATGACGTTTCTTTCCTTGTTATAAATTCACTGAGATCACTGACCTGCCTGGAGCCGTCATGTCTGCATCATTAATTGGGAAAAATAACCTTGGAAACCCTACTTATCATCTCTGTGGCCTTTCAAAATAGTCGTGACAAGAAGGTAGTGTTTCATGGTACGGGTTATTGCTTCCACAGTAACAAGCATAAGGTGAGAGAAGTGTTTCCCTCACTACAAAGAGCGTGACTTGACAAGCAAACTTTCAAGTACTTCTGTAGCCTAGACATGACAAAAATAAACCTCCTAATTAGTTTTTTCCTGTGTGTTCATGCAAATATTTTCCTTCCAGTGCTCTGAGTTTCAACAGGCAACAATGATAGCAGTATAAAGGATAAGATTCGCACACTAACTGTAAAATAATCCTGAATATAAGCTTCGATAGCAATAAAAGATAGCCAAGAAAAGCTCCTTCTAATCTCTTTTTTATGTGTGGCCATGCAAATATATTTCTTGAAGTGCGCAGTGGTATATAAAAAAAAAGGCATACCATTAACACAATAATTGCACAAACGATAACCATAAAAAGAGCCCTACGCATACTCCTTCAAAGCATCATACATCAATATACGTACGATACAAAACGCAAAAAAAAAAAAAAAAAAAATGTGACCGAGTGTCTTAGGACCATACTGAGAAACATTGCGCCGCACCTCCGCTACGTTCGAAGGACTCTTGTTGAAGTGCCACGGGTTTTCAAGGATATTTTTTATGGTTCTAATGACAGATTAACAAGATTTCTACATTATCAACAGGAGAAACACTCTTGATGATCCAATTAACCATCTTTGTGGCCTTGGTAAATAGCCGTGGTGAGGGAGCAAAGCTTTTCGGAATACGGGCCTTCAGCGTCACACAAGAGGCTTGAGGTAATGCGCCATAGTGTGTCTCAGTAAGATGTATAGAGGTCATCTCCCACACCTTGGGCTGTGGGGGGAACGACACACATCACGTAGCAACAGACAGGTAACAGGTGCGTCAAGGTGACAGCATCCCGTAGTGAGGCTGTGAGGGCAGCACCTGGCGGGATTTCCAGATATCCTTATAGCAGCGTTGACTTTCCGGTGTGTGTTTGTGTGTGTGTGTGTGTATGTTGAAGGAGTGAAGGACTTCTTAGGAAACAGCAAGTTGTGTGTGAGTTACATACGTCAAACACACACACACGCGGAAATTGAACGTTCTCTCTCTCTCTCTCTCTCTCTCTCTCTCTCTCTCTCTCTCTCTCTCTCTCTCTCTCTCTCTCTCTCTCTCTCTCTCTCTCTCTCTCTCTCTCTCCAGCCTGGCACGTTACGAGAAATAATGACGCTGTGCCTTTCACTCTTACGACATCCAATTCATTCTTCGCTGAACGGGCTGGCGGCGTTCTTAAAAACTCACCCAGCGTATTAACCCTGTGGCCTTGAGGAGAGATAATAATGCTCTGTTGTAACTTTACCATACACTTCGAAAAACATCAACTATAGAAGGGAATTACATATTACTTTACGCGTCTTACCGTCTTTAACTTCATTATCTAGATTACTTTACGTGTCATACCGTCATTTCATAGTTACATGGGGGTTTTAGATGCGGTGCAGGAAGGTGTGAGGGTGTGGCTAAGAGGGAGTCTGAGGCAGGGTAAGGTGTCAGGAATTCATCTGTTGAGCTGTGAAGCAAGACGGTGTGCTCATCGAAGACGTAACTTTAGTAAAGGGGAGGTAAAATGGGGTAGTAGTAGTAGTAGTAGTAGTAGTAGTAGTAAGGGTGGGGATGTCCTGGTAATAATTCCTTTCTCTCTTGTTTATATTTCCCATAGACTTTCTTTTTATTTGCTCATCGTTTGTAGGAGAGATGTTACGCAGATATGAACACAGTGCTTGGTTTAGGAAATAGCAATTTTCATATATAAGGAGAGAGAGAGAGAGAGAGAGAGAGAGAGAGAGAGAGAGAGAGAGAGAGAGAGAGAGAGAGAGAGAGAGAGAGAGAGAGAGAGAGAGAGAGACCCCTCTACCAATTTCCGTCGAAACACACACACACACACACACACACACACACACACACACACACACACACAAATAAACCTCCCTGCCTCAGTGTACACTTCTTTTCAAATCAAACCCACTCCTTCCTTTTCACGGCGCCTTCTGACCCAGCTGTTGTCTCACACCTAACCTTACCTAAGCTTGAAATAAGAGCACAAGACACCCACGGGACTGAAGGGTTAAGAGTGGCAGGACAGCAGGTTAAGGACGGCCCCGGGCAGGTTAAGGACGACAGGTCAAGGGAGTAGGAAAGATATGACGGTTCCAGGCAGGTCAGTGAACTCAGTTAACAAAATTCAGAGCAAGGAAAGAAATGACCGTCGCGTATGAAAGTGGTGTTCTCTCTCTCTCTCTCTCTCTCTCTCTCTCTCTCTCTCTCTCTCTCTCTCTCTCTCTCTCTCTCTCTGTCTCTCTTAAGGCCCTCGTCGCTACTTAACTTAAGGAGCATTTAAACGGAACTTTAACCAGGACTAGAATATGAGGGACGCGTTTCTTTAATGTAGGGTTGGCATTAAAAACCCACCCGCTCAAAAAAAAAAAAAACACCCAAAAACTCAACCTAAATGTTATTTTGTGGGTTTTAGAAAATATTTCAATATAAAAATTTTGTTTAACATATTGAAAAATAAGGTCTATATGTGTACAGACGGCTTCCTACTTGATGAAACACCTTTCCTACTTATATTTCTAACAAAAGCAACACCTGTCATCTTTTTTCTCATGGTAGCTGTCATCTGCTAGAGCTGCCTTTGACTTCAATCTTGGGCCTGCCTTCTTCCCCTCTCCCTCCACATCCCCATTCCCGTCCCTCTCTCCATCCCCCGTGCTTCTCATACTTCCTTCACTTATACGTACATACATACTTACATACATACATACATACATACATACAGTGAGAGAGAGAGAGAGAGAGAGAGAGAGAGAGAGAGAGAGAGAGAGAGAGAGAGAGAGAGAGAGAGAGAGAGAGAGAGAGAGAGAGAGAGAGAGAGAGAGAGAGAACATAAGAAATAAGGGAAGGTGCAAGAAGCCACCAGGCCTTCAGGTGGCAGGCCCTGTAGGAAACATACCTTCCTATTTCCTCCTATCATCCATATCCATAAATCTGTCTAATCTTCTCTTAAAGCTCCCTATTGACCGAGCACTAACAACCTGATCACTGAGTCCGTTCCGTTCATCTGCCTCTCTGTTTAAGAACCAATTTCTTCCTATTTCTTTCTTAAATCTAGATTTTTAAAGCTTGAACGCACTCGGGCACACTGCACGGCTGCTTAAACTTACAAGAAAGAAAATAGACAACAATATCTAGCGTTTATCTGAGTGTGTGACAAGTCCTACTGGTATTTTCATAGATTGGTCAGACTTGTCACACTCAAACACGGGGACCCAATAAACACCCTCCCCCCAAAAAAAAAAGAAAAATAAATGAATAAATAAATATAAATAAATAAATAAATAAAAAAATTGGGTTGCTTTAATTTTTTTTTCTTTTTCCAACCCTGCTTTAATGGGGACAGAGGGAGTGAGTGGCCTTCGCAATGATGAGGTGGAGGAGAAGGAGGAGGAGGAAGAGAAGGAGGAGGAGGAAGAGAAGGAGGAGGAGGAGGAGGAGGAGGAGGAGGAGGAGGAGAAGGAGAAGGAAGAGGAGGAGGAGGAGGAGGAAAAGAATGGACGCACGTATGACCAAGTTCTGAAAACGCTCTAGTTGAAGTGGCATGGATTTTTAAGTGTGCTTTTACAGTTCTAGTGACATATTAACAAGCTTTCTACATTATTAACAGTTGAAACACTCTTGATAGCACGGCTCACAGGACGTGGGAGTGTGGTGAGAATACCTGATTGTAGTGATTCGAGCGCTTCAGAATACTAACTATACACACAGGACGCAGGTATGGAGTGTATGCCAGATTTGACTTCGATGTGAATAGTGATTAAGGGGAGCAAGTGTCTAGCTGATGAAAGTTATTTCTTTTCTTTTGATGTATTTGTTAATGTATTGTTTATTGATGTATTAAAACTGCCTTAGTCACCCTAGCGAAATACATAGAATTAACATTATTTGTAGTAGTAGTAGTAGTAGTAGCAGTGACATTCGTGTCAAATAAGAGATTCGTGTGAATAAGGAAAGTGTTCGAAACTCCCTGAAGCACGCAACTTGTCTCGCTTGGCATCGTGACATTGTGTGTGTGTGTGTGTGTGTGTGTGTGTGTGTGTGATAGTTGTTTGATTAGCATCATTCTGTATTTCTGTGTCGCTACTTGAAACACCAAGTTTTGGATGTGGTGGTGGTGGTGGTGGTGATGGTGATGGTGGTAATGGTAGTGACGGTTGGGTGTCAATGAGTGATGACAGATGAGTGGCATTGTTATGGGTGGCACATCCGTGTGTGGATCAGTGCCAGAGGTGCCGAGGAGATGCTGCCTGTTTTAGCACGGGTGTACATCCAAGCAGTGCCAGGCCTTGGTTCGGGTTAATGGATAGAGGGGTAAGGGGGATTTTTGTCCCTGCTGACCTATTTACAGTGGCTGTGTTGCGGACTGATGTTTGCCGCCAAACGGGGATTGCCGCCAACACCTGTATGGGACATGGGGGGGACACTGTACACCTTTTTTGAGGTAATGGTGGACACCTGTGTGGGGCAGTGGGAGGGACACCTGTGTGGGACAGTGGGAGGGACACCTGTGTGGGGCAGTGGGAGGGACACCTGTGTGGGGGAGTGGAAGGGACACCTGTGTGGGGCAGTGAGGGACTCTTGTGTGGGCAGTGGGGGAAACCTGTATGGAGAAGTGGGGGACGCCTGTGTGGCGCAGTAGGGAGGGGACTCACCTGCACTGGTCCGTTTTTCACGTTCTGTGTGTATCTGTACACCTCCTTTTTGTGGCCGATGTCATGCATGCGCTGCGCCAGGAGTTTCTCAGGCGTGTCCTGCGGCAGCAGGCAGTCGTTGACGGTGAGAGTGAGGTGGTGTGGGCTTGGTTTCACCCAACGCAGCACCGGAAACACCGCCTTGTTGTCGTTGTCCACCACTGTAACCACCACACGATCCACGAACCACGCGGCACCAACGCCGAATTTCTCGAGCCACAGCTCTATGGCTGTGACGGCGCGGAGGTCTGGCAGGCCGCTGGACCGCTTGAAGGTGCAGGTTTGGCCGCGGCAGTTTGTGATCATGCGGTTGGCGAGGCGCAGTGTGGATGAGGTGCGACCCTGGTCGTCGTGCAGGATGATAAACACCTTAGAGTCAGTGCCCGCTCCCCGACGGTCTCCTGTCACCACGGTGATCATCACGTCGGCGGCACTGTCCTTGGGTTGTGGCTGTGCCTCGCATCCCTGGCAGGCAGACGCGCGGCGACGCACAAAGGGGCTCCTCATGGTGGACTGATGCACGTTACAGTGCGTGAAAGTGTGACGATGCACAAGTGAATGAAACAGAAGAGAGTACGTGTGCGTCTGTACGCAGCGGTGAGAGTATGTAGTGTGGTCGCGGCTCAACGGTGCAGAGTCTAGGGCCACCGGTCCGGGTCGAAGACAGGGAGACACTGAAGCGGCGCAGCGGGCCCGCGACGCCCCGGGCCAAGGCGCTGACGGACCGCTGTTGAATCTGGCATCCCCAGTGTACCCCTTCCCTCTCACAGTCCCTCCCATCGCCTTCCGCCTGTTTCCGTCATAGACTGGTTTGGTCACCTACAGATTGTACTGGGGGGACAAACCATAAGACAGGGGGCAGCAGAAAACATTGACATCAATGGGCGGTGGGAGACTCGCAATAGGCACCCCTCCCCTCATGACCGCACACAAGAGGGCGGCGATGCCCTTGGCGATGAACCCAAGTGGCCCGCATGTATATGTTGGCCACCACCACCACCAATACCACTGTTCCCATTGTCTTTTTGTTTGCTCTCTCCCTCTCTCTCTCTCTCTCTCTCTCTGTCTCTCTCTCTCTCTCTCTCTCTCTCTCTCTCTCTCTCTCTCTCTCTCTCTCTCACATCCAAAGCTCACGATCACAAAATCAACCAAATTAGGCGAGAGCTGTGAGCGTGAGTGTGTACTTCCCTGGGCGTAGGGGCGTGTGGGTAGGCGTGTGGGTGGATGTGTGGGTGGATGTGTGGGAGAGTGTGTGGGTGGGTGTGTGGGTGGATGTGTG
>NC_087151.1:31182692-31237692 GCF_035594125.1 Scylla paramamosain | reverse complement strand
TTCGCATCACACAATTAAATCATCAATATCTAATGGAGGGATTAGAAATGGAAAGCTTGTAAGGAAAATGAGTGATTGGATGTGTTGCAAGAAAGAGCAGGAAGAGGAAATTTGATAAGAAAACATGTGATTAGACATGAAGCAGGAGCACTTGATTGTTTAGACTTTAGAGAAATGAACTGAAACGCCTTGATCTCTCATAAGGACTACTTTTAAGGGCTACATAAATTAACAGTCTGGTTGTCGTAGTGTTTGTGCCATTAAAGATGCACAATACATGTTAAACTCTCGATAGAAACATGAAAACAACCTGAAGGATCCCAGTCACGTCCACTAGAGCGCCTGTTAAAGCTAGTAGACAGATTGCACCCAAACTTTTGAGAATACGGTCCCTTGGAATCTACTAGTGTGGAAAAAAAGAACTTAAAAGTAAGCTCTGAAAAAAAAGAAAAAAGAAGTGTGTTTGAACGATCCCTGGAGTCTTGTGTAAGAATAACAAAACATTAAACTTGCAAGGAAGTGTTTGAACGGTCCGCTTAATATAGTGTGAGAAAGACAGAAAATAAATTCCCCCGTCAGAGAAAAAAAAAATAAAAATATATATATATATATATATATATAGTGCTTGAGCGGTCCCCCTCCCCCCCACAGAACCATAATGTGGAAAAAAAAAGTTTGAGGATGAAAGGTAAAAAAAAAACTCCGATAGAAAGAAAAAAAAAAAAGAAAATGAAAGGTGTTTGAAGATAAGTCAAATAAGGAGAAGTTGAAGAAAGATGCACATCACAATTATGCTGACATGTGGAAACACCTCGAAGCACAGTGAAGGCAAGCGAGGGGCGGGACTTTTCCGGTTCTTTATTCGGAAATAGGAGACGGGTCGCGAATGTAGGCGTGGCATGCGTGTGTGTGGGGGCGTCATGTGTCGCGGGAGGAGGAAGTGAGATGCGTCACGAACATGAGAAGGGTCATGATGGAGGGCACTTTGAGAGAGAGAGAGAGAGAGAGAGAGAGAGAGAGAGAGAGAGAGAGAGAGAGAGAGAGAGAGAGAGAGAGAGAGAGAGAGAGAGAGAGAGAGAGAGCGCTGAGACGTAATATAACTAACGTCATTACACTACATTAACAGATAAAAAGAAAATTATCTCTGAATATAAAAAAAAAAAAAACATAATCCTTACCATCTTAACACACAACACACACACACACACACACACACACACACACACACACACACACACACACACACACACACACACACACACAGAGAGAGAGAGAGAGAGAGAGAGAGAGAGAGAGAGAGAGAGAGAGAGAGAGAGAGAGAGAGAGAGAGAGAGAGAGAGGTGATGGAAAAACAGAAACCTTAATGACGTCACCCTTTCATGTCATTTATTTTCTCGTCACACTGTTCGAGAAGACTGGCCAGCGCGTAGCTACTTTGAAAGGCAGAGGCTGAGGTAAAAAAAAAAAAAAAAAAGTAACTGAAATTTTACTACCCCTTTACGAAAATATGACTGGAGTAGCTGCCATCAGTTTACAGTCTTTCACTGCTAGACAATTTCACTGCTACTTTATTTAACAGCTTGATCATTTCACTGCTAGATTATTTCAATGCTAAACTATTTCACTGGTAGACTGTTTCACTGCTTGACTATTTCACTACTGGAGTATTTCACTGTTAGACTATTTATTTTTCTTCATTAATCACCCTTTTCACTGCTTGACTATTTTCTCTCACTTCTCAACTTCCACTTTCCTTCCTTTATTTCCTTCCTTCGTCATCTTTCTTTTGATTTATCCTTCTTTCCACTAGTTTCATTCTGTTACAGACACCATTATTTTTTATTTATTTATTTATTTTTTTATGAGTTTAGAATCCCTTTTGCGTAATCAGTTAATAACCGCTTCAAATTACTGATCCGCTAGTTCGTTACGAGTATATTGTTTCCTCTACTCTTAACAACAATAGAGAGATTACACGGAGTTCGGAAATTGTCTGCAGCCACTGAATGAATGTTTCGAGAAGCAGTTATTGGCATTTTAAGAGTCGATAAGTGATGTCAACGTTAAGGTTTGGTATTTAATCAGTAATTCCCTCTATTCCGACTAACAATAGAGAAATTTCATAGAGTTTGGAAGATGCCTGCAGTACTAAATACGAGTAGATTAAGAACTACGTACTGCCATTTTAGATTCAATAAAAATAGCAATGTTGAGGAAATGTCTTGAGTTCTAATGTTCACCTCAAGACCTCAAGAGTAATTCCTTTTTCAACAATAGAGTAATTTAATAGTTATGGAAGATGTCTGCACCACTAAATAGATTAAGAACCATCCACTGCCACTTCAGAGTCGATAAGGGATGTTAAGGTTTGGTCCTTAATATTCACCTCAAGGCCTCGAGAGTAATTCCGTGAGCTTATACTTGATTCCTGGCGAACGAAATGTGTCGCAATCCTTCAACTTATTATGTTCTTAAGTGTTGATAAGTGCCGCATTTCTTCACTCTTCTATTGCACTCGAGTTTCATTGAACAGAGAAGTGAAGTGTTCCCTCCCTCCCCTTCTGGTTATGCTAGGTGAAGGAAGGGGTGAACGAGGAAGATAGACTATGCTACATACTTTGCTGTTTTTCATCCATGGGGGTGACGAGGTGGCTAAGGTCATGGCCACAGGAAGAGGATCGTGAAGGAAATTGTTGGTCTGCTAAGAGAGAGAGAGAGAGAGAGAGAGAGAGAGAGAGAGAGAGAGAGAGAGAGAGAGAGAGTTGTGACGTAATAAAACTTCTTGGTGTAATAAAAGTTAGACATCTACATTAACGAGTAAAGAAAAAAAAATGGTATCCCAGAAGAAAAGCACGGAATTTTAATTTTTTTTACCAGAGAGAGAGAGAGAGAGAGAGAGAGAGAGAGAGAGAGAGAGAGAGCGCTATCTCATACTAATAACAACTGTCTTAGCCATGTGTTGAGAAGCTCTCATGACAACAAACATAATCTAAGATGCAAAAATAGTAAAGTCGCTACGTTGCTATGAAAAAAAAAGTCCTTCAGATTATTTCTCCAACTGGTGCATGGCTATACTACAAAAAAAAAAAAGGCATTCCTTCACCCTCGCCAGCAGTTTCCCCCTCTGCCAACTGCGTGAATTATAACTACAACTTCCAGCGACTTTCCTCTCATAATGAACCGTTGCTATTTATAAAACCAGCCAGTCTTATTATATTTCCTTGCATCATCCCCAGTACATCACTCCTTGGCTCGCGTCCATTGGTGCTCATAGCGAAAGAATCTGGCGGCGTCTTACATCACGGAGCGCGGTGAAGCTGTGCATGAGACAGGAGACTTGGCTGTAACAAAAAAAAAAAAAAAAGAAAAAGAAAAAGAAAGAAAGAAAAGAGAAAAAAACGGGACAGTGTGACGTGCTTGGGCTGGGTGCGTGTCTCAGTCTCTTCTCGTGAGGCGCGCGGTGGGGAAAGACTCACTACTTCCGATGACGTGACAAAGAAAACGTAGCCCAAAATGTATAAAGTTGGGGAGGTTTCAGTGAACGTTTTTCCAGTTTCCCTGCAGGATGTTGTGTGCTTGTATCGTTTAGGGAATGAGAGAGAGAGAGAGAGAGAGAGAGAGAGAGAGAGAGAGAGAGAGAGAGAGAGAGAGAGAGAGAGAGAGAGAGAGAGAGAGAGACCTCCCAGGCCTTGGCTTCTCAGAATTGAAAGACAAGTAGTGGTGAATACCCTTCTTTCCCAACCCTCTCAACTGTAGTGAATGAAAAGGACACACACACACACACACACACACACACACACACACACACACACACACACACACACACACACACACACACACACACACACACACACACACACACACACACACACACACACACACACACACACACACACACACACACACACACACACACACACACACACACACACACACACACACACACACACACACACACACACACAGAGAGAGAGAGAGAGAGAGAGAGAGAGAGAGAGGAGAATGGATGGGAAAAGGTCAAAGGAAGGAACAGGAGAAGGAAGTGGTAAGGAAATACGAGGAGAGAGAGAGCCTGCAAGATGAATGTTGTAAGAAGCGAAAGAGAAGAAGAAGAGAGGAGCAGATGGATACGAGAGAGAGAGAGAGAGAGAGAGAGAGAGAGAGAGAGAGAGAGAGAGAGAGAGAGAGAGAGAGAGAGATTAGTAATACACGGAAGCCAAGTGACGACAACTACCAAGTTAAGAACATAAACAAGAATGTTTTAAAGTTAGATTAATCTCTCTCTCTCTCTCTCTCTCTCTCTCTCTCTCTCATATAAACGCAGCATGCTTGTTACCTTGTCTGCTAACGGGTTTTACTAAGGTTCTGAATGCATAAAACCTGACCTACAGAAGTGGAGATCCAAAATTATCGTATCTCTTCTCACAAGTTTACGCACACTAGTCTTTACGTATACGTCACCAAGAAGGTAGCACGTATTATTACCCCATTGCTTTTAATTGGAACACAACGCCATCGGATTAACGTTATCAGCGAGAGCAGTGTGGGCGTGAACACACCACTAGAAAATTATATCTCTGTACTCGAAGCATTTTACCGCATAATCTTGACTACATTACAACTGACTCTATTACGGCTTTGAATCGTGTCTTCGTAATTTTATTGAGAGTTTAGCAAGGATTACACTATCACTGGGGGAAAAATAATCATGAGAATCGGACTAATTATCCCCGTAGCCTTTGAAAATATTCCGAGTGACAGAGCATGGCATTTCAATACTCGAATTTTTCAGTGATTGGCTCTCGCTAAGCCCCGCCACCGGAACTCAAGTGATAAGATAGGACTACACCTCCATATAAGGGGCTGGCGTCACTTACTACGAGGCGAGATTGAAGTTGTTAAATTTACATTCTTTAGAAAGACGTAGGTTAAGAGGGGACCTGATAGAAGTCTTTAAGTGGTATAAGGGCTATAACAAGGGGGATGTAGGGAAAACTCTTAGGATCAGCAACCAGGATAGAACAAGAAATAACGGGTTCAAGCTTGAAAAATTTAGGTTTAGGAAGGAGATAGGACAAAATTGGTTCTCAAATAGAGTGGTAGATGAGTGGAACGGACTCAGTAATCATGTTGTTAGTGCTAGGACACTAGAGAGCTTTAAGAGAAGATTAGACAGGTTTATGATGGGGATAATAGATGAAAATAGGTAGGTATATTTCATACAGGGACTGCCACGTGTAAGCCTGGTCGCTTCTTGCAGCTTCCCTTATTTCTTATGTTCTTATGTTCTCTCTCTCTCTCTCTCTCTCTCTCTCTCTCTCTCTCTCTCTCTCTCTCTCTCTCTCTCTCTCTCTCTCTCTCTCTCTCCTCTACTTTACTCTAAGGATGTAACACACACTTCTTCTAAGTGTTCTAGTCTACGGGATAACTGATCCTTCCTTCGTGTTGCCTCCAGTGGTGAAACAACAACAACAACAACAACAACAACACCATTACTACACGTTTTGCTGTCTTTTGTAAACATTATCATCGTCATTGTTATCATCACCTGCAACATCATCACCATCACCACGATCACCAGCACCAAGCACACAATTTGAATCGCATGAAAAACCTTGAACAGTGTAATATGAACCACTTGAAAGGGATGTGTTGGGTGGGAGGGTGTGGGTGGGTGAATGGGGGTGAGATGTTTTCAGGAGTGAGGAAGTGGGGGAGGGGTTGGGAATTTTGTCATGGGCAGGAAAGAAAGAGATTGATGGATGTTATGCGTGCTGAAGGAAATTTTATGGCCTTGTGGGAAAATCTGGCAGAATTTATTGTGCGTGTGAGTGTGTTGTTATCTGAAGTATCCTGTATTCATTTTCTTTTTTGCTTACTTTTTTTCCTACCGTTGCAATATACGATAAGATTATTTTTTTCCTTTTGTGTGTGCGTATGTGTTATTTGAAGCATCCTGTTTTGATTTTTTTCTTGTGCTTCCTTTTTTCCTTGTATAGTAATGTACAATAATGTTATTTTCCCCTTACTGATTTCATGCCAACGCTTGCGAACCCGTTCCAAATCTGGTTCTGTCTCAAGAGCAACGTTTCGAGACCATTCATGACCATATTATGGTTCACAAGGCGTTAGATAACAGTGATAAGGCGGGCGCCACATCGCTCCTCTGGTGTATGAAGACTAGAGCGGACGGGGTGACGTGATGGAACAGTTGCACTTACCTGGGCCACCATGCCGGGGGCGTGCACGATGTACTTGTAGGATTCCCTCTTCTTCTGTAGGTCGTGCTTCCTCGCTTCCAGGCTGATGTCGTGCTGGGGCAGGCACACCCCGTACTCGTCGAAGAGGTAGTCGTTCCTGGCCGCGACCCACCGGTGGATGGGGAAGAAGTACACTGTCTTTTCCTCCGCGGCGTTCTCCTTTACGTAGGCTGAGCCCAGAAAGTTCCTGACAGTTTTGGCAGCGTGATCCTTGGAGATCTTTCGCTTGTTGTTGTTGCGCCGATCCTCTATGTGGATGTAGTCACAGAACCAGTCGTCAGCGATGCCCTGACTGTCTCTGGAGAGCCTGATGCGCGCCACGCGGCCGAAGTCTTCGGGACAGTCCACTTTGTAAGTGTCCCGCTTGGAGCGTTCCAGGTCATTGTACAGAATCTTGTCCAGCTTGAAGCGTGGCGTGGCGCGCCCCTTCTCATCCTCCAGCACCACCCACACGTTGGCGTCCGTGCCGGCACCCTCCTGGTCTCCGGTCTTCACCATCAGCTGGAAGGCTTTCTTCATGTCGTCGTCTGACTCGTCGTCGTCGTCTCGAGACTCTAACGTCCCTGAAAAGCGTCTCACACTGTATCTTCCGGGACTAGACCCTCCTTTTGAGGGGCCGCCGATGAGCAGTAGGCCTCGGGATGGCACAGGCGTGTCAAAGGAGAAAGTGGCGTGAGGACGACACAGAAGCAGCGCTGCTGCGGGGAAGCGGCGAGAGGCTGTGACAGGGAACAGGCAGCCACGTCCTTGCGCTGGCAGTGCACTGGGGAAGCAGCAGGCGTCAGAGTGAGCTTTATCAGGAGATAACTCAGCACTGCCTTGATAGGGGTGGGTCGAATAAAACGTGTTAATCCGGCGCCCGGGTGCCTGACGGCTGGCTGCTGCGAAGCTCACGTGGAGGCTACGCGTGGCGGGGAGCGTCACAAGAGGTCCTGGCCACACACTTGTTGAGCCGCGCAGCACACACCTGCAACGGAGAGAAGAGTGCTGAATTACAAACTGGAGAGAGAGAGAGAGAGAGAGAGAGAGAGAGAGAGAGAGAGAGAGAGAGAGAGAGAGAGAGAGAGAATAATAATAATAATAATAATAATAATAATAATAATAATATTAATAATAGTAATAATAATAATAATAATATGTCTCAGCGTGACAAAAGTACAACACAAAGGAACTGCTCCTTCATTTCCCTTCACCACGTCTCTTCCTTCACCTTGAATACTGTCCATCCAGTCCCTCAGAGCCCAGCCTCACCCCACGAACCCAGCCTCGCCCCGCCCCTTCACGTGGATGGGGGAAATAAATAGGGACTCGATAACCCTTGATATTATTATTTTTTCTTTTAAAAGCCACGTCACTCTGCTATCTTAAACCCTCCTCTTCTTCTTCCTCCTCCTTCCCCTTTTCATGAGAGTTATAAAGTACGATTGTTTTTGGTGGCTGTTTAGTTTCATCTTTATCTCTCTTCGTTTGTGTTTTGTGTGGGCCGTCTGTCTGCCTGGTATGTCTGCCTGCCTGCCTGCCTGCCTGTCTGTCTGTCTGTCTGTCTGTCTGTCTGTCTGTATATATCTGCCTGGTCTCTCTCTCTCTCTCTCTCTCTCTCTCTCTCTCTCTCTCTCTCTCTCTCTCTCTCTCTCTCTCTCTCTCTCTCTCTCTCTCTCTCTCTCTCTCTCTCTCTCTCATACATATATCGTGGGATGTCTGAGACGTTAGATAAGAGAGAGAGAGAGAGAGAGAGAGAGAGAGAGAGAGAGAGAGAGAGAGAGAGAGAGAGAGAGAGAGAGAGAGAGGGGGGCCTTAAGATATGGCAACGTTATGATAGCACATCCCATACCTGGTGATAGTTACAAGTGTCGGGGGACGGGATAGAAATTAATTGAGAGAATCAAATGAGAAAAAGTAGAATAAATGGAAGAGGAAATGGACGATGCTATTTTATCTATTAATTCATTTATTATTATTATTATTTTTTTTTTTATTATTTTTTTTTGTTTATTCATTTATTTACTGTTCAATGGAGGACATGGTTCATAGGGAGATTCAAGAAATATCTCTTCTTAGTTCGTTTCTGTTATTATTATTATTATTATTATTATTATGAGCGTGGATGGGAAGGAAGAAAAATGTATCATAAAAAGTGAAAAAAAATACAATAGGAAAAAAAGAAGAGAAAAAAAAACACTATTAAGAAGAAAAGAAAGTAAGAAATCATATAAAAAAAAAGAAAAACACCAAATAGAGGAATAAATAAAGAGAATATACAAAGAAAAAATAAATGAATGAAATATAATGCCATAACATAAAAGAAGAAAAAATAAATAAATAAATCACTAAATGTGGCACTACCTAGTATCGAAGGTCGTTGAGGATGAGCCGTTGCCAAACCTAGCCTTTGTTCTGAAGTTCACCTGTCTGTCCCGGCCTTTTGCCGACTACGTACTGTGCCTTTTGCCTTTTGTGACTACGTACTGTGTAATGATTGGGTGATTGATATAGTTGGTTTAAAGCGCCGCTATCTTGTACAGTTTACACCTTATTGATTGATTGACTGACTGACTGATTAACTGATTGATAATTTGGCTTTAGGTGTCGATGCATTCTACAGTTTACACCTTATTGGCTGATTGGTTCATTGATTAGTTAGTGTAAGGCGCCGCTATGTTGTACAACTTACACCTCATTGACTAATTGCTTGACTGGTCATTTAAATGCGCCGCAACATTGCATTATTTACCAGGTTGGAATATCTTCTTCGTAATCTTGGTACCATCTTCTTTTATGTTTATATTCTTCCTCCTTCATTTCTTCCTTCTATCTTTCTTCGTAATCTTGGTACCATCTTCTTTCATGTTTATATTCTTCCTCCTTCATTTCTTCCCTCTATCTTTCTTCGTAATTTTGGTATCATCTTCTTTCATGTTTATATTCTTCCTCCTTCATTTCTTCCTTCTATCCTTCTTCCTTACTTTGATTTCTTCCTCCTTTTTCTATTCTTGTCGCATACTCTTCCTTCTAGTTTCGTGTTTTATCTCCTGGTGGTATTCCTTCGATTACAGGAATATTTATAGCTTATTTCACACCTTATTGATTGCGCAAAGCTGTTTTATCGTTTCCAAGCTTATCTCTGACGTCTCACGCTTTTCACACTTAGAATTACTGCTTCAAGCTGGCCGTCAGGTTATCATAAGGGTTAAAATTAGCTCTAGAATCCTGGGTCACCTTAATTTCAGAGAGAAAGTATCTTTTCCTCATTTTTTTAAAGCAGAAATTGAATCAGTACATCTCGTATTCACTGGTCGCGTGATGGGAAAGAATCGTTAGGAAATATGAATAAAAAACTGTGAGATCTGTGAATCGTGTGTAGTCTTGCCTTTTTCCTCCTTCCTTCCTTTCTTTCTTTTTATTTTTCATTAGTTCATCTTCATTTTTTTTTCTTGTTTGTTTCTCTCTCTCTCTCTCTCTCTCTCTCTCTCTCTCTCTCTCTCTCTCTCTCTCTCTCTCTCTCTCTCTCTCTCTCTCTCTCTCTCTCTCTCTCTCTCTCTCTCTCTCACACACACACACACACACACACACACACACACAGCTTACGCAAAGGTCACCACATTTTCCCCTTTCTTTCAAAACCTATAAGCAACAATTACATCCAGTGGTTTCTAAATAAGTGCTGCAATCTCGTACACGACAGGAATCCCATGGAGAAGGTTAGTGTTTCCTCTCGTCCCTTCATGTCGCATTATCGCCTTTTCTTCTTCACTGCTTATCTCCTGGGTTTCCCCTGTCACCATTCCCTGCTATGTTCATTACTCGCTCATGAATCACACCGGAAGTCAAATGTTTACGTATATTCAACGTCTTATACATACATTTACTCACGGGAACAAATAAAAACATAAGAAAATAAGTAAAGCTGCAAGAAGTGTCAGGCCTACACGTGGCTGTCCCTGTATGAAAGATACCTATCTATTTCCACGTATCATCCTCATCCATAAATTTGTCTAATCTCCCTAAAGACTCAACACTAAGAACCTTATTACTGAATCTATTATGTTAATCAACCACTGTTTGAGAACCAGTACCTTCTTATTTCTTTTTTTCTTTTAAAATCTAACTTTATCAAGAGTAAACCCATTATTTCTTTGCTGTCCTGATTACTGACCGTGAGAATTTTGCTTACGTCACCACTTAAAAACTTCACTCAGATCCCCTCTTAACTCACGTCTCTGAAAGGAATGTAAGATAAAAAGTTTCAGGCTCCTTTCGTAAGGAATACTCATCCTTTGTATCTTTTTTAGTTATTCTCTGTACTGACTTGTATCCTTCCTGTAATATGGGGACCAGGACTGCACAACATGATCTAGATGAGTCCTGACCAATACCAAATATAACTTTAACATTACTTTGGAACTTCTACTTTCAACACTTTCAACTGATGTACGTACTACGTTTTATGTGGACTGGAAAATAGACGTTCTCAGCAGGGAAAAGATGCTGTCAGATGAATGTTCTTCTGTTTATACATGACTTATTTTGTTGGGTGTTAAAAGGGGGAATGGAAGGAGAGAGAGAGAGAGAGAGAGAGAGAGAGAGAGAGAGAGAGAGAGAGAGAGAGAGAGAGAGAGAGAGAGAGAGAGAGAGAGAGAGAGAAAGTGGAGAACCGAGGATAACTTTAAGAACTTCGTAAAGTTCATGTGTGTGTGTGTGTGTGTGTGTTTATTTACGTGTAAAGTATATCACTAATCAAAGAAAATAAATAATGACATTCAGTGTCAAAAAGGAAAAAGGAAGAAAACTCCCTGGCAACAGTAACCTGGATAAAAAAAAAAAAAAAAAAAAGACGTGGACGTGATACATACTGGTTTCGTTCATGTCCTAAATGCAGTGTTCACTCATACAGCTGTCCTTTTTTTTCCAGCTTCACTTTTATAATCACTAATCATTCATACCTATTTATAGCAGCTTACTTTCCTCGTACACCTCATTGCCACGCAGGAAACTGTAGGCAGACAATGTTATTCGGTTCACGGTCAGTCATTTCCATATTGCGCTGTGCTGCGACGGAGACACTAGCTTATTTCCTTCATTCATATTTACTTCAACTTACTGTCTCCATAAAACTTCTTGCATGTAGTAAACTGTTCACAATATTCAGTTCACGTGCATTTTCGTATTTTGCCCAGCTGCGTGAAGGACACTAACTTATTAACGGGAACTTACTGACACATTGCTTGTACACCATACCTTTTATTTCAATACACTTCTCGTCACACTGGTATCCTTTTGGAGAATTCTCTTTTGGGAATGGCATTTCAGTGGGCATTTTTTTCTCGTCTTTTTGTTGCCCTTAGCCAGAAACTCTCTTACATAAAATAAAAACATATATTTGAATGTGAAGCTGTAGATGAAAGATCTTTGCTGCCATGTTGCTAATCACCGTCGGTCATAATAGTGAAAAGTAATCAGTATATTTGTCACTAAAAGATAGATCCGTATTCTGAAACGCTTTGCTCTCTCACAATGACTATATTCGAAGGGCCACAGAAGTAATTAATCGGGTTCTCAAGAGTGCTTCTCCGGTTAATAATACAGAAATCCTGTTATTCTGTCACTAAAACCGTAAATAACACACTTGAAATTCCTTGTAACTTCAACTAGAGCCTTCTGAATGTAGTCTGGGTGCGGCGCAGAAACGTTTAAAAAATAAGGTCCATACTAGATAAGAGCAACTCATGGCACAAATCACGCGAGGAAACCAGACAGGGATGATGTAAATTTTTCCAGTCAAGGATGTTAATGATGAATGAACCACGAGTGTCACACTTCAGATGATGAAAGAAAAAGAGTTGGATATCTGAGGATGCTGCATCAAATATTCAATGGTTACCGCTCTTCTGAGTCCACAGCTGCATTTCTTCACGTTCCATCCCCCCTCTCGACGCTCCTACTATCGCGCCGCTGCATGAAGGGCCACATAGACGTTACGACCACAAATCGGGTATCATATGCAGGACCCATAAGGCTTTCCTGCTTAAAACCGTATTCTGAAACACTTCTGCGCCACAGCTTCACTACATTCTAAAGGTTCTAGTTGAAGCTACATGGGCTTTTTAGGATGTTTTTAGGATTTTCGCGACAGATAATATTTCTGCTTTATTAAAGAAAAAAGCAGTCTTGAAAATCCTGCTCATCATCTTTGTGGCTTTTGAAAACAGTCGTAGTGAGAGAGCAAAGCCACCACCGACACCCACCCAAGGTTTCCACAGCACATGCCCTGCCTTCAGTGCACTTAAATGACAAAGCTATCGGTCGGTGTCGCACGGAAACGCTAGGCTGCCTCAAGTACAGATAGTGTCCATCAGAGTCTCTTACCCGGGGACAGCGCGGCAGAGCGTGATGGACATGGCCTATCGCTGCTGCTAATGGTGCTGCCGGTGACGCAGACGGTGGTGGTGGGGTGACTGCAGCTAATGCCGCCTTTCCTTCCTTGCCGTGGTGGGAAATTTTCAGTGCCACTTGGGTTATGAACTGAACTGCTTATAAAGGCGTGTGTGTGTGTGTGTGTGTGTATGTGTGTGTGGCGCCAAGACGTCTGCCCAGCGTGTCGTGCCGCTTGCCTGGCTGTACACTGAATGGGCATCGAATTTTCCCGTGACGAGTTGCGCACGAGTCGAGGCGATTGTTTGTTTTGCCTTTTGTAGGGTTTATGTCGTAATTCTTTTATCTCTGCTTGTGTGAGGAAAGTAAAACGGGTATGTCCCACCATGTGGCATCACTGCACAATGCATTCTTCAAAGTAATCCTCTCAAAGATACCGCCTCTTATTTTCCTCCTTCCTCCTCTTCCTCTTATTCTTCATTGGCATCCTCGGTGTTCCATCGCATTTCGCCTCTCCCTTTCTCATTAGTTTCACTCTATTTTTCCTCTTCATCGGGTTCTTCTTTCCTAACTTATCAATAGTTTTTCATAACGTGCTTCCTCTTTTACTTCCCGTCTCGTCATCCTTACATCGAGAACCTTTTGGTACAAGTAGTTGCACGCCTGGCAGAGAAGAGCAGTGCGTGGCTGGAGGAGCTTACAAAGAGTGTCTGTTGTACGCATATGGGTTTTAATAGTGTCTAGATGAAGGTGCGTGGACGAGATTGTTTGTGAGTTGATGCATGTGAAGAAAACTGGTTGATTGTTTGATTAATCGATAGGCAAATAGATAGATTGTTTAATTAATTGTTTGGATGATTGGTTCGTTGATTGATTGATTTAATGGCGCTGCATGTGTGGAGATGACTGGAGGACACAGAACAAGGGGGCGCATGGGACGAATGGAAGTTCTCTCTCTCTCTCTCTCTCTCTCTCTCTCTCTCTCTCTCTCTCTCTCTCTCTCTCTCTCTCTCTCTCTCTCTCTCTCTCTCTCGTAAATTAAATAAACACTGATTTAGTCGATGAAGACTGAAATAATAATTACTTACAATTTGCGTGAGAGAGAGAGAGAGAGAGAGAGAGAGAGAGAGAGAGAGAGAGAGAGAGAGAGAGAGAGAGAGAGAGAGAGAGAGAGACTATGTGTGTGTGTGTGTGTGTGTGTGTGTGTGTGTGTGTGTGTGTGTGTGTTCACGTGTGCACATTCCCACGGACCCCCGACAGGAAATCAGCATCATTAGGCCATCATTATCATGCACATCGCAACAAATTATTATTCTGGGAATATCATAAAGCTACATCACGGGGCCACAGGAAGCACTATTAGTCCTTCAGTCAGTCAGTCAGGTTAGCGGGTGGGAGGATTGGTATAGAGCGTGGCATACATAGACTGAGGTTCCCCCTTATCTTGCTCCTTGTCTTATCAAACTTGGCCCTCATTCAGTACCTCTTGGGACTTTTATCTTCTTTCATTAACTCGTTTTTTTTCTTTTTAATCTTTTTACTTTCTTTTCTTTTTTTTTATGGATGGGCTTGTCTGCTCTTTTTTTTTATTTTCCTCTTCTTGGTGTTATTCATGTGATTTGTCCCTTCTTTTTCCACGTGAGGCGCCGTCACACTAGCGCATTTCCGTCAACTTTGTGAAAATCGACAATTTCTTGGGCGTGCCCGGTCACACTCACACACACACACACATATACAGCCGTTCCTCTGCACTTTTGTCGACAGTAAATAAACATAGCTGTGGGCTCTCTCTCTCTCTCTCTCTCTCTCTCTCTCTCTCTCTCTCTCTCTCTCTCTCTCTCTCTCTCTCTTTAAACATCAATATATACATAAACTACAGGTCTAAAGGGTCACTTTGCCTCGTGCTCTATCTAAAAGACCTTAAATATTACTATATACAGTGATAAAAAATTAACATTTACATTAATAATTATAAAATTATTTACAATGCTTAGATACTCGTACTAGATACTTAGATACTCTCTCTCTCTCTCTCTCTCTCTCTCTCTC
Organism: Scylla paramamosain; assembly: GCF_035594125.1. Taxonomy (NCBI): domain Eukaryota; kingdom Metazoa; phylum Arthropoda; class Malacostraca; order Decapoda; family Portunidae; genus Scylla; species Scylla paramamosain. The sequence goes on along the minus strand of NC_087151.1, from coordinate 31,223,014 downwards.
TCTCTCTCTCTCTCTCTCTCTCTCTCTCTCTCTCTCTCTCTCTCCCTTTATCCATCTCACTTGTTTTTCCTTTTTTCCTTTATCCGTCCAGTTTTTCCCATTTTCTCTCATCTCCTATTTTTCCCTTATCAGTCTCATTCTTCCCTCACTTCTTCATCTTTATTCGTCTCACTTCTCCCACCTTTTCTAATAGTTCCCTAAAAAAAATAAATAAATAAGTAGATAAAAAAATACATAAATCACAATGTTAGAAGTAGTGGACAGCGATACCTTTTTTGACCCTCAGAAATTAGACGTTGAAATGAAAAGGGAGAGGGTTAAAAATCAAGCAGACAAACCGAAGTGGGGAGGGGGAAGGGAGGAAGAACAATTTACAGCTGTGGTCAGAAGTGGTCTGGTAACCTGCCTTACTTCACTTCCACTTTGCTTAGCGCTTTCCCTCAGTAAGTCATGTTGTGTGGTAAGAATCTATCATAAGGAACGGATCACAGGGCTTGAGATTGAGGAAAGACGAAAAAAAAAAAAAAACAGTGGAAGAAAGTATTGGTCAAGAGGAGAGTAGCGTATCACATTCATTTCCACTTGATTTAGTGTTTTTCACTCAGTAAGTGCTCTGGTCTGCCAAGAGTCGGTCAGCTGTCATGTACTGTAAGGAGACCGTCAGCGGATCAGAGGACTTAAGACTGAGATAAAATGTTGTAAGATTGTGCGAAGGACTGTGGTACGTTAACAGACTTGTGACCTTGTAGACTGCAGGTGTGTGTGTGTGTGTGTGTGTGTGTGTGTGTGTGTGTGTGTGTGTGTGTGTGTGTGTGTGTGTGTGTGTGTGTGTGTGTGTGTGTGTGTGTGTGTGTGTGTGTGTGTGTGTGTGTGTGTGTTTGTTTGCATCGTTAACTAGTAAAATAAGTTGAGTAAATATTATTATTACTTTTTATTATAATTTTTAGTGTCATTGTTCATTTATATTAGTATTTTCAGCTAGTTGGTCTATCGTAATGTATGACTTTTTTTTTATTATCACTGCCCATGATATGTTATGATCTGTATCTCTTATGACCTGCCTGTGCCTCTGATTTTTTGTTTTTCTTTCTCCTTATTTCCTTCTTTTTATTTTTTTTTGTTTTTTCTTCTTTATTATTATTGATATTATTATTATTATTATTATTATTATTATTATTATTATTATTATTATTATTATTATTGTTGTTACTGATATTATCATTATTATTGCTGATATTATTATTATTATTATTACTGATATTATTATTATTAATATAGGCGAGATCACTTTGGACAAGTTGACGTCAAAGAAAACGGAACAAAATTTTCCCATTTGAACTGTTTTTAGCCAAGTTCTCTTAATGTATTCCCCCTCCACCCCCCCCCTTGGTGGTAAAGAATCCTCGTCAGGTAACCATTACAATCAGGAAAACACGAATGAAAACCACAGTAACATCCACAAGAACCTGCAAGTGATGGAAGGTCGTCGAAACATAGAATACAGCTGCTTCTTTAAGGGGTGACTGGCTGATTTTGGGGCGTGAGCGTGTGGGGTGGAAACGGAGGTTGTGGTCAAGATAAAGCTACGGAGGGAGGAGGGTAAGATGATGTGCGGATGGAATGCAATCCGTTTTGTTGTGTGATGTTTGTTTGTGCATGTAGGTGATTTATTTATTTAGTTATTTGATATATTTATTTATTTATTTATTTTATTTATTCATTTATTTATTTATTTTATTTTATTTTTTATTTTTTTTTGTCGTAGTATTTTATCATTCATCTGTAAAATAATTCATCAATGGAGAGGGAGATTTTTATGAGGGTAGGAGGGAAGGTTGTTTCTCAGGATATTACTTTTCATTAAAGTCTGTGCTTATGCATCAGAGAAAGCGTGGTTGTGTTTTGCAAGTCAGCCAACACTTCCGATGCTCATTGGTGTGACGTCAGCATGCCTAAGTATTGCTTAATACTTGAGTGTAAATTTCATTATAATACGAGTAACATAACTTTTCCTTGTTTTTACGAAAGACTGAAACAAACTAATGCACGAATGTAGAATGCACGTGCTGTGGTATTTATCCTGACAGTGCCAAAATATGCAACCTGTACGGTGATGAAAGAAAATTGGCATCAGACTTAAAATGCAGGCTCTTGGGATGATGGATATAGAGAAGACTTGTATTTTATATGAATGCTGCAGTATCAACGACCACGTTCAAAAGGTACGATCATATCCTTTACGTAAGATGCTAATATTCTTACGTACTTCATCATAAATTTGCTGATTAAAGGCATATTTATATCCATATACCATGACTTGCCGTCTCTCTTAGGTAAGGACGTCTACGCACGTACATACATACGTGCATGCATTCACATTTACATCTTCAAGCATTTCATCATACCTTAATGTACCTAATTTTTCGATGATGCAGGTATGTAATTTAACCTTTTGACCCTTAAAGAATGTGTTAAACTTAATAAAATATAGTTCAAGTTTTATGTATGATGCAAATTTAAATGAAAATGTTGAAAGACACAGACACAATTGAGAGCAAGTTTAGTAAAGGTGATATTGTTCATTGCTTCGTCTGTTTGTGTTCTACCTGCCGTGAGTGATACTGGCGATAAGTCTGTACGCCCTGGTCTCACTTACCTCCCTAAAAAATAGATAAGTAAGTAAATGAATGAAATAAAAGAAAATAATACAGCAAATAGACGAATAAATGGAATGAAAAATAAAGATAAATTAATAAATGAAAATAAATCGAATAATAGAAAAAAATATAATGAAATGCATTAGTAAATAAAATGAAATGATACATCAATAAAAAAAAATAATAGACAGACAGATATATAAATTGATAAATATGGATGCAAATATAAACATGCAGTTAAAATAAGAGGTAATCGATCGACGTCTCCTACTGGAATGCATAGAAATACGAACACATATAAAAACAACCCGAACTGTGGCAAGAGAAAGATGAAGAATATAATGAAGCACAAAAAAGAAAACAATGTACGAGTATATAACGTCCGGATAAAAAAACAAATACAGTAAAAAAAATACGGATTTCACGAGAGAATGTAAAGAAAACAATGTACTAACGGCATTGTGAGTGCGCTTTTCTCTCTCTCTCTCTCTCTCTCTCTCTCTCTCTCTCTCTCTCTCTCTCTCTCTCTCTCTCTCTCTCTCTCTCTCTCTCTCTCTCTCTCCATGTTATTCCTAGGACAGTCTCCATAATACGTAAAAATAAGTAAATAAGTAATGCAGGAGAGACTCAAGGGTAATGAGCTCCACTGGCCTCATCATTCCTTTGAAAATCATTAAGCCAGTGGTGGTAATTGACGGCTTCATTATATCAAGTCCGTCACAAGTGTGGAGAGAACAGCTTTGTCGGCGTCTCATTCCCAGAGTCTTTCTGTTGTACTTGTAAATAATAATGATAATAATGATAATAATAATAATAATAATAATAATAATAATAATAATAATAATAATAATAATAATAATAATAATAGTGATAATAATAATAATAATAATAATAATAATAATAATAATAATAATAATAATAATAATAATAATAATAATAATAATAATAATAATAAAATAGAGAAATATTATACAAGGATTGAGTGAGGGGCGAAAGAAATATACAGCAGTGAGTGAAGGATGAAGAAAACTACACAACAATGAGTGATAGGTGAAAAAAAAAAAAAAAAAAAATAAAAAAAATAAAATAAAATATATATATATATATATATATATATATATATATATATATATATATATATATATATATATATATATATATATATATATATATATATATATATATATATATATATATATATATATATATATATATATATATATATATATATATATATATATATATATATATATATATATATATATATATATATATATATATATATATATATATATATATATATATATATATATATATATATATATATATATATATATATATATATATATATATAAACGACAACTGTGCAGGAATGAGTGAAGGGATTGGTAACTTGTTTTCCTAATAAACTTTACCACGGGTGCTCTGTTTGCTTTACTATACCGCGCCAAGAAAAAAAAATCAATGAATAAAATGTATTCTCAGTGATTTTAATGATGTCTTAGGGAAAGAAAATAAAGAAAAAGATAGACTGAGTGTGTCTGTTGAGAGAGGAATTGGATACGTTTTTTTTTTCTTTCTTACTTAAACTCACGGTACTATAGTACATTTACCTTTACTATACTGCCTCAAAGGACACACACATACACAAAAAAAAAAAAAAAAAAAGTAAGGCGTGGTAGTCAGGCTGACAGGTCGGTTGCCTGAAAACAGGCGGCGACTGTGATTCCCATTTCTGACCAACGTATATAAACAGTAAAATGATATATCTTAGTCAACTCCAAACCGTCAACATAATTTCTTAAATATGGACAAGGATTTTTGTCGTATAATAGTCCTATACAAACTACTTGGTAATTGCTTTAAAATAGCAATTGCACGTAATCTCATTATTATTTCAATTTATTGCTTTTGTTCAAAGATATATGAAGACTATTTTGTTCTGCAATGAAAATATTCATAGATTAAATGACTGTACTAAAATGCCTTCTATAATCTTATATATAATACTAATTATGGAGTGGTTGGAAGGCTTACATTTGTACAGGACCCCACTATATATATATATATATATATATATATATATATATATATATATATATATATATATATATATATATATATATATATATATATATATATATATATATATATATATATATATATATATGTCAGATGATAAAAAAAAAAAAGTTGAAAAAATGTCATGTATCATCCTGCCAGAAACCTTGTGGCGGCGACATGAGATGACTGGCTGAGCCTCGCAGACCAGCCGTAACAGGGACCACTAATGGCTTGTTAAATCATCACCACAACAAGGTCGGTGCGCATTGGTTTCGACCTGTCACTGGCGAGACGTGAGCCTGGATTGCTCCAGTCATGGTCATGGAGACTAAGCACCATCATGAAGATGAAGTGTCAGACGATAACAAAGTGTTGGTAAGGTTTGAAGAATTTCATAAACAATTTTGCTTTCTTTTTAATTTCACAAACAAAGAGTAATTTTAAATTTCAAAGACACAAAGGAAGAGAATTCGTAGTCATGCCAGAGCGATCAATACTTTGGAAGGCGTAGAAACAGAGGTTAATCACAGATTATTTTGTATTCTCGGCGCATAACATCTGAAGCTCTATGGTCTTTGTGTTTAATGATGATGATAGTAATTATTATCTCCAGCAGGCGGCGAAGGTTGTTTCAGACCCACACGATGACACGAATCGTTTATTGAGTCCGATTGAATCCGCTTGAATTTGGTCAAAACCTGAAGACGTACATTAATGATCATAGATAATATTCTATATGAATAATTTGTGTAATACAGGTATGATTCTGCACGTTACTTATTGGATAATGTATTCTTACACAGACAGTTATTAGACTTACGTGTTTGGGTCTTGAGGTAATCGTTAAGTAACGCGCACGCCTTTTCTGACAGGTGCTTTAGGTAGATCTATCTACTTCTGTCTCTGCAGCAACACACGTCCTCCCTGCACGAGTGTCCTTAGCAAAGTGTCCCTCGTTATCCTTCAGCGACGGTGATAAGGCCGGCATCATCTTAGCTTCCTGTCATAACAAGCATCCTTCATCTCCTTCCATCAACACTACCTCAACACCGACCGTACAAGAATTCGCTGACTTAGGCCTCGTCTTGGTCCTCGCCCTGACCTCCAGGTCCTTTCCTTCCTCATTGACAAACTCGCTTGCACAACAACAACTTCTTCCACCCGCTTGGCGGCAACAGTAATGATAATAATAATAATAATGATAATAATGATAATAATAAGAATAATAATAACAATAATAATAATGGTGATGATAAGTTTACAAGACTGCAGCTTTAAAGTGTGTGTGTGTGTGTGTGTGGGTGGGTGTATAGGTCACTCCCTATCCCCACCATTCCTCTCGTCACTAAGTGGGAATATCCGGACTGGTCACCTCATCTGTCCGGGCGCCTCCAGCTCCAGTCACCTCACCCGAACCCTCGCAATCACTGTCTGTCATCATGACGGCACGCACACCTCAATAAACCGCCCCTTTCTCTCTCTCTCTCTCTCTCTCTCTCTCTCTCTCTCTCTCTCTCTCTCTCTCTCTCTCTCTCTCTCTCTCTCTCTCTCTCTCTCTCTCTCTACACACACACACACACACACACACACACACACACACACACACACACACACACACACACACACACACACACACACACACACACAATGTAGGGCACATGTAAACATATAATGCTGTGCAGCATCATGGAGTCGTGGCAGTACATGGTGTGAGAACAACAACACCGTCCAACACACAGAACACACCAACAAGCGTAGAAGAAAAAACTCTTGTCTTTGAATAACTGTTCCTTTATTACTCTATATAGTAACATGCGTAATTTGTCTACACCCTGATTGAAAGATATTATATTTCCTTGTCTGCAAACAGAAATTGACACACTAATATATATATATATATATATATATATATATATATATATATATATATATATATATATATATATATATATATATATATATATATCATGCATATATCAATTATTGGATTTTCCCTAGCTTTACACTGTTCTCATCCGTAATATATATCTAGTAATGTTTCGGAATGCACAATTTGAAGGTTCTTTTTTTCTCTTTATGGAATGATAAATGGCTACATGACAAATAGAAACACAGGAACATACACAAAACACATGCAAATTTAAATTTTTGTTCATCAAGTAATTGATATGATGAAAGAATCTTAGGTGTAGACTAGCAAGAACTTGTGGGAGTTATGGAACGACCTCGGTTCAGCCTCCCAGTTCTCACTCATAAAATATGGAGGTGAAGCTGGTAAATAGTGTAATATATTGTTGTGATTGCGTTTTTCCTCCATGAAATCCAATCCTGGGAAAGATTTGGAATTTGAATACTTCATAAGCAATCTTCATGTACTGATGATTTGTTAACTTTAGTTTCATTTAAGTTTTAGGATGTCAAGAAACTCATTAGATGAACGAAAGCATTAGTCACGAATAGATGTTAAGTTGTGTTTTTGTACAGTCAATATTAGTAATTTAGCTGAACCATTGGGAGACCATAATGACTATTTTGCCTTCTGACTCTCAGAAGACGAAAAAGACACCATCTATGGTACTGTTGCCATTGATTTGTCTTCATTGTCGTCGTCGTCATCGTCATCAGTGTTGCTGTTGTTGTTATTTGCTGCTCTTCCTGCTTCTGTTGTTGTTATTGTTTTTGTTTATTGCTGCTACTGCTGCTTCTGTTTGTTGTTGTTGTTGTTTTTGTTGTTGTTGTTGTTGTTGTATTTGGTGGTGGTGAATCTTGTTGTTGTTGTATTTGGTAATGATGGTGCTCTTGTTACTGTGGTGGTTGTCAGTGATGGTGGTGGTGGTGTGGTCAGGGTAGTGGTGGATTTGGAGTCCGTTTTGCTGTTATACCTTTATTTTATGCTGGACGTTACGAGTGATTCATATTCCCTTATTTTTTTTAACGTTTTGCTCCTCTTTTAAGTGGTGCTTTCAAAGGCAACACTGATGATCAGTGGTGCAGAATCTTCTTTCAAACTGCTATTAGAATTATTAAAATCGTCTAGAAAATTCCATTGACTTCCACTTCAGCCTATTAGAAATAAACGACATAACGTTTGGGAATATGCCCCATATTGGGGAGATACATTCTCTTTATTGTATTCCTTTAATACCCAGTTTGCCAATCCACCTCCCCGAATGAGGGGCCTGCTGGCCAGGTAGTTTTCAAAGCTGGCAATGAATTCCCTAACAATGGGATGACACTTGTAATCTCCGCTGTTGGTGCATGAATTATGGGGGAGTCATCAAAATCCTAATATGTGTCCAGAGGAGGCTCTCCTCAGGGACAGGTTCCTTTTCGTAGCAGTCAAGCACGGCGGCAGAGAGCCAGCCCTCCTCCAGCGCCTTCAGCAAGTCTGCCTCACTAAAGATGTCCCCGCTCCCCACATTCACTAGCACTGGCCTACTGCTGGCTCTCCTGAGCACTGCGTCCCCATGCAGGCCGCGCGTAAGGCGCGTGAAGGGCAGCAATTTGACCAGGTAATGGCAGTCTTTGGGAAAGCAAGACCCTCCCGCCTGTACCACAACTGGTCTACAAATGGTTCAAAAAGAAGAATGAGAGAATGAGAAGAATGAGAGTGAGATGTCCTGACGAGGCCATGCACGCGACACCCAAACTCTTTAAGCGCCTTGGCTGTTATGAGGCCGACCTTGCCGAGACCCATCACGCCTACATGCCTTATGTGTAATAAGATAACACCCTCAAGATGGCAATGACCACTATTGCTGCCTTTCCTTCCTCCTACCCTCACCTCCCTTCCTTCTTCCTACCCTCCCCTTTAATAGCTGTTAGCACCTTCATATTCAAATGCCCTGTAACTTCTAGACCCTGGCGTTACAAGCATCTGAACAAACTCTTTCTAAGTTAGAATCATTTGATTTTTAATTTCGGGTGAGTATGTGATATTCATCACATGACACTTTGTAAAACGTTGTGCAGTAGAATGGGGCTATACCGGTGCATTACATGACAGAACAACAAGATAGTCGGACACTTTTCAGCTACAAAACAGGTGAAAGTAACAAAGGTGAAAGTAACAAAATGTCTAAAGTCTGAAGTACGTTCATTGTACATTTCATATTTCAAATATTAGATGCACAGTATTTTTCACAATTCGTCAACATCACTATCAACGACAGCAGTTACAAGTATTATTTCCATAATTGTTTACACATGTAAGATGCTGACACACAACACACACACACCATAGAATGCTTAGCAGCATATATTTTTATGCACCATCATGGAGTTTTTGCAGTACGTCGTGTGAGAACAGCAGAACGGTCCAGCAAGCATCACATGCCAGTAGCTAAAGAAAAGTCTTTAAAGTCATTGAAATATTATTTCCTTTATTATTGAACACAGCAACATATGTATTTTGTCTACATTATCAAGACTGATTGTTCTTACTACTGAACATAGTAACGTATGTATTTTGTTTACATTATCAAGACTGATTGTTCTTCAACCCCACTACTGTGTCCCTGACATAAGCGGTCACTGAGCTTTAGACTCAATTTAAAGTTTGAACCCCATTTCACTTGTTTAGTACCCTGCTTGACAATCCACCTGCCCATCTAATGATTGGCTGGTTATGAAATTTTTAAAGTGGGCCCTGAATTCTTGTGCAATGAGACAACACCTTACGTCTTCCTTGACGATACTTGAATTATGAGGCGTCATCACCACCCCTAGGATGTGCCCAGAGGAGGCTCTCCTCAGGGACAGGTTCCTTTTCGTAGCAGTCAAGCACAGCGGCGGAGAGCCAGCCCTCCTCCAGCGCCTTCAGCAAGTCCGCCTCGCTAATGATGTCCCCGCGCCCCACGTTCACGAGCACTGGCCTTCTGCTGGCTCCGCTGAGCACTGTGTCCCCGAGCAGACCGCGCGTAAGGGGCGTGGAGGGCAGCAAGTTGACCAGGTAATCGCAGTCTTTGAGGAAGTAAGCAAGACCCTCCCGCCCATGCCACAGCTGGTCCACAAATGGTTCTATAGAGGAACGGGATCGAGGTGTCCTGACGAGGCCATGCACGCGACACCCAAATCCTTTGAGTGCCTTGGCTGTCGTGAGGCCGATCTTGCCGAGACCCATCACACCTACAGTCAGCTGGGAAAGGCTGCGGAAGGTGTGGAAGGTTTGCCACCCTCTGTAGTCCTTGTTGATCTGCTTCATGTGGGTGTCCATCCCAAGCCACGCTCGTGGCACACGATCTGGCCCACCACATACTCGGCCAACATGAGGGCCAGTCCATCACTGGTACTGCGGGTCAAAATGAAGGGAGGTTCTTTCTCTGGACTCAGAACCTTCATCACTCCATCGACCCCAGCTGTCGTCACATGTGCCCAACGAAGGTTTGCCAGAAAGTAAAATCCTTTGCGTACCAGCACTTGGGTCAGTGTTTTGTGGATCACAGAGCAAGATCTCTGTCTCTGACAAGAGGTTCAGTTCTTCATCTGTCAAGTCCTCTTTCAGTTTTTTTGTAGTAATCGTTGAATCCAAAGCCGTGGGAACGAGCGTTGACCACTGTTGTGTCCGGTAGGCTGTTCGAGAGAGCGTCAGCGAGACCCGGGATTATGGAAAAGACGTGGACAGTGTGTTTAGTGCGCTCCATCATCTTTCTGACTGAAGACAACGTTGGAGTGTTTATACTAGCACATTTGGAGGCGTGACCCCGCATGCTTATATCTGTGATGTGGCAAACTCAACACATGTTTATGAAAACATGGCTACATCCCACTGGCCTGACAGCAGCGCAGATCCTATTGAAAACGCATGAAAACTGCTGGAGAAGAATAAAACTCCTGATTACCATTAAAGTCATTCTCGTTCTTCATATGCTCAAGATGTACTGGTAAATTATAAAGTATAACATGCTCTCTGATATTAAGTGTTTTTATACAAGGTAAATATTGTGGTGACTATTTCCTGGCGGCACGTTACAGGAGTGAGAAGTAGGGGAACGTCCTTGATCTTTTGTATTTTGTTCTCCGGCACGTTATCTAGTTACCTTCATTAGTGGCCAACAGATTCCTCTTATACAGTATAATGTGGAGCAGCGCAGGGGCCGTTCAAGTGGAAGATTCACAACCTGAAGTAAACTTTGCTTTGAATTCTTTCAAGAGGAGGTTTCAAGATACTCCTCCAATTTTAGATAATCATTCTCTCTCTCTCTCTCTCTCTCTCTCTCTCTCTCTCTCTCTCTCTCTCTCTCTCTCTCTCTCTCTCTCTCTCTCTCTCTCTCTCTCTCTCTCTCTCAGCCCTAGGCCAGTGTCCCTCTAACATAAAGAAAAGTTAATAGTGCTAGGCTAGGCTTACCGAAATATATATGGAAAACATGAATATGGTTCTTGCCTCTACGAATTATAAACGTGTATTTATATTGAATTCCTAAACCATTTTTTGGAATTGCAGTCATAACATGAAATCACACACGTGTCCACACGAGATGTCACTCATAAATACACGAATGGCGAATTAGTAATTCCTATGAATTGTGTTTGTATCCACCTCACTGTAACTCTTGCAGTGACCTTTCTTATTTAGAACTTCAATAATTACGAGTACTGTTACTTGCACTCCCGTTTGGCACCCTAACAATGGTAACTGTAACAAAAAGCGAAAGAGAAAAAGAAGCAGGATATATTTCAAGATTCATGACCTGGTGAAAAAAGAAAATTATATAATTTCGCTGTCTCATATCACTTGCTTATATTTGTCATGAAAAGTGGCAGGATTTTTATTTATTTATTTATTTTATTTTATTATTATTTCTTTTTTATTTATTTATTTATTTTTTTCGGTGACTTGTACTCCCGAGTGGTGTATACGTGAGTACACCACTCGTTGGATACCAGAGCGGGTCGGACCCATACATAGTTTGTACCTTCTCCTACACCAATCCACACACAGACACAATTTGGTCGGTCACGTAGATAGTGATTGCATCGTCCGCATCGTCTTCGAGAGTTGTCGTGGATATAAAATGAGATTTTCACGTAACGTATGGTGAAATGTCATTTTTATTTAAAGAAAATGGTTTCTACACGTAGAATTCTGCTTCTTTTAACGATATATATGCAAGGTGATGCATGAAGTGAGATACTGAATGCGGGAGCGCGCAGCACGGGATTCTGAGAAGTGTGCCATCTTTGTTTCATTTTGACAGACTTTTTCTCCTGGTTCAAGGTTCTAGCCAACCAATAGAACTGCCACACGAAATGAACGCATCCAGTATAATGAGTACATTATTTTCATGCGCTGGCACACACACACACACACACACACACACACACACACACACACACACACACACACACACACACACACACACACACACACACACACACACGACGCAGTGGGTTAGCGCGCTGATTCACAACCGGGAGGCCTCGAGTTCGATTGCTGGCCCAGGTCAAAAGTCTTTTGGTCGGACTTCTCTGCAGTGTAGCCCCTGTTCACGTAGCAGTGATGAGGTACCTGGTATAAGTCGGGAGCTGTGACCCGCTGCTCAGTGGGGAGGAACAAAATCCAGAAAAAAATACACGGGGTAGCCAGATCATTTCGGGCATGGTGTACCAGGTTGGTTGGCGCCATCTGACACCTATAGTTAATGTATACTCTTGATGTAATGTGTATATTAGTATGTATGTTGATATGTAATATGTGAATTTTTCATCCGATAAGGCTGCCAACAAATAAACTGATTATTATTATCATTATTATTATTATTGTTATTATTATTATTATTATTATTAATATTATTACATTCACACACACACACACACACACACACACACACACACACACACACACACACACACACACACACACACACACACACACACACTGCTTTCTGGTTTATTTCAACAGAACAGCGGCTTGCAGGGGCGCCAGCTGTTCCGCTGTCCTTTCCTTGCTAGCTCACCCTCCCTTCAGTAGGTGGCCGTCATTTCGCCCTACAAACGAGTGTGCAAAGCCGCCTGGAGTGGCGCGTACTTCCCGATTGGTGGCACTCCCTTCACCGTACGTCACTTACGAGAAGTGACCGATGGTCACTTCTCGTCCTTCATTTAGTAACTGATGCGCTTTAGTGGCAGATTTTTTACGCACTGACGCACCTTAATCTTCATACACAGACTCATTGATTGATGAGGTCTGCACGCTGAGGCAGCAACCCTCCTCTGCTGCCAGACTCAGTAAGTGCCTTGTGGGCGACGGTCATGGTTGGTCTGTGGGTACTGCCACGTCAAGATTGTACTTTGATTCTTTTTTTTCTCTATCTCACCGACCTGCAGGTCTTTCAAAAGAACTCCAAGACGATGTAGAAACGCCTTGCTACAGTGACACAACAGCTCATCGTTACCGTGTTGACACTTGGGGCGCTGCCAACACTGCCTCATTACCCTGGACAAGTCTGCAGGACTCGTGCTTTACGGGCAGCTTACAAGCTTCCCTAATGCATTCAGTAGTTTTCTCCCTGCGGCGCAACACACTGTTTTCAGTCCGACGTTCGTGAAATCGAGGACTAATGTGAAGCTTTGCTAGCGCGGGGGTGTGGTCCAGACAGACATCCGATGAGTGGTGCTTTGTGAGCGGTGATCCTCCAGCCGCCAGGGTCACTGCCAGCTGAGGTGACTAGGCTTGCGGCTGGCCTTGGGGAAACGGAGATACTGCCTCACTTCTTCCTTCTCACACACACACACACACACACACACACACACACACATACAGATGGAATAGAGAGAGAGAGAGAGAGAGAGAGAGAGAGAGAGAGAGAGAGAGAGAGAGAGAGAGAGAGAGAGAGAGAGAGAGAGAGAGAGAGAGTTTATCAACCACTGCAACTTTATACACACACACACACACACACACACACACACACACACACACACACACACACACACACACACACACACACGCACACGAACCTACTGAGCATTTCCATCACAGCATCACGGCAGTATAGGTGACCTTGGCCCTCAGAATGTTTTAGTGCGGCATGGCAGTCGTGAGGTGTGGTGCGATGTGAGAGAGAGAGAGAGAGAGAGAGAAGAGAGAGAGAGAGAGAGAGAGAGAGAGAGGAGAGAGAGAGGAGAGGAGAGAGAGGAGAGAGAGAGAGAGAGAGAGAGAGAGAGAGAGAGAGAGAGAATCGGAGTTATGTGACATGCTCTATCCGTAGTCTGAGGCGAGTGAGATTGACGCAAAGGACACATCAGTCTCTCTTCCTGTGGGTGTGGAAGGCGAAGTTTGTGTAGCGCATCCCGGAGGTTTGGGGCGGCACGGAGCGAGAGCTGGACGAATACTTGATGCTGCTCGGGCTGAATTGGAGTTACCGGCCCCTTTCTACACACACACACACACACACACACACACACACACACACACACACACACACACACACACTACTCACTTGATAGCAGTGATGTCAGGCCGTGAGTTGCAGCATTAATCAATAGGACGTGGCAGAGGCGATGGCAATGACTGTGATGTTAAGCTGTGGCGATGAGCAGGAGGGCAGGAGTGACGGCCCGCTGACTGTAGGAAACACTTGACACCACACCTGACATTCACACTACCGCCACCATGACGCACGGTCGCAGGGGAGTAGGGAAAGTGAAGGGGGGAAGGAAGGAAACTGTGCTCTCTCTAGGGAAGCTCGCGAGGCAAGATCTTTACCACTACCACCTGACAGGGCGCTCAATGCTCCACTGGTGTGTGTGGCGGCGGGCTGGCTGCTTGGGCTGCCGCGGCGGAGGGACGGGGAGGGAAGGAGGAAGGGGCCACGGGAGGCATGGAGGAGTCAATGGGTGGAGCTGTTTCTCCCCCGCCGCTGTTCCTCCCTTTCCTCTCCTACCCTCCCTCCAACCTTGTCGCCTTCCCTCTCCCTCTGTGTATGGTATAATAGGCAGTGCGAATTAACACGTCGTGGAGAGAGAGAGAAAGAGAGAGAGAGAGGATCTATCAGTTACACACACACACACACACACACACACACACACACACACACACACACACACACACACACTGGGAGGCGAGGCAGTCACTCAAAACAGGTTCTGACACTCAAGACGAAATTGAAGGAAGCAGCATAATTTAGGATGAAGATAATAATGCTACATAAGTATGAAGGCGATAGGGAGAGAGAGAGAGAGAGAAGAGAGAGAGAGAGAGGAGAGAGAGAGAGAGAGAGAGAGAGAGAGAGAGAGAGAGAGAGAGAGAGAAGTGGGTGGTGCCGGGTGCAGGGTGTGGGTGGGCCTTTTCCACGGTGGACTTCCCAAATTTCGCCCCCCGCCTCGGAACGGATCACAGGACGAGTATCGAGGCTTGCCACTCTTGTCCACCAGATGGCAGCACCGCGCCAGGTCCCCGCGCCGGATTTCTACTGACGCGGGGCTTCCTAGGAAAAGGGTAAATACCAAAAGTTAATGAATTTTCACCGACTTGGGATGTCTTTTTTTTTTCTCGTATTGAGTGAAAGTTCCGTAAAAGATAACCGTATAGTTTTCATTGTTTCCTGATGATGAATGGCCCAGCTCTGAATAAGTGTCAGATATATATACGAGGTTACGTCAATACAAAGCAGCTAGGTAATTTTACTTGAGTGTTCCTGTATATTATAAACTCGTAATTTCACACCGTCGCCAGTTTTGTTATTTTTTTGCTCTGTGCATTGCGTGTTAACATTGAGAGCACTGTAAATATGGTTTGTATTGAGACAAGAGAGAGAGAGAGAGAGAGAGAGAGAGAGAGAGAGAGAGAGAGAGAGAGAGAGAGAGAGAGAGAGAGAGAGAGAGAGAGAGAATGCTATCTCCTCTCGGCTACACAACTACTTGAGAGACTGTAGTGCAATACTGTTTAGAAAGTTGTAGATGGTAATACAAAAAAAAAAAAAAAGAGAGAGAGAGAGAGAGAGAGAGAGGGTGGGGGGAGGGGCTAGTAAAAAAAAATCCGCTCAAACTGAGAGCTTTTTAAGCCTCAACTGAAAAGAAAAAATCTTCAACACATTAACAGGTTGCTAACGGAACCAGGGCAATTCTTACTTCAGATGAGTAGCTTTAGACGACTTGACTGAACGAAGACAAAGGAACATGCACTAAAAGACTCGAAATACACGACTACTGAGGGCTGTCTTTCGGGGACTACACCCTCCCCCCCAAAAAAAAAAAAAAAAAACTAACAACAGAAACATATAACAACATACGGCAAGCTGCAAGAAGCCATCAGACCTACACATGGTAGTTTATTTATAAAACATACCTATCTATAGTTTCATCCATCATTCAAAACTAGCACCACACTTTCATTTCTCAAAAAGAAACTTTAGAACCAAGAATAGAGCGTAAAGTAGTACATGTATCGTAGCTTTGTTTCTGTTGATGTTTTTCTCAAGGCGGCAAACACTCGATGTAGATACAAAATTACGTACTCTACTTCATCACAGACAAGGATGGTTACTCTCATTCTCCCCCACCCTTTTGCCGGAAGTGCTTCACCCCACCCTGACGTTGCTAAACTCTGACTGGAACAGGAGAGAGAGAGATAGAGAGAGAGAGGAGAGAGAGAGAGAGAGAGAGGAGAGAGAGAGAGAGAGAGAGAGAGAGAGAGAGAGAGAGAGAGAGAGAGAGAGAGACTGGGAAGAAAGTGAGGGAGGTTGAAAGAAATAAGAAAGAGGAGAAAAGAAGGGAAAGTGAGGAGGAGGAGGAGGGAGGAGGAGGAGGAGGAGGAGGGAGGTGCGGAGAGCAGGAGGTTATGCTGAGCGTCAGAGAAACCTGATATAACTCATTAATAACGTTTATTTAAAGAGAAGAGGAGGAGGAGAAGGAGGAGGAGGACAGAGGCAGCCAGTGTGTATAGTACGTGTGTGTGTGTGTGTGTGTGTGTGTTTGTGTGTGTGTGTGGCTTCAATTGTAACTTGAGATAATCTAACATGAAGGCCACAGCAGTCATTGGCTTTGATTCTTCTTTGTAGGCTCAGCTCTTAGGAATATGTTGAGTCAGTCTCTCTCTCTCTCTCTCTCTCTCTCTCTCTCTCTCTCTCTCTCTCTCCTCTCTCTCTCTCTCTCTCTCTCTCTCTCTCTCTCTCTCCTTGAATGTAAGAGAGCGAAAAAATTAAATGCAACCTGTTTAATTGCACGTTACATAAGTTTGTGTTTAGGTGTTCAGTTCATTCTGAGTTTGCTGCATTGAAAGATTTTATGTCTTGCTATTTGTATATTGAAATCATGCCATATACTTACTGGACTGGAGTTTTGGTGTTTTCTGTCTTTAGTTTGCTTACTCTTGTTCATGTTTTAGTTCTTGTTCTTGTTCTTTTCCTTCTTGTACTTTCTTTCCTTTTTCCTCTTCTTCTTCTTCTTCGTCTACTACTACTACTACTACTACTGCTAACATCACCACCAACCACTATATCATACTTTTACTATCATAAACATCAAAACACTCGATCCACCATCCATCCATTCTTTCATCCATTCCTCTCAGACATTCCCTTGATGCCGCAACCCACAACTCAATCCGGTGTGATGTTTGTCTGTGCTTGAGAGTTGTGTCCCTTATGCGGTGGAGGTGAAGAGGAAACGGAGGACGAAGAGAAGGAGGCGGAGGAGAAGGAAAAGGAGGAGGAGGAGAGATTGGAGCAAGGTTGTGGGTAAGACTGAGAAAGAAGTGTGGTGATAAGTGTGTGAAGCGTGGACAGCTTGGTGGGTATTGGGGAAGTGGTGGGTGTTTGGTTTGTTGTCGTTTGGTTTTCGTTGGTATGTTAGTCAGCTGGGGTATATAAAGTATATAAAGTCGTGCCGTTGCCTTTTTAGTGGGTGGCGTTGTGTGTGGTGTGTGGTGTGTTGTGTCTTGTGGAACGGACTCAGTAATCATGTAGTTAGTGCTAGGACACTAGAGAGCTTTAAGAGAAGATTAGACAAGTTTATGGATGGGGATAGCAGATGGAAATAGGTAGGTGTGTTTCATACAGGGACTGCCACGTGTAAGCCTGGTCGATTCTTGCAGCTTCCCTTATTTCTTATGTTCTTATGTTCTTATGTCTCTTTCTGCGGTGTGTGCGAAAGGGAGGCTGGAGAAACTAGAATGATGCGGTTAATAGTTTTCTTTTTTTCGTCTAAAGAAAGTTCGCTACAGGCTACAAAAAGTGCCCCAAAAGACGATTTAATTGCTATTTACCCTAGAAGTGGAAAGAAATCTTCCTTTAATAGCAACTAGTTCAGATAGTCCTTAGTTATGAATTCGGAATGAGTTTTATTTATTTATTTATTTTATTTTATTTATTTTTTTTCTTCAGCATTGACAGGAAATAGCGACCCAACTCTCTTAGCAGCCCAGTAAGCTCCCCACCATTACTCTCCGCGTGGCGTTGATAAGGTCACATGAAAGCCTGCCCAGGTATGCGGCTCGGTGCTCGCTGTGTAGCCGGTGGGAACCTGCAAAAAACCGGTCCTCGGGGTTGAGGAAAGGTTAGTGGGGACGCCGCCTCCGCCAACGCCACACTAACCCGCCCCAGGTGCTGTTTGTGAAAGTCGCCCCCACGCATGAGCCCTGCCGGCGTCAGCAGCAGCGTTGTGGCGGCGCTGGGCGGATGCTGAGGATGAATGGAGTGATGCGGGAGAGTGAGGGTGCGGCGAGTGGTGCTTGGCTGGGGTCTGGCTGCATCATGAGGACTGAAACGGGTTGGCTGGGGACGTTTGTAACCTTGCCTTCGTGTTTCCTCTTGGGCAGGCGGCTATTAAACTGTCTGGCGGGAAGTGGGGCGCGTATTCACTTTTTATCTCCCAGCTTAAGAGAATATGTAATGCTGCATGTTCTTGCTGGTTTTTATGCGACGATTAGCAAGTCAGCGTTATGATGTAGAGTGAAGCATGCCAAGCGCAGGGCAGGATTATGGTACCTTGACCCTCACCACAGGAATTCCCCTCTGGGTTGTGAAGGCCCTCACAGTTCCTACGCCCATCACCTTGGAGCACCAGGGGAAGGAGAGGAAGGGTTCTGGAGAGGCCCCCTTTTAAGTTCCGTGCAGACCAGCAGCCCGCCCTCACCTCTACCTCCAGCCCCGCCCACCACCAGCGGTGTCTCATGCCTGTGATGCTCGTCTTAACTTGAAGGTTGTTGTTGTTGCTGTTGTTGTTGTTGTTGTTGTTGTTGTTGTTGTTGTTGTTGTTATTGTCGTTGCCCTTCTTGTTCTGTTTGTTTTTGTTATTGTTATTGTTGTTGTTGTTGTTGTTTTCTTTCGTGTCGTTATTCATGCTGCTGGTGTTGCTGCGAAATACATTGCAATTTGCTGATTATTACCAATGGACCTGTTTTCCGTCGTGAATTGCACTTATTTTTTCCCCCAGAGATCTTACTTTATAGTACGTGATGGTAAGTCTACCTTGTAACTTTCGCTTCTTAACTAAAACCACCTCAGGCTACTAAATTTCTTTCAGTACTTATCGTGACACACAAATCCTCTTTCACGAGACGCCTGCTTGAGGTGGAAGGCCGGTGCAGCAGTAAATAGTGCACTTTTTCCTTCTACACTGGACGAGAAGACATCCTCCACCAAGGTCAGTTGAAGTCCTTAGAGCTTGACTCCTGGGGATACGCATTACGCCGTGTCACCAGCCTTCTCATGCCGCCGCCACTGAGCCTGCACGCCGCGATCTGGAGGAAGCATAGTCATGGTCAGAAATCAAGTAATCTGCCACACTCACCTCTACTTTGTTTTGCGCTTTCTGTCAATCTCAGGTCTTGTTTCTCAGTCACCCCTTTTTCGTTTGTTAGTTAACCAACGAAACCACTTCAGCTATAATCGGGTTTCACAATCAACTTTGGCTGCTGCTTTTCAATTGGGAGAGTACGAAAAATTGGAACTGATAAAGTAGCTTTGGGAAGGTGCCTTTTTGTAACCTATCCTACAGAAATGTTGCACATGTTTTTAAGAGCCCTAACAAATGGGAGGAGCGTCTTGGTTGGGCAGCTCACGAAAAGACTGTGGACCTGACCCGTAATCTGATCTGCCTACTGTCTCCTAACGAAACCCTTACAGTTGCTAGACTTCTTGGCCGATCAGAGAACGCAAGACTGAGAGAAAATTCTAAACATAATGGAAGACAGTATGATATTCTAGTTGGCTACACCACGACTGTACCTGAGGAGCATTGAATGGGGAGAGGATGCGCGTGGTCTTTCTGTCCATTAAGGCGGCGGGCTGTTTTGGGTTTTGCGCGACATGAAATAGAGACGACTCTTTATTATTCCTGCAGGTAGTCAGAAAACATTACCTTCAAAACGGCATTTTTCTTGTATTCTCCCTTCACAATCGGGTCGTAGTCTGCGCCACTCATCCCTTCATTCTCCTAAGAGGTCGTTGTGTCTTAGGTTCAATTGTCGTCGTGTGGGAGGAGCTGCCACTCATTTAGACTGTATGAACAATATGACGGCACATCCTGTAATTTCCTTATCCGTGCAGCTCAATATGTCGAGGTTCCTCAGCTTGCCATCACTCCCCAGCACAACAGACAGCTTGTGGGTGGTGAACAGGGCATTAGTGTGCTGATAGTGGTGGTGGTGCATACAGGGACGGAAAATGGTTACGTAATGGTAGTTTGCCTGGATACAGGTGGAGAATGTACTCTGGCTGGTGGTGGTGGTGGTGGTGGTGGTGTTCCAAGGTCACGCTCTGGGTATGGTGCATCACGACAAGCCACACTCGCCCTTACATAGAATGATCAGAATGACGCTGCGTATTTTTAAGGGAGGGTTGGTTGAGCCGTGCTGCACACCCTATCTGAATCTCTCCTTCCTTTCCCTCCGCCATTTATACTTTATACACCTCCCACTTTACGTTACACAGTGTAGTTTATCCTAGACAACTCCGTGAGAGCCAATGGAGTGGTATCTTCTCTATATGTACTTGTTTATGATGCACCGTTTTCATTCACTTGTCTAAAACAGATGTGTAGTCTTTACAGTGGTGAACTGCTCGATTTCCTGGTCGTTCAACCTGAAAAAAAAAATCTCGGTTTTCCTCAAGATCGTGCCAGTCAAGTATGAGAAAATAAGATGATGTGTATAAAAGAACGATGAATATGGAGAAAGAAGACAGAAAGACCGAGAAAGTGACGGATTAACAAATCAAGATATGATGATTTAGGAGCTTCGAAGGGTGTACATATGTTTACAGCAGAAATGTGTGAAGAAACTCAACTTGTGCAATTTCACATGACATTAGGAAAAGTTTAGTGATGCCACATGAAAGTAAGAAGACATGAACACAGACAAATGCTATCCAGGCATCTGCTTGCTCACCACCACACGCCTGCTCGGAGAGCGAGGGGGCTCCTGACGGGGATCTAGTAGCTAGGCAGAGATGACCTTCGTGTGTATCTTCGTGAGTCGCTCTGCTGAGAAGGGACAAAAGAGGCCAAGTCACCGGGTGTATTACTGTATAAGGCACGAGCACCAGCGTTGTGTGGCATGTCTACGTTGCATTAAACGCAGAATGCAGGCGACGCCCGCGTGTGGGAAGCTGCTCACCAGCGGGATTAGCGGGGCACGAGAGATGTTGGGTCGTTGACCATCTGAACCCACACGATTTCCCTAATATACTTTAACCTTGTTAAGGACCAGTCGCTTAGGAAGCTTGCAGAGTAGAAAAATAATATCTTTATAACTTTTTTTATGCATAAGGGAGGAAGATCCAAAGACAAAAAAAAAATGAAGATAAAATAGGCCCATTAATTGTCTCTCTCATAGAAGAAAAAGAAAGACAAACCAGTGTTTGAGATGCCTTGAAACTCATCTTTTTTAAATAAAGTGGAAGTTCCTAGGGATGATTGTTCCTTGCAGGATGTGAGAGGAGTGTAAAGGCTTCACTTGATAATCTGAGACTGAAGTCCATACAAATGTCTGATGTATCCGTAACTGATCTCATAGACGTCATTGACAAACATGTTCGGCTTGACCGGTCCTCTGTGTATAAACAGTACGTGCCTTTGCATTACATTTTGAACAGTTGCAATTTGAAGCTCTCTCAGCGGACTAAGGTTGTGTAATGCATGCAGGACGATGTGGCGCCTCTCTCGGTGATGTCGCTACCCACCCCGTGTGCTGCCAAGGGAGCAAAGTGATTGTTATGTAGAATGTTTATACATCTTGTTTATATTCCTCTCGCCTTGTCCCTTCCCTTTCTCATCCCTCAGTACACTTCTCTGTCACATTGCTGTCCTTTCTTCCTTTCTGTATGTATCCTTTATTCCTCCGGCATCCTTCGTTTCTCCCTTGTCACCCTACCTCCTTTCCTCCGTCCTTCCTTGCCTCCTCTCCCTCCTCCACACCCTGACACTTCCTTTCCCCTTTCAGCCTTATATAATCTCATTAACCTTTCACATATCATAGGCCCTCCTTCCACCATCCCTTCAGACTCCTCTTCCTCTTCTAGTCATTCCTCCCTCCCTCTATTTCTTCCACTGCAAGTCTTTTTTTTTTTATCCTCCTGGCGTTTTTTCCTTCACTTTTCCTTCACTCTCTTTCTCTCTACCTTCATTCCTTCCTTTCTCTTTTCCTCTCTCTCTCTCTCTCTCTCTCTCTCTCCCCTTAACGATGCCAAGAAATTCCCTTAAATGACTCTCGTTGCTTGAAATGTTCATTAAGTGTCTCAAGTGCACGCCCACGGCCAGCCCCATCAAGCTACATTCTCCCCACGCCCCTTTCACGCCCATACCGCCCATACTGCATTCCTCTCATCGCCCAGGCCTTGTGGTGGTGCTGGTGGTGGTGGATGTGGTGTTAGTGGTAGTAGTAGTAGCGTGTGTGTGTGTGTGTGTGTGTGTTTGTTTGTTCTAATGCGTGTCTAAACAAGATGCTGATTTCAGGCAGTGTCATATTTAGTTTTGCATATTTACGCCATATTTTCCTCCAAACTCTTGTGTGTGTGTGTGTGTGTGTGTGTGTGTGTGTGTGTGTGTGTGTGTGTGTGTGTGTGTGTGTGTGTGTGTGTGTGTGTGTGTGTGTGTGTGTGTGTGTGTGTGTGTGTGTATCTATGCTCTCTGGTTGCATGTTGTTGTTGTTGTTGTTGTTGTTGTTGTTGTTTATGTGGCTCTTCTTCTTCTTCTTCTTCTTCTTCTTCTTCTTCTTCTTCTTCTTCTTCTTCTTCTTCTTCTTCTTCTTCTTCTTCTTCTTCTTCTTCTTCTTCTTCTTCTTTTCCTTCTCCTCCTTCTCCACCTCCTCCTCCTCCTTTTCCTCCTCCTCCTCCTCCTCCTCCTCCTCCTCCTCCTCCTCCTCCTCCTCCTCCTCCTCCTCCTCCTCCTCCTCCTCCTCCTCCCTCTAAGTCACAGTGCATCAGGCTGAAGGACCTTCTATAATCGTCTAAGGATATACTCGTATAAGTTTCCTTCGCTGGGAGCTCGTGTTTGTTGGCTCGTTTTATTTTTATTTATATATTTTTTTTATATTTTTTTTACATATATGATCATGATTAAATCTCCTGTGTGTGTGTGTGTGTGTGTGTGTGTGTGTGTGTGTGTGTGTGTGTGTGTGTGTGTGTGTGTGTGTGTGTGTTTGTGTGTGAGAGAGAAAGAAGAAAGTCTTGTGCAGCGAGGATTCGGGAGGAGGAGAGGCATACAGTTAGCGAGATCAGAAGAGCAGTTAGTATGAAAATAGCGGTAGAAGACAGCTAGAGATGCAACATTGCGGCGGTGAGAGAGAGGCTGAAGACAGTCAGTTAGAGGAGAGGAGTTGATGAGACGAAAAGCTTTTGATTCCACCCTGTCTAGAAGAGCAGTATGAGTGGAACCCCCCAGACATGTGAAGCATTCTTCATACATGAACAGATAAGGCCCTTGTACAGAGTTAGCAGCTGGGGGGTGAGAAAAACTGGCGGAGACGACTCAGAACACCTAACTTCATAGAAGCTGTTTTAGCTAGAGATGAGATGTGAAGTTTCCAGTTCAGATTATAAGTAAAGGACAGACCGAGGATGTTCAGTGTAGACATGTAACATGTAGACAGTGGGGACAGTTGAGTGTCATTGAAGAAGAGGGGATAGTTGTCTGGAAGGTTGTGTCGAGTTGATAGATGGAGGAATTGAGTTTTTGAGGCATTGAACAATACCAAGTTTGCTCTGCCCAATCAGAAATTTTAGAAAGATCAGAAGTCAAGCGTTCTGTGGCTTCCCTGCGTGAAATGTTTACCTCCTGAAGGGTTCAACGTTTATAAAAAGACGTGGAAAAGTGCAGGGTGGTATCATCAGCGTAGGAGTGGATAGGACAAGAAGTTTGGTTTAGAAGATCATTAATGAATAATAAGAAGAGAGTGGGTGACAGGACAGAACACTGAGGAACACCACTGCTAATAGATTTAGGAGAAGAACAGTGACCGTCTACCACAGCAGCAATAGAGCGGTCAAAAAGGAAACTTGAGATGAAGTTACAGAGAGAAGGATAGAAGCCGTAGGAGGGTAGTTTGGAAATCAAAGCTTTGTGCCAGACTCTATCAAAAGCTTTTGATATGTCCAAGGCAACAGCAAAAGTTTCACCAAAATCTCTTAAAGAGGATGACCAAGATTCAGTAAGGAAAACCAGAAGCTCACCAGTAGAGCGGCCTTGCTGGCGATCAGTGTCTCTCTCTCTCTCTCTCTCTCTGTCTCTCTCTCTCTCTCTCTCTCTCTCTCTCTCTCTCTCTCTCTCTCTCTCTCTCTCTCTCTCTCTCTCTCTCTCTCTCTTCCTCTCTTCTTACGTATCAAATGTCTTATTTTTTTTACATTATATTTTCATTGTGTGTGTGTGTGTGTGTGTGTGTGTGTGTGTGTGTGTGTGTGTGTGTGTGTGTGTGTGTGTGTGTGTGTGTGTTAATGTCAGATTTCGGTCATGTAGCGTTTCAAAGGAGGAAAAGTAAAGCGGACGAAGAGGAGGTGGAGGATAACGAAGACGAGAGGAAAACAATAAAGACGGATGATTAAATAGAAAAAAATATGAAAGAAAAGAAAAACACACACACACACACACACACACACACACACACACACACAGACACACACATACCACCTTTGTCAAGCATTCACATATTTTCCATTGAATATCTGGATTTAAGTGACGGTTGCTTAATTGCCACATGATTAAAAGAAAACTTAATTCTTAGAGAGAGAGAGAGAGAGAGAGAGAGAGAGAGAGAGAGAGAGAGAGAGAGAGAGAGAGAGAGAGAGAGAGAGTGAGCCAGATAATAAGCGTTTGTGTTGTCTGCCAAAGGAATGGACAACATATTACCTCATAAACTGATCAAAAATAACTCACTGGCACACACTAGGAGGTTTCTAGAAACGACACTAATGCAGAGAATAACTCAACAAAAGACAGTCATGCTGAAACCAATAAAACTTTAAAATAATGTCAAAAATACAAGAGACAAGCAACATACAGACTCTCTCTCTCTCTCTCTCTCTCTCTCTCTCTCTCTCTCTCTCTCTCTCTCTCTCTCTCTCTCTCTCTCTCTCTCTCTCTCTCTCTCTCTCGCTCGCTCGCTCGCTCTCGCTCTCAGCATGCACACATCTCATATTTATTTACTAACTGTTATCTGATACTCCTGTTGTTCTTCTTGCTTTTCATGTTTAATCAGGTTTGCTTTGTTTGTCAACCATTGAAGTTAGCATGCCTTATCTCAAGACTTTCAACACTCATGTCCCATTTGAGCTTTCAGTGTCTTTTGTTTATTGTCTAATGGTGCTTCTGTCAGATCCGTGGCTTGTCCTGTCTTCGCCTTTCCTGCTTACTATTCTCCACCTCATCATCCTCCTGCTATCCCCTTTCGCTATTTATTGTCGCTATTGTTAAAGGACACATGAACATACTAAGGGAAGCTGCAAGAAGCCATCAAGCCTACATGTGGCAGTTCTAGCATAAAGCATATCTACGTATTTCCACCTCTCGTACACGTTCATAAATTTGTCTGGTACTTTAAAGCTACCTAATGACTCAGTATTACCAAGCTGATTACTGAGTCCATACTACTCGTTTGTCGATCTTTTTTTTGAGAAGTGTTTCTTTCTTACCTCTTATTTAAACGAAATTTTATCAAGTTTGAACCTATTATTTTTATTTTATTTTATTTTTTATTTTTTATTTTTTTGTCCTGTCCTGATTACTGACCGTGGGGATTTAGTTTATCATCCCTGTTATATCCCTTATGGTGACTGCGTAAACACCTCTATCAGATTCCCTCTTTTGAAGCACCATTCTCAATAACTGATTCACCAATTAGCCTTCTTCATGATTAACAAACTCATTCGCCTGTGACTTTTCCTCAACGTGCAACTGGTGTGATGAAATGAACTTCTGGCGCTTTTTGGAACGTGTGTGTGTGTGTGTGTGTGTGTGTGTGTGTGTGTGTGTGTGTGTGTGTGTGTGTGTGTGTGTGTGTGTGTGTGTGTGTGTGTGTGTGTGTGTGTGTGTGTGTGTGTGTGTGTGTGTGTGTGTGTGTGTGTGTGTGTGTGTGTGTGTATCAGGGTTGGTATTAAAAAAACCTACCCCCTAAAAATGCCAAAGTATTTATTTATTTATTTATTTATTTATTTATTTTCAATATTTCACATATAAAAATTTGGTTTACAACATACTGATAAATAAGGTATGTGTGTACAGACGGCTCTCTACTTGATGAAGCAGCTTTCCTACCTATATTTCTAACAAAAGCGACACCTGTCATCTTTTCTCATGGCAGCTGTCATCGGCTAGAACTGCCTTTGACGTGAATGTTGGGCCTGCTTTCTTCCTCTCCCCCTCCACATCCCCATTCCCGTCGTTCTCCTCATCCACCATTCTTCTCATACCTCCTTCATACATACCTACATACATACATACATACATGCATACACACACACACACACACACATATATATATATATATATATATATATATATATATATATATATATATAGAGAGAGAGAGAGAGAGAGAGAGAGAGAGAGAGAGAGAGAGAGAGAGAGAGAGAGAGAGAGAGAGAGAGAGAGAGAGAGAGAGAGAGAGAGAGAGAGAGAATGGGGGCTTTGATGGAGGAGATAGGGAGAGGGTATGAGAAACGTAGAAACAAGGAGGGAGCGGGGCTGTGGGAGGTGGACATGGAGTGAGGTTGAGAAAGGTGTGGCTTAATTGACACGACACGTCTTCTGGCCTATGATATTTACCTATTAAAATTCCTTGAGTTGACATGTGGCTTTAGCTAAAAATAAGGGTAGGAAGGCTGCTTCATCAAGTAGGGAGCCATTTGTACATATACATAAAAAATGTAAAAGTAATCAACCTAACCCCTTCATTTCCTGTACAGTACAAGTTAACACAGGCTTTGTCCAACTGGACCAGCTTATATCAGCATGACCAAAACAAGTGTCTGTCCTTCAGATAACACTTCAATCCTTCCATTTCACTCTAGATGATTACTCTTTAATTGCTTATTTAAACTGATTTACATATAAATATAAGGAATAAACGAAAAAAATTAAACCTTTCTCCCCCACCCAAAAAAAAACCCTCCCAAAAACAATAAAACCCAGAAAACTCCAGTGGATTTTTTTTTAACCCGAATTTTTTCTAACCCTGGTGTGTGTGTGTGTGTGTGTGTGTGTGTGTGTGTGTGTGTGTGTGTGTGTGTGTGTGTGTGTGTGTGTGTGTGTGTATGTGTGTTTGTGCGTGTGTGTGTGCGCGCGCAGTCGTAATTTTCAAGTCCACACACAGTCCTGTAATCATAGTGCTGGAGGTAGGGGCTGTCAGTAACCCTGAGCTTGCCCTCAATTTATGAAACGCTACAGCCGTCACTCCTTTCTCCCGGCGCGGACAAAGGACGTCTCTTTTCCTCCAGCGGTTACCAGTGGCGCCTCCTCCTCACCCCTCCGGAACATTGGGAAAGCACACTTGTCTCTGTAACTCTCCACACTCCTCTCTGCCTCGCATGCTCCTTAATAATTCGTCAGTTGCTTATCTTACCAGTGACAGGCACTCTTCTAGCCTGTGCGGTCTAACCAGAGGCAGAAAACAGAAGCCTATTGTGCTTTAACGAGGCTATATGCTGGCCTGGCAGGGACGCATATCATTGTGTAAACCACTAAAGAGATTACGCGCATGAATGAAAATGTTTATCTCTCTAGGTTTCTTCTTATTTACCCACCGAAAAATGTTTCCACTGGACACGCCTTGGAGGGCTGGCGTGTGTGAAAATTATTCTTCGTGTGTGTGTGTGTGTGTGTGTGTGTGTGTGTGTGTGTGTGTGTGTGCTCGTGTTACTCAAAATACGAGAAAGCAGTAAGTTCTTTTATTGTTTTATTCATAACGCATAAGTGGTGGTGATAACTTGTTAACTGTTTATTTTCATTTTATTTTATTTTTTTTATCGGCGAATAATATTTGAAGACGTTGTTTTTTTAGGGCCTTGTGTTACCTCCTATCATATTCCTAATGCGTAACGGAGAGAGAGAGAGAGAGAGAGAGAGAGAGAGAGAGAGAGAGAGAGAGAGAGAGAGAGAGAGAGAGAGAGAGAGAGAGACGTGTACATTGTCTATAGTAGGTCTTTTAAACTTTTGTGTACCTTTTTCACGCACAAGGAAGCAGACGGAAGACAAAAACAAATTCAGAAAATGAAAAAAAAAAAAAACATCAATTGTCTCTCACTCTTTCTTCTTTCCCGTTTCCCACAAAAAAAAAAAGAAAGAAAAAGAAAAAAAGAGAAGAATTCGAAGGATAGAGCGAATTCATGCCCCTTCAAACTCCTCCGTATCTGTGTGTGTGTGTGTGTGTGTGTGTGTGTGTTACGCAGAGTACGAGAAAGCAGTAAGTTCTTGTAATGTTTTATTCACATCGCATAAGAGAAGATGATAACTTGTCAATACCATGCATACAGCTGGCCTGTGTGCATGGTAACATTGTTTTTGGTTTTGTCGTTTTTTTTTTTATGTAAGGTTTGTATGATTACCTCATTGTAACTCAATTGTATTTGTTTTCTTTCATGAACCATTGTAATTTTTCGTGTGCTTAGTGATTTCTCTTGTATTTTACTATAGGTAATGGTTTGAATTTTTTTTTTTTTTTTTGCGTAATAAATTGATTAAAACAAAAATCTCTCTCTCTCTCTCTCTCTCTCTCTCTCTCTCTCTCTCTCTCTCTCTCTCTCTCTCTCTCTCTCTCTCTCTCTCTCTCTCTCTCTCTCTCTCTCTCTAGTAAGGCAGGACTACCACTAAACACTCTACTACTACTACCACTACTACTACTACTACTACTACTACTACTACTACTACTACTACTACTACTACTACTACTACTACTGCTGCTGCTGCTACTACCTCCACCACCATCACCACCACCACTACCACCACTATCTTCCCCTTCATTCACTCAACTTAGCTCTAATTCCAGAAGTTTTTCCCTATCAATCTTATCACTTCCCAGCCAACACATTAGCATCTACGAGCCTAAAGGAGCGATAAGACAGGCATTACAGGTATTAGCAATGAGATTATCGCCCCAATCACTAGTCACTGTCCTATTCTTCACACTAAAAGTAAAGAAAACCGAAAAGTCAAGTAAAGGGAAAAGGAAAAGAAAAGTCGCATAATCTGTTAAAAGGAGACAATATTTTCACGAGGATGTTCAAGGAAAAATAAATTAGTCTTTAGTTACTCAGGCTGAACCAAGAAACATATCAGGTATCGTAGAGAGAGAGAGAGAGAGAGAGAGAGAGAGAGAGAGAGAGAGAGAGAGAGAGAGAGAGAGAGAGAGAGAGAGAGAGAGAGAGAGAGCACAAAAAAAATATATATAAACTCCCAAAAATGTGTGGCTATCATACTATCAGACAGTGCTAATAGTGATGATGGTGACAGTTTGATTAAGAAAAGTGGTGGTGGTGGTGAGAATACTGAAGTGTTGGTAGTGGTGATGGCGGTGGTGGTGACAGTTTCACTTACAGAAAGGCGTCAGGGATTGTGGTGGTGAAGTCATGTTGATAGTGAAGGGTGGTGGCGGTGGCGATGGTGGTGGTGGTGGCTGTGCGGAGGACAAGCCACCTCTGCCAGTCCTACCACACCAATTTTTGCTGCAGGGTGTGGTCGTGGGGTCGTGGCGTCCATCCTGGGTCCTCTTCCTTATGTTTCTTCTCCCCTATTTTTTTTCTTTTTCAGTTCTGTCCTCCTCCTCCTCCTCCTCCTCCTCCTCCTATACTTCAAGATTGTTTTTCAAATAGAGTGGCAGATGACTGGAACAGACCCAGTAACCTTGTTGTTGGTGCCGAGTCATTAGGATGCTTTCGAGAGAAGGTTAGATAAGTGTATGGATGGCGATGATGGATGGAAATAAGTGGGGATGTTTTATACAGGGACTGCCACGTGTAGGCTTGATGTCTTCTTGTAGTTTCCCTTATGTTCTTGTTTTCTTGTGTTCTCTTCCTCTTCTTTGCTTTCGATTTCCTCTCCTCGTCCTCCTTTATTTATTGCTAATCACTTCCTTTATCTCATCCTACTTATTTCATTACTTATTTAGCCATTAATATGATCTAGTTCAACACTTATTTTCTTCCTCTAGTTCGCTTTCTTCCTCCTCTTCCTCCTTTACTTATCGCCAATCACTTCCTTTATTTTATCTTATTTACCTTATTATTTATCTTCTTAAATTATTAATCTATTATCAACACTTTCTTCCCCAACATTTATTTCTCTTCCTCTTCAACCCGCACTGCCTCCACCAAACACAAACAGGTCGCTTACATAACTCATACAAATCCGGTTTGTGTTATGTAAGCGATAATCAGAAGAGGATGCC
This sequence comes from Scylla paramamosain, assembly GCF_035594125.1. NCBI lineage: Eukaryota > Metazoa > Arthropoda > Malacostraca > Decapoda > Portunidae > Scylla > Scylla paramamosain. The sequence goes on along the minus strand of NC_087151.1, from coordinate 31,192,486 downwards.
ACGCCTCACACAAGCATTAAGTGGCTTAGTGGCGTTGGGGTGGGGACCGCTTACAAATACTCCCCCTTTATTACCACCTTGCATGACGCCTCTAACAACACGTTCGCGATATACTTACACACTTGCTCTCCCCTCACCTCTCTGTCCCGTCTACCTAGCGGTCTGTCTTGTGTCTTTGTGAGGACGCCTGCTGGTGGTGTGGCCCTGGGCGTCGGGTGTGGGGCGTGGGAAGTGCGTGTGGGACTACTGGCTATCTGCTGGCGTGGCAGGAACACATAACACTGAGTAAACAACTTAAGAGATCACGCACATGAATGAAAGTGTTTATCTCTGAATTTCTTCTTATTTAGCCACCGATAAATGCTTCCACTGGACACGCCTTGGAGGGCTGGCGTGTGTGAAAATTATTCTTCGTGTGTGTGTGTGTGTGTGTGTGTGTGTGTGTGTGTGTGTGTGTGTGTGTGTGTGTGTGTGCTCATGTTACTCAGAATACGAGAAAGCAGTAAGTTCTTATTATGTTTTATTCATATCGCATAAGTGAAGGTGATAACTTGTTAAATGTTTATTTTTAGGTGTCATCCTTTTTTTTTTTTTCATCCGCGAATGGTATGTGAAGACGTTGTTTTGTGAGGGCATTGTGTTACCTCCTATCATGTTTTTAATGCTTAACGGAGAGAGAGAGAGAGAGAGAGAGAGAGAGAGAGAGAGAGAGAGAGAGAGAGAGAGAGAGAGAGAGAGAGAGAGAGAGAGAGAGAGACGTGACTTACAGTAGGTCTATAGTAGGTCTTTTAAACTTTGTGACAGGTGACTTCAGTAGGCCTATAGTAGGTCTTTTAAACTTTGTGTGTTTATTTTTTTATGCACAAGAAAGGCAGACGGAAGGCAAAAACAAATTCATGAAAAGAAGAAAAAAAGAAAACCATCAATTTCCTCCCACTCTGCCTTCCTTCCCCTTCCCCGCTTAAAAAAAGAAAGAGAGAAAAAGAAAAAAGAGTGAAGAATTTCAAGGATAGTACCAATTCATATCACTCTCTTAAACAAGGTGAAGTTATAGGAAGAAGGACAGACAGATTCAGGCAGAGGTGTGTAGAGTCTGCCAGTAAGGGGATGGATGAAAGAGTGAAGGTACTGTTTAAGTCTGCACGAGGAGAAAATGTAAGATTAAGTGTAGGTGAATCAAAAGTAGAAAAAAGGTCCGACGCTGGAGGGCTCTTAAGTGAATGAGACATAATCAGTGAGCTGATTTAGGTCATGATGGAACCTTATACTTGCCTCTTGAGCAAAAACAAGAGAAAAAAAAAAAACTTGAAGTGGCATGAAGTAAGAACAGAGAGAGAGAGAGAGAGAGAGAGAGAGAGAGAGAGAGAGAGAGAGAGAGAGAGAGAGAGAGAGAGAGAGAGCATCGATTTAAAAATAGGCAGATGAAGCTGGTAACAAGCAAAACAACTATAAAGGCACATCACACACACACACACACACACACACACACACACACACACACACACACACACACACACACACACACACACACACACACACACACACACACACAAAGAGTCTTTTACTTAGATATTCAAAGTTGCAAATGATGTGATTATTTTTTATATCTTTTACACATCTTTTATTTCCCCTTTATAGTCATTCGGTATTATGGGAATTATGTAATAAATAGCTCACGTTCCGAATCTCAGTAGAAATTAAATGTCTCGTTATATATATGTTATTCCCTTATACGTAGTTTACATCGAAGCTCGCTGATAACTTTATACTGCAACAGTTTTTCGTATCTTCATAGTCGTGCTTACTTGTTTATCCCGTGTCTTTTTTTAATCATATTTTCTCATGTAATATCAAAAGAGGTTTATTAATGGGCGAACAAAGGTGAATGAGTAAAGGGCTGAAGAACAAAAGGACGTAGAAAAAGAGCAGACTCAAGGTGAAGGAACAGCAGAGAAAACCGTCGAAGGAGTAGCGAGTGAAAGCAAATGGAAGAAATGGAGTGAAAGAAATGGAAGCGGTAATACATACAGAGCTTTGGGGGGAGGACTGAGGAAGCATTGTAATAGAAAAAGAACCAGGACAAGAGACAACAGAAGCAAGGAGTGGACAATTTAAGAAGCGATACAAAAGCGGATCATTTCACAAGTAGAAGAAAAGAAAAAGGAAAATAACTAGGAAGAGAATCATGAAGTAAAACAAGAGAGCCACGGCCAGCAGCTGGTTCTTGTTAATGACTCCATCCACCTGCAGCTTGAGCCACACACAAACTTTGTGGGGCCACCTTCGTAGGCGTCTATAGTACGTACCCGGAGTTGAAGGCTAGTGCAGCGGCGCCTGATAGTGGGTTTATTGGCACTACTTACAAGAAGCTCCTCGCGGTGGTTGGTAAGGCACCTTCACTGAATGGCCGTAAGTCTGGCACCACGCTTGTGGAGGGTCGCCGTTCCCAGGTGGCCGCCGCATGTGTGGCACCCACCCGCTTCGCGCACTACTCATTCCGTCCGTGAGGTGGCTGACTCTTGACCTCGTCCCAGTGTTGCATCAGAAAGGGAACTTTATGGGCTTCAAGGAAAAAAAAAAGAAGAAAATAATTATATAAATACGGATTGCTCTTAACAGTAAAACAACGAGAATAACAAAAAAAAAAAAAAAAAAGATACGTTATCATTGCACTGCGGTAGTTATTTCATTTTTTTTTTTTTAGCATTGTGGTAGTATCATAAACCTATTAAATAAACAAAAATAATGATCATATACACACCAGCCTTCAATGTTTGAAGTTTGGAAGAGAAAGCTTAGACAAAACAAACGTGCCGCATGTGTGAAAGAATGAAAAGTGAGGTTCCAGTGTTCCTTATAGGGACCTGATGAGTGCCTACTTAGAAACGTCAGTGGGCGTAATTTGATAACAACAACAACTACAACAGTTACAACAACTACAACTACAACTACAACTACTGCTACTACTACAACAGTAATAACAACAACAACTACTACTACAACTACAACTACTGCTACTACTACAACAGTAATAACAACAACTACTGCTACTACTACAACAGTAATAACAACAACAACTACTACAACTACAACAATTACTTCTACTACTATTACAACAGTAACAACTACAACAACAACAACAACAACTGCTGCTGCTGCTGCTGCTGCTGCTGCTGCTGCTGCTGCTGCTGCTGCTGCTGCTGCTACTACTACTACTACTACTACTACTACTACTACTACTACTACTACTACTACTACTACTACTACAACAACAACAACAACAACAACAACAACAACAATAATAAAAATGATGAGTAGTGGACTAAACTAAACTAGACTGAACTGAACTAATTTGAATTGGCCAACTTCTCTTAAATCATTCACTCTCTCCTTGGGAGTGGCATGTTGAGCTAACTTTATTTTCCTCTTTTTTTTTCCTTGACCAGTCAGTCTTTTGACACGTAAAAAAAAAAAGTGAAAGAAAAAGAGTAGTAATAATAGTCGTGCTAGCGGTCATTGGGGGTAGAGAGAGAGAGAGAGAGAGAGAGAGAGAGAGAGAGAGAGAGAGAGAGAGAGAGAGAGAGAGAGAGAGAGATGCTGTGGGATAGAAGCTTTTGTCCGCGCTCCCTCCTCTTTTCATAGAGACAGATTTAGGTTTAGGCGAAACTTCCACACAGTAACACAACATGCGCAGCTCGTGGGTGTCTGCTGGCCTGTCTCTCTTCCTTGCTGGCATTGTATTTGTTGCTCTGGTGTTGTTTTCGTTTTTTTTTTTCTTGTTTGACCTGTTTTATTTTTATGTAGCTTTGGATTTTTATGACTATTTCTATGAGTACTTGTGTGGTTTAATGGTATTGCTACGTTAATTTATGGTTGAAGAGATTAGTTTATCATGATTATTCTACCGTGCACTGGGCAAAGTCTTTTCCTCCTCTTTCTCCTCCTCGTCGTCATCATTGTCACTGCCAGTCATCAACAATCCATTAAAAAAAAATAATAATAATAACTCTCTTCACCTGCCTTCATCCTTCATCTTCCTTCATTTAATAAGTTCCTTCTTCTACACTTGGTTCATGTTCTTCAGTAAGGAAAAAAGACTAACACAATACAGGTGAGGACAAGTGTAATGGCAGTCATACAACAAACACTGGACAGTCATGGTGGCGGTGCTGGGGTTTCGTGGCTGGCGGGGACCTGTTTGTAAGTCAAATACTGCTCATGGTCTTCTTGCATACACACACACACACACACACACACACACACACACACACACACACACACACACACACACACACACACACACACACACACACACACACACACACACACACACCCTGACGCGCCACCTCGCCACCTCGACACTTCCTCCCAAGCCACCAGATTCGTACTTGTCATCCTCCTCTTCCTCAAGCTCTTTTCCTTCCTCCTTTTAAACGCTACGTCACCGGAAACTCAAATTTACATACACATAATGAAAACATTGTCACAGAAATCAACAATGTATGATACGTAATGAGAGAGAGAGAGAGAGAGAGAGAGAGAGAGAGAGAGAGAGAGAGAGAGAGAGAGAGAGAGAGAGAGAGAGAGAGAGAGAGAGAGATTCCGTCGACTCTCAAGTGATAGTGTTTTTTTTTATGTAGGAGGGACACTGGCCAAAGGCAACAAAAATCCAAAAGAAAAAAAAAGCCCACTGACATGCCAGTCCCAGTAAAGGGTCCAAAGCGGTAGTCAAAAATTGAAGGATAAGTGTCTTGAAACCTCCTTCTTGAAGGAATTCAAGTCATAGGAAGGTGGAAATACAGAAACAGGCAGGGAGTTCCAGAGTTTACCAGAGAAAGGGATAAATGATTGAGAATATTGGTTAACTCTTGCATTAGAGAGGTGGACAGAATAGAGGTGAGAAAAATAAGAAAGTCTTGTGCAGCGAGGCCGTGGGAGGAGGGGAGGCATGCATTTAGCAAGATCAGATGAGCAGTTAGCATGAAAATAGCGGTAAAAGACAGCTAGAGAGGCAACATTGCGGCGATGAGAGAGGCTGCAGACAGTCAGTTAGAGGAGAGGAGTTGATGAGACGAAAATTTCCTGGTTTATTGTTAGACTGTAGCCATTCAAAGTTCGTAGAGTACCGTACATACATCAAGAAACTAGTAAGCAACAGCGCTACAGTATTGCAAGTCTTCAGTATTTACTAAGAACTTATCCATCAGTACCTTTATATAATGTCCCCGGATATTGTTACTTCCACATTATTCTTTGGTCGTCAGTATTTTCCAAGTGTTCCCAGTCTCTAAGAGCGGCGCCATAAGAGTTCAGTGTTGCGGCAGCCAAACCAATTGATCAGTCAGCGTCCCGCCTTCCCAGTGACCCGAGTTGACCTTGCTCCCTCTCTACCTCTAAACAAGCATGGCGCAGCAGAAAAGGAGGCTAGGTGGAAGAGAAGAAGGAACCCACTTTTTTTTTTTTTACAGTGAAGGAGAAACAGAAGACATAGGAAGCGCAGTAGGATAACTAAAAGGAACATGGGGGCTAAAAATAAACTAAAACGTAGAGTAATGGCGGAAAGAGACGATATACTAGAGACAAAAGATAAGAAAAGAGGTTAGAAGGGGGGAAAGGAATGCGGATTAAAGAGGGGAACAAAGATAACACGAATTATCATAACCAAACATAACAAAAATTAAATGCGAGGATGTAAAATATTTAGTGGCTGAGTTTATAAAAAATGGTGGGAAAACAGGAGAAGACACGCTCACCACTAACTTAAACTAGTCAAGATTAGTATTACGAGGAGAAGGAGGACGAAGACAAGAACTAGGAGGAGGAGGAGGAAGAGGAGGAGGAGGAGGAGGAGGAGGAGGAGGAGGAGGAGGAGGAGGAGGAGAAGAATTAGTTAGTTTATGACAAGGTTGTGTGTTGTTGGCATACTAAAAAACAAAACAAACTTTTTTACGTGCTGGTGAAAAGTGAGGATTTTTTTCACTACTACTACTACTACTACTACTACTACTACTACTACTACTACTACTACTACAACTACTAAGATTAATGAATAATAACAGAAAAAAAAATAAAGAATTGGAGTATTACAAGAGAGTATATGAAAAAGGAAAATTTGGAAGAGGAGGAGGAGAAATTTAAAAAGAAAGCATAATTAAGAATCGTAATAAGGAATACTTGAAGTAGGAAAAGATGGGATAGAGGAGGAAGAAGAGGAGGAGGAGGGGAAAGGAGGAGGAGGAGAGCCACTTAACATGTGCCACCACGGGAGAATCATAACCAGTCGTGGCAGTCCTCCTGACCTTCACTGCGTCCTCCTCCTCCTCCTCCTCCTCCTCCTCCTCCTCCTCCTCCTCCTCCTCCTCCTCCTCCTCCTCCTCCTCCTCCTTAACCTTGAACTCCCTCCTTCCATCTTGATCCATCTCTTCCAGCGTTCCTTTCCTTCCATCCTTCATTCCCTCAACAAAGTCTCCTCCTCCTCCTCCTCCTCCTCCTCCTGCCATTACCTCTCGCAATCATAATTTTTGCATATTTCTATTTCTTTTAATTTTATGTTCCCTTTTCCATATCTATGTTTACGTCCAGAAGTTAATTTTCGTAGTATGACTTCTGCTGATACTACTACTACTACTACTACTACTACAAATGCAGCTGCTCTCTCTCTCTCTCTCTCTCTCTCTCTCTCTCTCTCTCTCTCTCTCTCTCTCTCTCTCTCTCTCTCTCTCTCTCTCTCTCCCCCTCGTCCTTCACCTCTCTCTCTCTCTTGGTGCAATTCCACGATATTGCATCATGGAATCTTCCTGGACATTCTCTCTCTCTCTCTCTCTCTCTCTCTCTCTCTCTCTCTCTCTCTCTCTCTCTCTCTCTCTCTCTCTCTCTCTCTCTCTCTCTCTCTCTCTCTCTCTCATTCGTTTTTTCTTCTTCCTCATTCTTTATGTTTTTCATTCCTCCTCCTCCTCCTCCTCCACCTCCTCCTCCTCCTCCTCCTCCTCCTCCTCCTCCTCCTCCTCCTCTCATCTTCCTTTCCTCTGGTCTCTTTTAATAGTAATATACTGCCATTCATTCCTCCCTTTGGTCTCTCCGTCATCCTCTCATCTCAACTCTCTCTTCTCCCCCCCACTCTCTCTCTCTCTCTCTCTCTCTCTCTCTCTCTCTCTCTCTCTCTCTCTCTCTCTCTCTCTCTCTCTCTCTCTCTCTCTCTCTCTCCCTTCCCCTTCTCCCTTCCCGTTTCTCTTTCCTCACTCCCTCCCACTCTTCCAGGAACCCGCAGCGGATATGCCACCACTCCTCTTCCCCCTCCTCCTCCTCCTCCCCCTCCTCCTCCTCCTCCTCCTCCTCCTCCTCCTCCTCCTCCTCCTCCTCCTCCTCCTTTTCCATACCCCAAATGACCTCTCCTCCTCTCGCCACTCGATATAAGTGTGTCACCCACCATTACCACCACCACCATCACCACCACCACCACCACTTCTATGAAACAGATGAAGAGGGTCTTATAACTTCCTAATTATACGTTCGGTGATGGTGGTGGTGGTGGTGGCGGTGGTGGTTGTAGTGTACGCCTGATATACTGCTAACTTATTTACTTAGCACACTTAAAAAAGACACATCGTTGCCTCAAGTTACTTAACACGCAGCAGCCAGCCAGTCATATTCTCTCTCTCTCTCTCTCTCTCTCTCTCTGAACGTGTGTGTGGGTTTTAAGGAGAAACTCAACGTTGCGTCATTACTTGTTCCTTCCGTGTGTGTGTGTGTTCGTGCGTGCGTGAGAGAAAGAGAGAGTGAGAGAGAGAGAGAGACATTATTGTTTCATCATGGTGGATAAAAAGTAAAGCTATGAGAGAGGAAGCACCTTGGCCCCTTCAGTGTCACAACGCCTCCACATAAGTGCTACCACCTCAGCCTGCATCTCTGCCCCTTGAAACAATATTTACCCGACACACTTGCAGTCTGGCTAACGATGGCTTACCGTGAATCCTATGTCGTAAAATGCTATTCCAGGAGAGAGAGAGAGAGAGAGAGAGAGAGAGAGAGAGAGAGAGAGAGAGAGAGAGAGAGAGAGAGAGAGAGAGAGAGAGAGAGAGACTGTATGTGTGTGTCTGTGTGTCTAAGATGTCCTTTCAGATCGTCTCGTCTTTGCTTTCATAATAGAGAAAAAAAAAGGAACACAGTAAAACACGTTGAAAAACAGACACGGATTCCTTGAGTGTTTTCGCTTAAAGACCAACAGGGAAATTAGATTGTTTACCCGGCCCCCAGCTGGCTGCGTGCACGGTGGCAGGCGTTGTATATTTATTTTTCTCTTTTCAGTTTGAACTATGTCTTATTTTTTGTTGCTTTTACCTTTCATTTTGACAATTTCATAATTTGGCGCCATTTGACCTAAGTTGTTGTGGCGCCACTCAAGAACTGTTTTAATCATTTCACTTGATTGCGTCGGCCCACCACGTGACGGCCTGCAGGAGCCTCCGTCCCTGCGAGACGCCCCAGTAAGGAATGGCCGCCACGTGCACTGCACCACCAAGACCAGAGGGCGTGTGGAACCAGTGAAGATAACAAATGGATCTAATTATGTTAAATTCTCTCTCTCTCTCTCTCTCTCTCTCTCTCTCTCTCTCTCTCTCTCTCTCTCTCTCTCTCTCTCTCTCTCTCTCTCTCTCTCTCTCTCTCTCTCTCTCTCTCTCTCTCTCTCTCAACAAACGCGCATATAGTTAAATATAACCTAAAAAAAAATACATATTCAGAGGAATGCGGGAAGGAGAGATGCTTAACATGATAATCTTTGGTGGTGGTCTGCTGCCTCGTTGTCTGGGCGTCATCACCACCATTCTCCGGTGGCAGGCTGCATTCTGCCTCATTATTATTATGTCCTCGTCCCAAACAGTCTCCATGCGTTTATTCACACTATAATGTCTTTTGTGCGTCATCTGTCGTTGTTGTAGCAAGTGTATTTTTTTATGCAATTTTCTTTAATCTTTTAACTGCTGTTTCCTCTTACCACCATACTGTAAGGGCCTCGTGTAAATCTAGGTTATGATGCTGAAAAGTAATACGCACAGCCAAATGATTTCTTGGGCATTTGGTTAAGTTTCGCAGTGCTTTCAGTTTAATTTTCGATGAGCAAAACTGCCTTGGGTTACTAAAATGAAAATATGTATCAGTAATAGTTGGACGGTAAATATTCATTGTTTTGGATCGGCAGTAGAACATATCTATACTTTGCTTTATTTGTCATTATTGTAACAAATTTAAGTTCTCTTTACTTCCCTTAAACACTGGGGCATTGCATCGTCAGTAGAACATCTCCTGCATGAGTAATGATGACCGCATTGGCTGGTGTTCCTCCTTCACGGGTTGCATGGCCACCGTACTTAACCTGGGAATACCTGAGGAAGGTACTTAATCTGGAAATACCTGAGGAAGGTAAACTGTGGCTACCCGGATGTGAGAGCCGGCCCGGGGGTTTTGGGTTCTTACTCAGCACAGCCTCTCCAGGACACGAACGCTCGGTAGTCTTGTGTACTGTGCGTTTGCCTGAGGTCTAATAAAACTTCTATAGATCTTACATATGTCACAAGGCCTTGGTCTTTACCCCCACACCAATATTTTGTGAAGCATGTGTAATCTTGTACATGACTTAAGGCCAAAAGGTGTTTACTTGTGAGGTCCAGAGAAAATGTGGCGAGGTTTGTGAGCTTTAGAGGGGAATGAAGTACAAGGTGATAGTTGTTGGACATGTAAGTGATAGGGATGCAAAGAAAAGGAGGACTTGGGATAAGGTGAAAAGACTACATTAGAGA
>NC_087151.1:31165192-31177692 GCF_035594125.1 Scylla paramamosain | reverse complement strand
GAGCCGAGCCGCCCACCATCACCCGGTGCACGTTCCCCAGACCAACCTGCCCCGCGAACACCGTCTTTAGGCTCAGTTTTCTGAACCCTTTCACTGCTTCAGTTTTTTCTCTTTCAGAACCTATATTTTCTTAACACTTTTTAATCTCTTGGGCATTCATGACGAGTATTTAAAAAAAACAAAGACTATCAGTGGCATTTTTCTTAGTATTTTCCATTAAAAGGTATGGGATATTTGTTAAACTTTCATTTGAGCTATAAAAACACACTTGAAAGCTCCTATAACCTTTGCTACAGGGAGCTAAAAGTAGTCGCGATGAGGTATCAAAACGCTTAAGAATACCAACATAAGTGCTGCGCTGCCATTGGCATAGATTAAGAGGGAATCTGATAGAGTTCCTTAAGTGGTATAAGGGACATAACAGGGCTGGCATGGGCAAAATCCTCAGGGTTAGTAATCAGGATACGATAAGAAATAGTGGGTTCAGGCTTGACAAAGTTAAATTTAAAGGAGAGATAGGAAGAAACTAGACAAATAGAGTGGTAGATGAATGGAATAGACTCAGTGATTAATAGGGAGCCTTTCCTTGAGACCTTTTCTCGTACTGGAGACCTGTGAAGGCAAAGTGGATTTGCGAAAGGACGAGAACGAGGAAGAGGAAGAGGAGGAGTAGGATGGTGGAGGAGGCGGAGGAGGAGGTGGTGGAGAAGGATGATTACCTCGATTGTCTCCACGATTTCTCCATCGAAGCAATGGGCGGCGGAGAGGACGTGGGTGCTGCTGATGAGAGTGCCGCCGCAGCTGAACCTGTACTTCCCAGCCTGCATGATGAGGAACGCCATCCACGGGTACTCCCCCTGCGTGATTGTTGAGAGGGGGGCGGGTGTAGATGTTTGAGAGTTAATAGGGATTTTAAATTTATGGAATATCGTTTAAGACAGAGGAAGTAATGTGTGTAGGATATGGTTTTACACACACACACACACACACACACACACACACACACACACACACACACACACAATAGAAAGATAGAAAGATACATAGTTTATTGACCACAGCAAGCAATACAATAATAATCAGTTCATATATCATTTACTGTAGATTACAAAGTTTAGTGTCACAGTCCATCATACATCTGCAGTCCATATTCTCCACACACACACACACACACACACACACACATACCTGGCTCGCGTCCTGGCCGCCCACCACACGCAGTACGGGGGGCGCCGCGCCAACCCGCACCCCGTTTTCCATGCTGGAGGTGACGCCGCACGGGTTCTCGGTGAGCCGCGAGGGCAGCGTCATCTCCGCCGTCACCGTGCACACATACATGCCGTTAATGCCTCCGATCTTGCGCACGTACTCCACCTCCACCTCTTTGCCCTTCCTTGCCGGCACCACGTCGTTACTGCGCCGCCATGTAAGGGAGGTGATGGGGCGGGTAAGCTACTGACTGGGATGAGGTAATAGATAGAGACAGACAGACAGGCAGATGCATATATATAGACAAAAATACGAATTATGACTATGGAGATTAGGACGTGCACACACATACAGACATAAATACAAACACCAATAAATAAAAATATAGTCGAACTAAGAGTAACTGAAACAGATAGCTACACACACACACACACACACACACACACACACACACACACACACACACACACACACACACACACACACACACACACACACACACACCTGCAGTAGACCTCCTCCTCGCCGTCCACCGTCACCTTGAGCGCCTCCAGGAAACAATTAAACTTGAGACTCAGACTGTGACAGGCAAACTCCAACTTGCTGTCCAGGTTAATGGCCGTGAACTTCTGTCTGCACGTGTACCTGGGACAGACGCCACGCCGATCAACACCACGCTCACCACCACTCACCACAATGTATCTCACCTCACATCACCCCGCTCATAAAAAAATAAAAATAAATAAATAAAAAATAAATAAATAAATAAATAAATGAATAAATAAATAAATAATAAAGAGAAATGTGGCATAAAATATTAGTAAAGCAAGAGTTACTTAAATTATGTCTGCACACACACACACACACACACACACACACGTACGTTAGTTATCTAGTAATATTTAGCTACATAGTTTATTATAATTATTAAATGAGTGACATTGATTAACTCCCCTCTTTCTTGCGTCATTTGTGTATCTTTCCCTCCCCACTTCATGACTCGATGCAGACTTTTTTTCATTTGTTTATTTATTTATTTTATTTATTTTTATTTTTATTTATTTATTTATTTTATTTATTTATTTATTTATTTATTTATTTTTATCGCCGTGACACTGGTGAGTTTGAAGTGCACACACCCACAGACCTCTGCGTGTGTGTTGGGGTGGAGTATTCTGTAAGGTAGGAGTCTTGTTTGTTTGCTCTCTTTTCGAACCACCCTCGCCCATCCACTTGCGACTCACCAACCTTTTCATTAGTAAACATTTTTCCTTGTAAACACCTTCAACATTTTTGACGCGTATTTTTTTTTTACTACAGTCACTCCGAGACTTTAGTGCACCTCAGAAAAGACAAATCTATCCCCGTTTTCTGTGTTTTCTCATATGTGTCCATCCAAATAACCTCCATAGTGCAATGAATGTGAACAAAGAGCGACCATTGCAGCCAAAGGGTTATTCCGCTGCTCCTCTCTCTCTCTCTCTCTCTCTCTCTCTCTCTCTCTCTCTCTCTCTCTCTCTCTCTCTCTCTCTCTCTCTCTCTCCTTCTGTACGATATGCAAGTCTCCCACGTAAGAGAGGAGTTGCCATACATGCACCCTTCATATTGATAGTTCGTTTTATGTTGTTGACACGTGTCGTCTTTATATCCGCTAGTTAAGTTTGCACACCACACTCACTTCGACTTTGTCCACTGTTTTCTCTCAATCTCAAGTGCTCCCATCTAAGAATCATCCAATTATCAGGTTTTTTTTAGGATATTGTCAGCAGGATCAGCTTAATATAGAAAAAAATGAAAATAAACAAAAACTAAACACCTTGGAATTGAGTGGATGAGGTTGGTTATTCACATCTGATCAGGGCTTTAACTTAAACCTCTCTGATGGCCACTAACTATCAGGCCTTGGCGAGGGAGGGAAGGGCGTCACCTGTACAAGTCAGATCGGGAGTAGAGGAGCGCCACCTGCCCGTCGTCCAGAGCGAAGGTTTTGTTTACAGTCGAGCACAGCGGAGAGGGAGCTTAGCTGCTGCGTGCTCTCCACTTCCAGCCGCTCCCCACCTCCTCGCGTTGCTGTGGACGGGAGGAGGAGAATAAGTAAAGTATATTCCAAGCACATGCACGATCACCGCCACTCATGCAAACAAATACAAGAAACAGCAGTAACTCCAGCTTTTCTTAGGCCGGACGTTGCTCTGATCACTTCTGGTACCGTTGCTATTGGTGTTGTTCAATCTTTTTTTTTTTTTAAAGTATGCGTGAAATGCGTGTGAAAAAACGAGCTAAACCAGCGATATCTCCCTCATGTCTCTTCCTTGGCCGGACGCTGCTTTAGTCACCCTTGATACTGTTGCTACTGACGCTGTTCATTGATTTTCTTTTTTTTTTTTTTCTTGCAAAGTATGCGTGAAATGCGTGCAAAGAAGCATTAGCTAAACTGGAGCTGGTCTCGCGTGACTCCTCTTTTGTTATGCGCGGCCACTGTCCCGCTTAACACACACATCCCCCCCTTGCGGCTCCCTGCAGAAGAATTATAGCAGGCGATAATGCTGCTGATGGTGACAATTCATGAAAAAAGCGACGAGTGGCATCGGATGGGTAAACTTAATGGGTAAACTGCTACTAACATGGAAGGAAATCAGTTAAAGGAAAGGAAGAAGACACCTGACCACAAGAAAACTTAAGCAGGGAACGATCACACCAACACACGACTAGAAAGATTAAAAAAAATAAAAAAAATAAAAATGTACATTGGAACATATTTTGAAACAGTTCAGCGACGCACCTCCACTACTTTCAAGAGGCTATACAGTTGAAGTTACACGGGTATTAAAGGTTATTTTTACGGTTCTAGTGACTGACAGATCAACAAGAATAACAGAAGAAACACTCTTGAGAACCCGGCTAACCATCTGCGTGGCCTTTGAAAACAGTCATGGCGAGAGAACATAGCGTTTCTGATTACCAAAAAAAGAAATGAAAACCAGAAGACTAAAGCTTATGATAGAACAGGAAGGGGTGATAGTGGGGAACCTTTCTAAAGACATTTGCTGCAAGGGAGAGGGAAGGAAAAGATGATCGTGGAAAAGAAAAAGGCTTACGAAACAGAAAATGAGAAATGAAGGGGGAGAGGGGGGACTGACTTAAGAATACCAACCCTTCCTTTTATACGGCCAAGGTCAAATTCCTCCTTATATTGACGAAAAGAAACACACACACACACACACACACACACACACACACACACACACACACATGGAGGTCACTGTGTTTCAGGGCCACATTTTTTCTTTTTCACGCCTTTCCTTTCCTTTATCCTCCTTATTTCCTCACCTTCCTTATCCCTCTTCTTCTATCCTTCCTTCCTCCCTCCTTCGTTTCTCTCTTACGTAACCACATCGATCTTATAACGATCGTTTATCTTCTCAGTGTTTGGGGTCATTAATTGGGAAGGTTGTCAGCACTAGTATTAATATAGACCACTATTGCTACTACTACTACTACTACTACTACTACTACTACTACTACTACTACTACTACACTACTTTGACCACCACCACCACCACTACCGCCACCACAGATAAGGCATAAAACAGAATACACATCAATAGTTTTGCAAGTTTTACGAGGTCATAACATTGTATTAGTAATACTTCTCTCTCTCTCTCTCTCTCTCTCTCTCTCTCTCTCTCTCTCTCTCTCTCTCTCTCTCTCTCTCTCTCTCTCTCTCTCTGGTAGAATTTATGTGTTTTCTTCATGTATCTTTTATTCTTATCTTTAATCTTTGAATTATCAATCTATTTTATTGTATTTGTTTATTAGTTTATATATTCACTTACTGTATATTCATTTATTGATTCATCTTTCTATTATTTCCTCACTTGTTTTATATTAGATATGTTACTCCTCCTCCTCCTCCTCCTCCTCCTCCTCCTCCTCCTTTTATATAAATATGACATTCGCACTTACATACGGCAGAAAGGAAGGAAGGAAGAAATTGGTAGAGAGAAAAAGCAAATGCGAAGGAAAACACACACACACACAAAAAAAAAAAAAAATTGATTGGAAGGAGGAGGAGCAGAAGGAGGAGGAGGAGGAGGAGGAGGAAGTATGGGTGGGTAAAGTAGGTGAGAAAAAGGAAACTAAATAAATGAGAACAAAAAACAGGAAGTTATTTTTTTTAAATAGGTGAGTAGGTCAGTTATTTACGACCTTGGTGTGTGTGTGTGTGTGTGTGTGTGTGTGTGTGTGTGTGTATGTGTGTGTGTGTGTGTGTGTGTGTGTGGGTGGGTGGGTGTGTGTGTGGTATCAGTATCGAGCGGTGAGCCTTTGTCGCCCGTGTGTGTGTGTGTGTGTGTGTGTGTGTGTGTGTTGCGAAGTATGGTTGCCGGGGTGTCATGATGTGTTGTGTCGGGGGGGGGGGATAAGTGGTGGGAGGGAGGGAAGGAGAGTGAGGGGAGGACTGCAGGGCTGTGGCAGTGAAAGGGAAGGTAACTAATGATGTGCAGAAGGGAGGGTGAAGAAGGGCGTGGGTACGAAAGGGGAGGGAGGGGAGGGGTTGCAGGGAAGTGGAGGGGGGAATAAAGTTGAGAAAGGCTTTGTGGAGCGAGTGAAGGTTTGAATACAAGCTTTCCAGGAAGAGAATTAAATGTGCGTCCACCCAAGATAACACACACACTCACACACATGTAAGTTGTATTCTATATATTGTAGTACTAGATTACATTGTTGGCTTAATTCTGGACTATTTATGCAAAGGTGTGATAACTGAGTCTGCCAGAAAGGTTAGTCTCGGCAGACCTTACCATCTAATACGAATATTATGTGTGTTTAAACCATTTGTAATATCAGTGGCATTAAATATTTGAAATTGAACACACACACACACACACACACACACACACACACACACACACACACACACACACACACACACACACACACACACACACACACACACACACACCTGTACGTGACAGGTGTGAGGCGTGCAAAGCCTCACCCACAGATTGGACCACATGAGCTCTGAGCTTTCCCCCGTGAGCGTACAGGCGGCGAGTGTGAGTCCATCACGTGACCCTCAAGATTGTGGTGAACTACACACGCATATGAGAAGAAAGAGAGAGAGAGAGAGGGAGAGAGAGAGAGAGAGAGAGAGAGAGAGAGAGAGAGAGAGAGAGAGAGAGAGAGAGAGAGAGAGAGAGAGAGAGAGAGAGAGAGAGAGAATGTTTATGTATGTCGTAGTATTTGTAAGACATTGAAAGCGAAAGCACTTTTTTTTTCTTTTTTGACAGCGAGAGGAAGAACACAAAGGAAAAACAAACAGAAGATCTCTTGGTGTATGCGAGATCGTTGATGATAAACTACATTATTAATAAACGTTGGATAGTAAAGATGAAGGCTCCTCCCCACCCAGTGATTCTTCCAGATGTGGCTGGCAGTAAACGAAGAAAAACCGTACAGCTTGGAAAAGTTATATAGCGGCGTCCGGAAGAATTTGATTTTTTCCAGTGAGGGTTTAGAGTCTGAGTACTGATGTTTCTCAAATCTCTTCATGAAAGTTATAACTGTTATACTATTGGCGAATTGGCGGGAATGACTGCAAGAATAAATTTTAAACAAAGGATTGGCAATTGCTGAGTATCATTTGATGAGAATATTTTACTATGATAAGTATCTTTGAAATCCCATCTTATTAAGTTCAAATATTTTTTTTACTTCTTTTAAATCACTAATGCTTCGTTTAGACAGATCAAGCAAGTCAACTCCACAAGTTCCTCCTAAGGTCTGTTCGTCAGCCTAAAAATATTTCCGGTTGTTCTTTCCATTCTTTATAACTCTCCATCTCCTTTTATGACAACTGAAGGAACTAAAAGAAGGTCTGTTCATATCAGGTCGGGTCAGGTTAGGTTATAGTTTCATTAGGTTTCATTAGGGAAGGTTAAGTAAGGTTATAGGTTGATTAAACTTAATTAACTTATGGTAGGTTACATCAAGTTAAAGTAGGTTAAGTTTGTCGAAGTTAGTTTTAGTGAAGTTGAGTTAAGTTAGAGGTAGGTTAGATTAGGTTAGGCTGGGTTGTGGTCAGTCAGGTTAGGTTACAGGCATGGGGGATAGGAGAAAGAGGATGTACAGGTGGAGCATCAGCCCTTACTTGACGTCCTGACAGTGGCGCCGAGACGAGGTAACATCGCCCCCATCTTACTTATGTTGCCGAACCGTTGGAGGGACTTCTGCAGGGGATCCATCATGTGGGGGACGGCCAGCACCTCCCCTTGACACCCCCACCTGCCCGATAGCGTCACCACCACCACCAAAGCCACCACCCTGACGCACGCCATCACCACCGCCGCACCACTACCACCACTGCCACACCAACACTAACCGCCAACACACCTCACCCACTATTGACCAGAACTGTGCCACTACTACTCCTACCGCTAGTCCTCCTCCTCCTCCTCCTCCTCCTCCTCCTCCTCCTCCTCACGTGTCACAGCACCTCACGACTTTGTTTTCAGGAGTGTTTAGCAGAAAGTGTGAGAAATATAGTAATTTATTTATTTTTTTCTCAGAAGACAGTGTGATGTGAGAGAGCTGGGAGTGTATGAGTGGTGTTAGGAGTGATAGGGATGGCAGTATTGGAAGGTAATGGAACGTGAAGGGAAGGGAGGGAGTGTTGTGTAGCCACCTTCAGTCTTTAAACTGCGTAGGAACTGCAAAATCTACTGTTTTAATGACCTTCTCTCTTGTAGATGTTTATAAAGATTTCATGCATTACTTCTGGTGCCGTTCAGTATTGTCTCGTATCGCAGTGAATGAGTTAAGGAGTGTGGAAAAGTAGAAATGAGTGAGGGAAGGACTAATGTATTGGGAGGAAGCAGGTACGTGAAGGGAAGAGAATGGATGGAAGAATAAAGAATTGAGTCAGGTAAGGAGTCCAAGGTAGGGTGAAATAGTGAGGGAGAGGAAATGGCAGGGGATAGGATGGTGTGTGGAAAGGAAGGACGAAAGAAGGGAAGGAACGGGAGAAGGGTCATGCCTTGGGGTGTGCATGTAAACTGTGTGGTGGGGGAGATATGTACGTGGGGGATGAGAGGGGAGGAGTGTCTGGGCTAAGTTTTTGCTATTAATGTTTTGTTCCTCTCTTTTTTTTTTTTTTTTTTTTTTTGCATGCCGTCTTTTGTTTGCTTTGTTTATTGGTTAGTGGGTAGTTTGTTTTTTGCATTTGTGTTTGTTATAAGTGTTTGTTTTTCATGTCTGCTTCGTCAATTCTCTCTCTCTCTCTCTCTCTCTCTCTCTCTCTCTCTCTCTCTCTCTCTCTCTCTCTCTCTCTCTCTCTCTCTCCTCTCTCTCTCTCTCTCTCTCTCTCTCACCTTTACCTGTCCCAATTAGGTTCTTTGTTCTGCGTGTGTGTCTATCGATCTTATCATTATCTATTCAGGTTTCTTTTTTTCTGTTTAATTTCGTCTATTTATCGCTTTCTGTCCATCTGTCATCTATCTCTACCATATCCCATGTATATTTAACTTCGTCTCTGTCAATTACAGTTTTTTTTTTTATCTATTTCTATATAAATTTGTCTTTTCCTACCTATCTATCATATGTATCCCTATCATTCTCAGCCATTATCAGTCACATGTACTCGTACTCTTGTGTGTGTGTGTGTGTGTGTGTGTGTGTGTGTGTGTGTGTGTGTGTGTGTGTAAGATTCACCATGGTGTTAATGATCTTGTGCTAGACTTTTCTACGCACACACACACACACACACACACGAGACTGTAGTATAAAAAGGTTTTGCTCCCTTACCATTGTCTTCTACGAGTATTAAACGCTAAATAAATGAGGATCCTTCGCCTTTACTATCACATTTCTTTACTTTCAATCAAATAGTGTTGCTGCATGATCTCAACTAAAGCCAACCAGTCTCCTGATGTATGTTTCTTCCTATGTGTTCCTTCATGTTCCTTTAGTTAGAACAGTTAGAGCATAAGGACAAAAGAAAATAACAGCTGCAGGAAACCATTAAGCCTACACGTGGCAATCCTTGTAGAAAACACGCCATGAAAACATACCTACCTATTATTACCATCATTAAATTTACATTATTTTAGAGCTGCCTATTGACTCGTCACTAACAACCTGTAATTAGTAGTTAACAGAGACTCGTTTGTTAGCAGTACACGGCGCAACACAGTCATTCACAAGAGGCACGGTGCAGCATTAAGATTTCCATGACGGCCACAAGCATATGGCGGTAGAGAGGCGGGGCAGCTTTATCCGACGTGGCTGTGGTCATTATAACAAGCTAGCCTACCGCAGCTGAAGGGGGGAGGAGGGAGACAGCATAGTGAAGTGTCCCTGGCGAACATCTGAGGCTTGGTATGATAGTGGAGGTGAAAGCTACTCTCCCTTTCTTATTTGGTGAAATGGTTATGTGATTGGTTGACTACAGGGGCTGTCACGTGTAGGCCTGTTGGCTTCTTGCAGCTTCCCTTATTTTCCTATGTTCTTATATAGTTCTCATAATTGAATTAGGCACGGAACTGTAAGGTTACATGGCCCCTATTGTTATTATTCTGGTGGTATTCTGTTATTCTTTTGTTATCATTGTCATTATTCATTGTAATCTTTTGTTATTTTTACTTCACACTCCCTCAGTAGTCGAAAGAAGACGAGCGTTAAATATTGCCATCATTATCATTATTCACTTGCAATCTTTCGTCATTCTACTACACAGTCTCTCTGTCACAAATTTATATGTGTATACTTTGGGCATTGTATTATCTTTTCGCGATAAAATTCAATCAATCAATCAATCAATCAGAAACTTAAAAGAGACAAGCGTGGAGTAATGAAAGACTGCACCCACACGAGTGACCACAGGAGCAGCTTCACGCTTCCCTCTGTAGCGGCACAGTGTTGTGAACCGCGGCACTGCCTAACGAACCCTCATGAAGCAGCCTCGCCGTGTTACCGCCAAGTTCCCGCTGCTCCCTCACACTCAGTCAGAACTGACCGAACCAAACGTACATTACAACCACAATAATCACTTTAATTACCGTGAAATCTACTAGCCAAGTCATCGATCATCAATATGGAACTCCCTACCTCCTCCTCCTCCTCCTCCTCCTCCTCTGACAGCCTAGAGGAGAGGAGGTACAGGAGGGAGAGAGAGAGAAGGCCTCATCTCTCCTTGCCTTCCTCCCATCAGCTGTCTGTTGGGTGTTGGCGTGTGTGCTGGCTGCGACTTACCCTGCGACTGGTTACCTTCACGCTGGTGTCTTGCTTTATCTGCATTCGTCCCCCGCGTCGTTCAGTACCATCCCCAGCACCGCCTTAAGGTTAGCTTTGTCGTCTACCTCTGATTAATAGGATAAGTTGTGTGTATATTGTGCGCGTGGGTGCGGGGGAGGTATGTGGGTGCTGGGAGAGGGTGGGAAGTATAAGGGGTAAGCGGATGGGTTGAGTAGATAGGTAAATTTTAATGGTAGACAGACTGACAGATGGACATTGATATAGATTTCTGCATGATAATTTTAGTCCTTTCTTCTTGAGAGAGAGAGAGAGATGAGAGAGAGAGAGGAGAGAGAGAGAGAGAGAGAGGAGAGAGAGAGAGAGAGAGAGAGAGAGTGGGGGGCCTAAAAGATATATTACAAAAAAAAAAAAAAAAGAAACTCTCCACGCTTTCCATAATAAGTAAGAGAAGTATCTAATTAAGGCTCAGATTAGTGAAGAGAGAGCACGGCGTCCTGAAAATCGAGAACAGAGGGAAGGCGACGCTCCTGAACAGTTGCATTGTGGTCACTGGCGGAAACCCAAGGCGTCTCCCCCCCACCCTTTCTCTCTCTCTCTCTCTCTCTCTCTCTCCTCTCTCCTCTCTCTCTCTCATCTCTCTCTCTCTCTCTCTCTCTCTCTCTCCTGCGGCTAAAAGGAACGGGCAGTCACTCAATTGTTGTGAGTTTCTGGCTTCCCATCACAATTTGCCTTTCTCCTTGCGATTTATATACCTCATGCCTCGTAATTACTCGTGAAAGCACACACACAGACACACACACACACACACACACTCAACATATGGGTAGTAATATTTGTGTTTATAGTTAGTAATTCTTTTTTTTTTTTTTTTTTTGCATTCTTAGAGATTGAGAGGAGCTTGAAGTGGAGTACAGCAAGGAGGAGGAGGAGGAGGGAGGAGGAGGAGGAGGAGGAGGAGGAGGAGGAGGAGGAGGAGGAAGAAGAGGAAGAGGAGGAGGAGGAGAAAGAGGAGGAGAAAGAGAAGGAGAAGAAAGATTGAGAGTAGGAAAGAGAGGAGGAAAAGGAGGAGGAATATGAGCAGGAGGAGGAAAAAGAAGGTAAGTAGGAAGAACAAAAAAAAGAGTAGGAGGAGAAGGAAGAGGAGGAGGAACAGACGCAGAAACTGAAGCAAAAAGAATAGGAAATAGAGGAAGAGTTGAAGGAGAAAGAGGAGGAGGAGGAGAGGAGGAGGAGAAACAAGAGCAGCAGCAGGAGGAGAAAAAAAGAACAAGGAGAAGAGGAAGAGGAGGAGGAGGAGGAAGAGGAGGAGGAGGAGGAGGAGGAGGATAATTAGTCTGCATGTGGCCACTAAAAACATGTGACGAATCAGTGATGGATGGAGAGAAGATTATGTTCCCGCCACCTGGCCACCCCCACCACCACCTGGCTACCCCCACCACCACCGCCACTACTGCAGGAGGTGGATGGGGGTGGGATGGTGGAGGCGTCCCCGTCACTGTGCCGACATACAGACGCACGCTTGGATGATTTATTGATGGTGTCTTGTTTTTAAGGTTTCATTATTGTTGTTACTTTCACCACCTCACTTCTATATTCTTTGCTCTTCTATCTGCTCCTCCTCCATCACTTTTTTTCATTTCCATATCTATCTAGATTCACTATGTTTTCTTCTCCACCTCCTCCTCTTTTACCATCTGCATCTTCACTGCCCTTCTTCAACAATCACCATTCATTTTTATTACTACCATAGTTATGAATACCACCACCATTAAAGACAACAATCATTACTACTACCATCATCATATTTACTACAAACACCACCGCCAACATCACTTGTCTTCACCTCTTATCAACCACCACCACTTCGACCACCACCACCACCACCACCGTCTCCACACACAGGTTCTCTCCTCCCTGCGCTCAGAGGCATGGCGGCGGCAGTGCTGCTGACGGCGGCTGTTGTGATTGGAGAGAGTATCCTTAGCACAGCCTCTCCTACCCCCCAGTCCACCACTCACCCTCCCTGGGGCTCCAACATC
>NC_087151.1:31155192-31160192 GCF_035594125.1 Scylla paramamosain | reverse complement strand
ACCTCGCCGCCGTTCACATAGTCCAGCACGAAGAATATCTTGTGGGCGGTGGTGAAGGCGAAGTGGAGCTGCACCAGATAGGGGTGGTTCAGCATCTTGATCAGCACCGACCGCTCGCTCAGCACGTGGGCCGTCTCGTTCCTCCTCACGATCAGCTTCTTGTTCAGCACCTGCGGCAGTCAGCACCCCTTAGTGACATGGGGAAGTGAGCGTGGGGTGTGGTGGGGTGGTGAGCGATATAGGCATGTGGAAGGGAATGTCTGTGTGTGTGTGTGTGTGTGTGTGTGTGTGTGTGTGTGTGTGTGTGTGTGTGTGTGTGTGTGTGTGTGTGTGTGTGTGTGTGTGTGTGTGTGTTGCATGTGAAGGAAGGTGAAAGTTTTTGGTGGTGATTCAAGGAGTACTGGGGATGTGTTGTGTGTAGCTTATCAGGTTCAAGAAGTAGGGGAAATAAAGGGATTTTGAGAGAGGAATCTTTAGTTTAAGATGTTTTGATTGTGTGATTTTTGTAGTAGAAGTTTTATTGTTGTTGTTTTCTTGTATGCAGGTGTGTGTAGATGGATTTAGATGGTCTGTACATTACGTATTTAGTGTAGCTCATGTGTGTATATATGTGTGTCCTAATTAAGTGTGCGAGATTAGGGTATAGGTAATATGTATGTACTCGTGGCCAGGTGTACTGTACTCACCTTGACAGCGTACACCTTGTTGTCCTCATGGTAGCGAGCGAGCATCACCTTGCCGAAGCTGCCCTTGCCCACCACCGTCAGGAACTCGAAGTCGGAGGGCGAGAGTCTGCGTGGGGAAGGAAACAGTAGTAGTGGAGGCGCCTGGTCTGGCCTAGTGTGCGGCTGAGATTACTGTTATCGCTTTCTAGGTTATTGTGTGTGTGTGTGTGTATATTTCCTTCCTTGTGCGCTGGTCTGGTGTGGCAAACTTTTTTCTCCCTCTTTATTTCCTGTGTGTGAGTTTGTGTGTTTGTTCTTGTGTTTATCTATTTTTTTTTATTTATTTATTTTCTTTTGGGGGAAATGTGTTTAGGTTGCTCTCTCTCTCTCTCTCTCTCTCTCTCTCTCTCTCTCTCTCTCTCTCTCTCTCTCTCTCTCTCTCTCTCTCTCTCTCTCTCTCTCTCTCTCTCTCTCTCTCTCTCTCTCTCTCTCTCTCTAACACACCCACACCCATACCCACACACCACCACCCCCACCACCTCCACCACCACCACCACCACCTCCACCACATAGACACACACATCCTTTCTCACACTTACGTCTTCTTCTCACAGCCCAGGTCGATGCTCTGCTGAGTTTCGAGGGAGGATGAGCGGCGGTCGGAGTCCTCTGAGCGACCCACCGCCTTCCCGGGCAGTGGCTTCCTGACGGGGAGACGAGGAGAAAAGGGTGTCAGGTGAGTGTGTGTGGAAATGAGTTTGTGAAAGGAAGAATATGAGGAGGATAAGGTGGACAGAGAGAGAGAGAGAGAGAGAGAGAGAGAGAGAGAGAGAGAGAGAGAGAGAGAGAGAGAGAGAGAGAGAGAGAGAGAGAGAGAGAGAGAGAGAGACTTAATTAACCTGCAGCACCTCAATAGTACATCATATAGTACCAGATAACATTACCAGAAAAAAAAATGCGCTACCTCTCCCATCAAAAAAAATAAAAATAAAATAAATAAATAAACAATAAATAATAATAATAATAATAATAATAATAATAATAATAATAATAATAATAATAATAATAATAATAATAATAATAATATAAGCAAGGAATCGAACTCGCAGTCTTAATTAAAAGCCACGAACCGAACAATACACACCACAGAGCCAACTTAATTAATGGATACTGGATGGAGCCGAACACCTTGTCAATGTAAATTTACCTGGGCGGGATGGGTGCTCCGGGCGGCATGAGGAACTGAGGGTTGTAAACCACTGAGGGCGTGGAGTTGGCGCCGCTAGACCCGCTGCTGCTGGTGGAGTCCCTGAAGCGGTCAAGCTGAAGGAAGTCCCGCACCTCAGGTCTGTGTGGGGACGCGAAGGGTGAGGGGTGAGAAGATAATGGGGGTGAAGGAATGCAGAGGTTTCATTCTTATTATCTCAGTTATTTGAGGATGTGCTCTCCAACTACATAATAAGGGAGTTCTCAAAGCGCATAAGATTAAGCAATTCAAGGACATCACAAAAAAAAAAAAAAAGAGAAAGTTAAGGATGACAGGGTACGCCATGAAGGATCGGGAGGAAAAACGAGTGATTGTGGAGGGAATGTGTGAAGGTAGTGTGGAAAAGGAATGAGAGAGGGACAGTCAGGGAGATAGACACAAACACAAACACACAGACAGACAGACAATGACAAACAGACTATATGACTTGAGCCTAAGATGTTAAAACAGTGACAGGCATCATCTTGAAGACATTAATTGGCTCAAATTCCATTGGTTGTGAGACTTGAGCTGATGAATTTAGAAGAATCAAAGGGAACGATTAGACTGTTTTAGAAGAAGGTAGAGAAGAATATTGAATTAAACCCAATAAAAGTGAATGAAGAGGGGAGGGAATAAGATAATTAAACCCAGTAGAAGTATAGCATAAGGTGAATAGTGAATGAAGAAGGGAAGGTAAAGGACAGAATAGAGAAAAAAAGAATAAATGGGAGAACGGAATTAAGCCAGTACAGGTAAATTGTTAAGTGATCATGGAATAGAGAGTAACCACGTACATATTGGCGGTCCTGGAATCTGTCATCACGTTCTGGATGAAGAGGTTCAGGTTCTGACAGGTGGCTGTGTCCTCCGCTGGCAGGTCCACGCTCGCTTGGCTCACCTGGAGTGGATTGGGGAAAATCAGTCTTCACGTGCAGGTTTTCTTCATGATTTATTGTTTTTTGGCTAGTTTATATCTTGTAGTGGAAGGAAAAATGCTACTTAAAGAAATAGGTAAGTTTCGAAATATAAGATTAGTCTGGGTTTTCTTTGTGTTTTGTTTTCGTATCTGGTTCTAACACCATAGGTGAAAATTATAGGTACATGTCTTTTTTTCTGTATCTGGTTCTGATTATAGGTGAGATGATAAAATCTGACCGCAATACAAAATAATAAGTGATAAAATGCTGTAGGGAACCTTTTAACCTGCCGTACTCACTTCTAAGGTGCGTACCATTTTCCTTCTATGTTAACTCGTGATCAGCAAACAGTCTCCTTACAAAACCCGAGGACTTAAAGACTTCCAGCAGATCAGTGGACTTGAGACTGAGAGGAACCTACCTAAAATAGCGATCAGTGACATGCACTCGCTTCAGAAAACAAGGAAGAAACTCACCCACCGACGTACTGTATTGCCAAGTAAGTCTCATTCTAGGGAAGGGGTTACTCAGAAGGTATCAAGTGTTATTAAGTGCATTGATATTAATTTTGTGGTGAATAAGTGTGGGAGATTAATCGATCATGTGGTATAAGTGTTTTTATATGAACCACCGGTGTGTGTGTGTGTGTGTGTGTGTGTGTGTGTGTGTGTTTATGAGGTTGACACAAGACCAATGGACAGAATAATAATGCTTTGGGTGTTGCATTATTCTATTTTCTGTTTATCTCGGTGTGTTTTTTCCCGAAGTTTTACAATAGGCTGTTGTTATTGACTCTCAGGAAAAGTGATATGATAACAGCTCCCTATCAACGAGTGGAATTAACTTTGATTGAGCTTTATTATATTATGTGGCATCCTATTGCACCACTGACTGACACGGTAGTCCTTTTATGGTCCGTACTTAAAAACACTGCTTTCTCACCATGACTATTTTTCAAAGGCCACAGAGACGATTAGCCCGGTTCTTAAAAGTGTTACTCCTGTTAACACTGTATGAATCTTGTTAATCTGTCGCCACAACCTGTTTTCAAAGGCCACAAATATGATTAGCCGGCTTCTCAGAAATGCTTCACCTATTCATAATGTATAAATCTTGTTCATCTGTCATTAGAACCATAAAAGATTAAAATAAAATAAAATAAAAAACCGCTCAACTTCAACTAGAGCCTTTTGAAAGTAGTGGAGGTGCGGTGCGTGCTGTTTTAGAATACAGATCTAATACTTTGTCATAAACTCACGTCGTTTCCTATCACTTACAGAAAACTTCCCACTCGCTTGTGTGAAATATCGGAGTAGTAAATTTGAATAGAATTATACCACTATCTTCACTTATTGTCTGTTAATTACTGTCACACCTGTCAGTCAATTCCTGTCCATTTCAAATTTTTTTTTATCTTTTCTTTGTCAATTTCAATTTTTATCACGTTTATTGCTCAGTCCCTCTCCATTTTTGCATTTTTATTTTTTTCTTTCTGTTCATCTCATTATCTTATTTCCTTATTCCTGTTCCTTTCAATTACTGTCACGTGTCGCTCATTGCTTGTCTGTTTCAATATTCAGTACCCTCTCAGCATCCTACTCTTCATTTATGCCCATCAGCACTCAATATTACGTCTGTTTCTTAAACCCATTTCTTCCCAATCCAGCACTGTCACTCTTCACTACTGCAGGTCACGTCAATCCTCACTCACCTTGGACATGATGGTGCGGTGAAGGGAGAGGAATTCATTGTAGCGACGCAGCACGAACCAGCACCTCTTGACGTCCTCCACCACCACCTTGAACACCTGCAGGAAAGACGGCCGCTTCAGAGGGATGGAGAGGGAACAAAGTAAGAGAGTGATAGATTGATTGATTGAATTATGGTTATATGTCACTGGGAAGGTAAAAGAAGAATAGAGGTGTAGAAAAGAGGGAGACAGATGCACTTCTGTTATCTCACCTCCTCAACAATTTCCCTTTCCTGTCACCTCCCACGCTATGCATTTTCACTTCCTTCCTCTCGTCTCTCTCTCTCTCTCTCTCTCTCTCTCTCTCTCTCTCTCTCTCTCTCTCTCTCTCTCTCTCTCTCTCTCTCTCTCTCTCTCTCTCTCTCAAGAAGCCATTACGCATATACTACATGGCAGTCCTTGAGTAAATCGTGCATTCT
>NC_087151.1:31132692-31152692 GCF_035594125.1 Scylla paramamosain | reverse complement strand
AGTAGTAGTAGTAGTAGTAGAAGTAGTACTAATAGCAGTACCACTACCAGTTTGAGTCTAAATAATTAAACACTTTGAGGTACGGTACGCAGCTGAAATATTACTCAAAACTCAACACCTCATCATCATAAACATGGCATTTGTTTGACATGCACAGCAATACGTACTGATGATAGTGACGTTGGTGAAGGAGGGTGAAATCTTTGAAGTGATGGTGGTGTTGTACTGTGATGGGAGGGAGAGACAGTGTGCGGTAGTGGAGGTGGATGAGTGATGTGGGAGGCGGAAGGAAAGATATTAAGCTGTGTTACTGGAGATGAGGCAATGGCTGGGTGCTGTACAGGAGGGAATGTTGTTGTGAGAGAGAGAAGAATAGGAAGATTACATAGGATAACTTGAGAAGAGATAGCAGAACTTTAAGTCTATAATCTATAACCAGAGTCTGCTGAGCTACATTACTACTACTACTACTACTACTACTACTATTACTAGCTAAGTATACTGCCACAGAGGACAGTGACCTAGGCAATCCTTGGGACAGGTCATGGCAGTAGTTTTAGACCATTTCATTGACCCAAACATCCGCACTATAAATTCTCTCTCTCTCTCTCTCTCTCTCTCTCTCTCTCTCTCTCTCTCTCTCTCTCTCTCTCTCTCTCTCTCTCTCTCTCTCTCTCTCTCAGCAGTGGGGTAGACAACAAACCCGTGCCACACTCACTCGTTCACTCTCCAAAAAAACTGTCAAATGGATCCCATTATCGCTCCTTTCTGATAAGTCAGCCACCCCCCTCTGAGGCTCTACGTGTTTTTTCCTTCTTTTTTACACAATTTTACACAATAGAGCTAAGACTAACAGAATTGAGAATGGCAAGACAAAATAGGAGAAATACAGCTAGAATGAAATAGAGTAAGAATATGATATGGTAAAGAAAGGGTAGATAAAATACAGCAAAGTTACGATAAAACAGAGAAAACCTTTGATAAAACAAGGTTAAATGAAATAGAGTACAGGAGGAGGAGGAGGAGGAGGAAGGGGAAGAGAAATGGAAAGGCGTGATCTCTTCCTCTGCTCTTCCTGACGCCAAACTTCACTGTCCTTGCTTGTATGTGCGTCACCTGCTGCTGTCCTTCTCATTGTCACTATCACACAGCCTGTTACTCTCTCACACTCATCCTCCTGCATCACCTCCGTCATCTCTATTTGTGTTACTTTCTCACGTTTTTGTCTTTTGCATCCATCATACACACACACACATAGTCTCTCTCTCTCTCTCTCTCTCTCTCTCTCTCTCTCTCTCTCTCTCTCTCTCTCTCTCTCTCTCTCTCTCGTTAAGCCTAATTTTTATCACTTTCTTTGCTTCGTATTAAGTTTAAACTTCTTACTTTTCTTATCCTTATTCCTCTTTACTTTACATCATCCCTTCTTCCTCTTCTGCCTTTTCTTTCCCTATCCTTTCCAACCTTTCCTTTTTCCCCTTCTTCTCTTTTCCTCGCCTCCTGTCCTTCCCTTGCTTCACTCCTAACCCTTCCTTCTTTTCCGTTCTCTTACCCCAGTCTCTTCCTTCTTCAGTCTTACCCTCACTTTCAATCCTTCCTTGCCTTTCTTCTTATATCCTTACCTCTCTTTCTTCCTCTTCTTCACTCTCAACCCTTTCCTTCCTCTTCTCTTCCTTCTCTTACCCTCGCTTATCCTCTTTCTCCCAACCCTTCCTTCCCTTCCTCCTCTTATCCCTGCCTCTCTTTCCTTTTCTTATCTAACTTCCAACTCTTCCTTCCCCTTCTCGTTTTCCTTTTCTTATTCCCCATCCTCCTCCTCCTCCTTCTCCCTGAATCTCACCACTGCTTCACACACAACCACTCGGCTGAAGGACAGACGGACGGGTGGACGCCTTGCCTGTGTGTTGTTATCAGGACACAGATAACGCCGCCACACTGAAGACTATTTGTAGTGATCTGAAACTAACGCTGCTCGATGACCTGTTATGTAAATGCCACGAGAGGAGGGTGTGTTTATGAGTAATGTCCAATTCTCCACGTGTTTTTCTCTCCTTCACGTGATCCTTGTCTCCTTGTCTATGTATTTATTGCACCCTTCCTCTTTATCTCGATCCCTGGCCTAGATAATGGTATTCGTGTCTTCAGTGGTGTGTCTAAAGGTGGTAATCTGGGTTTATATTGTTGCTTTTATTATTTTTCCTTTTTCTCTCTCTCACTTTTTTTATGCCTTTTTTTTTTTTATGTGGTTCAATTTCTTCTTTATTTGTGGTGTTAGATGTGGTTTTCCGATACCGTCGTGATGTCCTGTATGGATTCTTAAGTGCAGTGGAAGAAGATGTGACGCGCGCGCGATTTGTGTTGGTGGCAGGAGAGTGAGGTAAGGCAAGGAAGATATGAGATTAGTGAGGGAAGTAAAGAAACGTGTGAGGATAATGTAGGAAGGGAAGGAACGTATGAAGATAGTGAGAAAAAGGAATAAAGGTATAAGGATAGTATGGACGAAGGAATGGGCGATTAAGTAAAATGAGGGAAATTATAATGAACGAAGGAAAGGAAGGCAAGGCAAAGTAGAAGGTAGTACGGCAAGAAGAGATAACAGAGTAACGGATGTAAGGAGAAGAGTTAAGAAAATAAAAATAAAACGAGATCAGAAAGCAGTAAGGTTAGAAAATTATAAAAAAAAAGGAAGATTACTGTTAAAAGAAGGTTAGGCAAGACAAATTAAAAAGTACATAGGCAAAGAAATGATAATGCAACAGAGAATGGAATGGGGAGGAAGAGGAGGAATGTACTAAAGAGGAGGGTACAAGTGTGGTTTGTTGAGGATCTGAAGTAGGGAAAGGGAATTAAGGTTTGAAGATAATATTAAATCAGTCTTACTTTATTGTTGAGGAGGATTAGTAGCAATGTGTGTGTGTGTGTGTGTGTGTGTGTGTGTGTGTGTGTGTGTGTGTGTGTGTGTGTGTGTTTGTGTGTGTGTTGACAGGCGCAGGTATTCTTCGGTGACGGATAAGATAAGAAGCATGAAGTAGAAGCGTGATTAGGACAAGTAGGAGGAGGAGGAGGAGAGTTATGAAGGATAAAGGAAGAGGAAGAAGGGTTGAAGAGACTGCACAGTGGAAGAGGATGAGGTGTAGGAAGAAACAGGATAGTGAGGAAGAAGGTAAGTACCAGGAAGAATAAGAGGAAGAGGAGGATAATAGTGATAACTACTCCAGAAACGGAAGAGAACGAAAAAAGCAGGGAAATAGAAGAAAGAGAAAAAGGAGAAGGAGAAGAATGTAAATGGAGAGGAGGTGGAAATAAAAAAAAAAATAGCAACAAGAGGAACGAACAGGAAGTGTGAAGAAAGCCTGGATAAGTATGGAAGTAGGTCGAAATGAATGAATGAATATGATTTGGCGCCGCACGCGAAATATTTAGGATTCCAAGGAATAAATAAAAGAAGCAAGACGTATAAAGGTGAAGAGTGAGTGAAGGAGTTTGGTCCTAATAGAGACGTAGGGTGAGTTAGGGACTGTTTCTGTTGTGTGATGGAGAATGTGAGAGGGAAATACTGCTGTTACGTGCGTGGTAGTCATCTTATGGCTGTGGTGAGGAATGATTGAGTTGTTGGAAGCACTGGAGTTTAGTGGGAAAGCTGGGAGTCTTTGCAATAGTGATACGGAAAGGAAAAAGGGAAGGTGTATTTATATGTAATAGATGTTATTTATATGAGTTGTAATTGAGTTGTAATGGTGTTTTAACTTTTACTGCAGGCTGACTGACGGAGCGGTGGTGGTATGTGAAGAAAATGAAGCACTGACTAACTGACCGACTCATTAGAAGAGTAAGAGAGAGAATGGAGCGGTAGACATATAGCTAAAAATAATAATGAT
The DNA here is from genome assembly GCF_035594125.1 of Scylla paramamosain. Classification (NCBI taxonomy): domain Eukaryota; kingdom Metazoa; phylum Arthropoda; class Malacostraca; order Decapoda; family Portunidae; genus Scylla; species Scylla paramamosain. The sequence goes on along the minus strand of NC_087151.1, from coordinate 31,148,817 downwards.
AAGACAAAACAAACAGCAGCGAGAGGAATGAAGCAGTGATATGTTAGGAGGAAAATAAGATACTGACTAACTGACCGAACTGATTAACTGAATGCATGACCTAAGAGCCACGACAACGGCCATGCAGCACCACACCTCGAGAAACACGCCTCAGTAAACATAGCGTGTGGTGGAAACAGAGACTCGAGTGCTGGGAACTAACAGGTCACGCTACATCTGCTAATTAATGTGTGGTGTCAGTAGAGTAGGTTAGTTATTCCGTACCCCACCACCACCACCATCACCACCACCACCACGTCTAATGAACGGTGACTCACTGCAGCAAGGGAAAAACTACACGTGGATATGACGAGGTGAACAGTGCTGTGTGTCAGGATAAGATTTGGGTGCGCTTGTCTGAGGAGGGAGGGAGGAAGGAGGGATGGATGGTGGAATGAGGAAGAGGAGGAGGAGGAGGAGGAGGAGGAGGACAAGGAAGTAGAGAAGGAGGATAAAATGATATGTAGTGGACGGAATAGCAATGAATAGGAATATTTGAATAGAGGAGGAAGAAGGAAAAAAAAAAGATAGCGAAGTAACTAGCAGTAGCAGCAGTAGTTGACAAGGAAAGCTGGGTTAAAAAACAAAAAGGTGTACCGTAGTAGTTGTAGAGGTGGCAGCAGTTGTAATAATAAAAATACTTTCATAATACACTTACACAACCACCTCCGTGTGTTTTGCTCTTTAAGGTGCAGATAAGAGATTAGGTTTTTTTTCTTCCCTGACTCGGCAACCGTCTCCCGTACTCCTTATCCCCTCCCTCACCAGTCCACCCCCTCCACTCTTATCTGTCCCCTCACCTATCCCGCCCACTCCCCCTTCTCTACTTGTCCTACCCTCACCGTCCTTTCTTCCACACCTGCCCTTCTCTTTCACCTCTCCTTTATCACCAATTCCCTCTTTTATCTGTATTTTCCATGATTTGTTCTTTTTTCCTTTATCTGTTCCCCTTCACACTTGTTTCCTATTCATTAATAAACCCTTCACTTTATTTTTTTTCCTTTCATTTAGTCTTATGTAACTTATTCAATTCCTGTCAATTTCTTCTGAACACGCACACAGGCACACACTGTAGAATGTTCCCTTGAGTGTGTTTGTCCGCGCAGTTTAACAAAGAGAGTGAGTCATGACAGCCACAGAGGAAGGAAGGACAGTACTAGTCTGAATGTTAGCAAGGGGGTTGTGTTTGTTTATTCCCTTACGCAACATGAACTTAGATCGTGTTTTGAGTTAGTCAGTGTGTTTGGATGAAATGTTTCCCTCTTTAAGGTCGATGCTTTTAATCTCTTAACCAGTCAGTCAGTCAGTTAATGAGTCTACCTTTATATGTTTTAAGCATACATGTGCCCTTGGTTTCTTTATCATGTTAGTCAGAGGTTGGTGTTGTGTGGTGTGCCAGTGAGTCAGTGAGTTAAGTAATCGGTTAGATCGATCAGTTATTCATTCAGTCAGTGAGTTACTCCAGCCATGCACTCATTGTCATTAACTTTGTCAGCGAATCGAACGAATTAACCAGTCAGTTAGGTCAATCAATCAATTCAGTAAAGCCAATTAATTCAGTCAATCGTCAGTCAGTTAAATCAGTTAGTCAGGCGAGTCACTCAAGTCATTAATTCAGCCAGTCAGTGAGTTATTCGGTCAAACAAGGAAAGGAAGAAGCTCACGAGAAAAGGGTTATATCATGTTATTTTTTAATTACTTATCATGTGATCTTTACCCTTCATAGGCTTAGTGTGTGTGTGTGTGTGTGTGTGTGTGTGTGTGTGTGTGTGTGTGTGTGTGTGTGTGTGTGTGTGTGTGTGTAGGCTAATTATAATTCAGTGACCTTGTATGCGTCGTTTGTTGTCACTGTAATGTTTTGTCCCGTGGCTCAATGTTTGAATCAGGTCACCTTTCAATAGTTCACTTCTACACATTAAGCCAACCTTTGTATCGTATTTTATTGCATGACTTCCGTGGCTTCAATCCGTCTGGCTTTAACATCTACTGGGTAATGAAGATAAGTGCTCCAGTTTTTCACCTTTATTGGTTATTTATAAAGACTTGTCATGGTTTAGGTGTCATATACTCAACTAAACAGTGTGTTTATCTTTCGATACCTCAAGGACATGTTAAAGTTAATCTGTTCGTGTGGAGATGTGGAAAGGTTGCAAGAGTTGGATGGTGTGTGTCAGTGTCTTGTGGGATTTGTCGAGGTGTATAAACTACGTGTATGTGCTGGAGTAATAAGAGTTGTGTGAAGTATTTTACTGTAACCTAATGTATACTGTTCTGTATAGCTTTCACACATTTATTCATTTACTTGTATTTACTTCAGAATTCTATTTAATTTTGTGTAGTTTTCATACATTTATTTACTTATTTTATTTATTTTTTTTTTTAGAATTATCTCCACAGGGTCAGTTAATCATTACCAGATAAGAAATAAGGAAAAGTGAGGAAAGTCACTGAAAAAATTACTTGTGAAGAGCTTGTGACTAGACGGTTTATTGACTAAACTGTACTGCGTCACTAAAACTTTCTGGTGCTTCAAGGCGTATTGAGCCAGAGAGTTAGCAAGACATTGCCGCCACCACTTGCAGGGAGCCGCGAATGGCTACTGTCAAGGGCGTTAGGACGTGACCTCAGGGTGGGAGTGCCTAAGGGCAAAGAAAGGACAGTTAAGTATTGAGTGAAAGAGAAAGAGGAAAACAGCGGTGGAAGGGAAAGGAAGGGAAGGGCATGGCTGATCTGTTTACCGAGCGTTGCGTCACTCAGCGCAGCATCATTGTGTCACAGGCTGCACGCCCCTGCCGCCCATCGCTCTAACACGCCACTGTGGATTTACGGTGATGGTCACAACGCATTTCTCTCTCTCTCTCTCTCTCTCTCTCTCTCTCTCTCTCTCTCTCTCTCTCAGTGGAATATAAAAGAGTGTAGGGAAGAGTGGTCTAGGGCCTCACGGGCCTCCTCGCGTCCCTAAAGAGCAAGGTCACGGTACTCACGCCATGGTTGGGAGTGCTGCCATGGTAAGCCACGGCTACCGACGGCTCCGGCGACGATGAGCTGTTGCTGTCGTCCAGGGAGCGGCCGTAGCCAGACTCCAGTGTCGTGCTGCCGGAGTCTGTGCGGCCGTCCTCAGGGGGCCGGGGGCCGCTGTCCACACAGTCAGGGGCTGGTCCATCGCCAAGGTCCACCTCGGTAAACTCACTGTGGTTGGTCCAGTGGCCGCTGTCCCCGTGGGGCTCCTCGGTGACCGGGTCGAGGAAGTTAAGAACGAGGCGCCCATCAGAGAAGGCGTCTCCCTGGAAGCCCTGGTTGGAGAGGCCCAGGTCTCTCTCGATGACATGGTCTTGAAGGTTGTAGTTGGAAGACGTAGTGGAGACATTGGAGTCGTTGCAAGAATTTGCCAGAGGCTGGTCGTCTCCCGCGGAAGAGCAGGGGCGCGTCAGGGTCTCCTTCAGGGCACACAGCGCGCGCCACGTTGACTCACAGATGCAGGTCATCGCTGGGGTGCCGCTGCCTTCTGGTGTGCACCGCACTCACCCGCGCCCCATGCCTCGCGCCGCCGCCACTAAGTTCACGCTGCCCTTCAGGCTCTGCTTCTGGCGTCACTCACGACGTCGCTCACAGTCCGACCACTCGACTGGTCACGCAATACACCCACAGTCACAGAGACAAACACTGCTGGGTTTCGAAGTCCGTGGTGGAACCGCGGCGTGGATGGCAGTGATCGTGGTGATGAGCCAGGCGGCGGTGTGTTGTAGGGACTCACGCTTCCTCGCTAACTGACGGACGCGGCTTGTGAGCACCGACGGGGAACAGCACCAGCGGTGATAACGGCTATCAGGCGGGTACGGCCGCCGCCACCACCACCGCCACCACAGCCAGCGCCAACTACAGACTGTAAATAAAAACATTGGTTGATCAGATCCATTTCACACCCGTGGGCAGCGTTTCCAAATTGTTTCACTCTTAACAACACGTTCTGAAGCCAGGACGACGAGGAGGCAAACAATGCTGCTTCACTTTTGACAAACCATACACACTTTGTCCTCGCCGCCACTTAGACCTAAAGACTACCCCCGCAATGCATCTCATCAAGGCACCGACACGCGTTACCATGTTTACAGTGTTTTGTGAACAGCGGTGACGTCACAGTGCCAGGCCGTGACCGGTGGCGTCAAGTTTCGCAGTCAGATTACAAACCGTGATCACCCTAACTGTCCTCCCGCACCCTCCCCCTCATCATGAACCTCCCGCAGCAGTAACACCTTGCGCAAACACATGAACAGCACCATACAGTACAAAAGAATAATGCCTTATCCTCCCCTTAGCCGTAGCAGGGCGTGTGGGCCGCACGCTACACCCCAGCACATGACGCAAGACCGATGACGCAACACATAATCCCAGAACGAGAGGACAAGTGTGTTGGTGGTGCAGTGTTTGTATCACGTGCCTGGAGGGTTGTGTTTCAGGTAGAGAGAGAGAGAGAGAGAGAGAGAGAGAGAGAGACCACCATAACCATTGTCATCATCAGTTATCACTCATACTAAACACCTACAGAAATATATTAGACCACACCCCACTAAATCTCTCTCTCTCTCTCTCTCTCTCTCTCTCTCTCTCTCTCTCTCTCTCTCTCTCTCTCTCTCTCTCTCTCTCTCTCTCTCTCTCTCTCTCTCTCTGTAGCACCACTTTCCCACCAGGGACTGAGTACTTCGTGTAGCAGCAACATTCTATCTAAACTGTGAAAAAAAAATACAAAAAACTTCCCCCCACAGCACCGCTCAGTGAAATGTAAAAGAGAAGCGCCGCGGAGTGCCTTGCTGTGTGAATAGAAATAATGAAACGCGAGGCCCACCGGCAAACAGAGCGTCAGGCCGGTGATGTGAGCGAGTCCCCTGCCACTGCCGCCCGGAGCCTCGCCTCGCCCCCAGCAGGATGCCACGGACGGCTGACTCCCTGAAGTGGGGCGCATCGACGAACGGATTCATGCTGCCCCGGCGGGTTGTACTGCTGCTGCTGCTGCTGGAGGAGGAGGAGGGAGACAAGTGTGTTTTGAGGCTTAGTTGTCCTGTACAGGCGTCTTATCCGTGTTCTCTAGCGGCATGGGAACGTTTAGTTTTTTTTTTTTTATTGTTTTGTGAAGTTTCACATCCATTGTTTTTTTTTTTTTATTTTTTTTTTCCTTTTCTTGTATGAGAGAGACAATTAGTAGGCTTTTTTTCACGATTTTTTCACGATTTTTTTTCACGATTTCTGTCTCGTTTGCCCATAAGAAAATATGACTTCAAACTCCTTTTCTAAACTCTATAATTGTAGATGTGCATGCTCGAGGCGCTACACAAGACGCCATACATCAACCTCACCTTGTCATCACACCCAGTCTGCTTTCTTCACAACTCTTACACCTTCTCTATGTTAACATTATCCTTTTCAATCCAAGCTTCAGACTACTCACTTAACATAAGTCTAACTATAACAGCCACATGCTCAGTTGTTGACTTAGTGCTTGAAAACTGCACAATACACCTTCTTACACATGAGCTTCCTTACAGACACACCACCACTGGAACGCCTCCCCACCACATCCCTGCCGCTGCTCCACCATTCATGCCTCCTATTTGCTGAGAGGAGACAACAAGCCCGGTACGAGATACTGGAGACAACAGAACACGTGATTTATTGAGAAAGGCAGAAGATCGAGAGGGAAGGCGTTCCATGGTGGCCGAGGTCAAGACACTGCACATCGGTAAGATATGGTTTACTAGGGAAGTGTCGGCAACTCCACTCATCATACACTCCGCCACGATGTTAAGATCTCATCCGTCATCTGATGTGTCTTTGGAAACCCTTGAGTGGTCAGGTTGGTATCAGCGCAGCGCAGTCTTGCTAGCCTCTTGGTGTTGGCTGCCTCGAGGTGATACCAGGACTGTTCCACTGATCTTTGTCTTAACCCGTGATGGATGAACTTGAGAGGATAAGTAACACTCACCCATGGACGTGTGAGACTCACCTTGGCACCATTTCTTATCAACCTGACCTTTTGTAATCGCTGTCATTGGAATGCGTTTTCTTCAGCACGTCTTGAATAGTCCCCGCGGAAGTGTGGAGGTGCATCACGCAAGGCAGACACAACTTTGCTTTTTTCCGGACATCCTTCCATAACACCTCGCTTTTCTCGCCTTTCCTCTTCTATTAAACACAGCTGTCTATCTGTATTGCTTCGTCTCATCAGGAGATGCTCACTTCCTTGGCTGACAGAGCAGGTAACATAATGATTTTTGAGCCGGAAGAACAACTGAGACACCCCAATGACGCCTGTGTGGTATAATAGTGAGAGAGTGGCGATGGATTCTTTTAGATGAGCTCAGTAAACTATGGGTAAACTGTACGTTAATATTCGAATATTGTAATTATTTAGATTGAACAGAAGCAATAGCAGGCACTACATGAACAGAAGGAATAGCAGGCACTACAGTGATACCTTTGTGGTGTAATGGTGAGGTGGTGAGGCTGAATTTCTTTACATAGGCTCAATAATCTATAGACAAACTTTCGGTCACTCCCATTTATGTATCATAGTTGAAAGTGTTAAGGCACTGACTGAAATGTGATGAAAATTACGTATTTGGTGACAAAGGAAAAATACTGTTCGTAGCTGCAATAAAGTCTTTTTTTTCCTCTAACTGTAATCTGTTCTAGGTTATCTTGTCTTTTTTCACAGATAATTTATTTCCGCAGAGACTGTAGGAGCAGGATTAACGCGGGAGGCAAGGCAAGCATCAGGCACGTGGCGGGGACTTCGGTGGACGTCTCCACTCACACACACACACACACACACACACACACACACACACACACACACACACACACACACACACACACACACACACGTACTAAGGTGATGCTTGCTTACTTCTTCAGTCTGCCACTAGATCATCAGTCGCTACTCAGTTACGACGAGTGCCCGTCATCTGCCTCTGTATAGTTTGTTTTGATTGAGTGATTGACTGGTTGACTGACAGATTTAATTTTCCACAACTGTCAAATGGCACCGCTTTATTCTTTTCACTCCTATACATTTTTTTTTCTCAATTCAGGATTGTTGATTATCCAAAGGAGGATGTTGAGTAAGGAAAGATATGATAGTCGTTATCATCAATACCATCATCATCACCACTTCTATGACCTCACTGCAAGACAAATGCCTCAACCAACTCACTCATTTCTGTCGATTGTCTCACTATCACAAGCCGCCCCGTGTAGCAGATTACCCTGTCTCATCTAGTCATTACATTTTCTATCCTTTATGGCCTCCTCTCTTCCTTTCAACAACCCAGAAAGGCAACATGGACGAACTAAACTAAATAATAGACCCACTTCAAATCCCTGTCTCATCTTCCCTGCCTCTTCTCGTTCTTTCAGCAACACAAAAAGACAACATGTGCATCCAAAACACAGTCTGAACATATGCATATCAGCCGTGAAGAGAGAAAGGCGTCAGGATGTCACACTCTCACTCCCCCTCCCTTCCCCCTCCTCCCAGCAGCCTGCAACCAAGCTCACTCCCACAGCCAGATCGGACGCCACTTCCTGCTGTTGGTGCATCACGTACTCACCGCATGTAACTGTTGTGGCAGCTTTCGTCACCCACACAAGAGCCAATAAGAAAACTATGCCTTATTTGATATGAGGTATAAATTTGGGTTGGTGTGGAACAGACTGATAGACTGACAGGTGGTAGAGTTAAGATGGAAAGATTACGGTAGGATAGAGTGTGGTCTGTAGTGGAATCTCAGATGATTAATATAGTTCTGGTAAGTTTGAGGTTGACTGCGCAGGAGAGAGAGAGAAAGAGAGAGAGAGAGAGAGAGAGAGAGAGCATGAGTGTTTATCAAGTATCCCGCAAATAAACGGCCACTTCTGCACCTTAGATATGCACATGGACATGATGGGTTGTGTGTGTATCTGCGTGTTCCCAGAATGAATATTTTTTCTGTGTGTGTTTATGATTGAAAACACTCAACGATAATCTGTATCCACATAGACGCTGCAAAGCATACGTAGCCCCTCCCACTAACACACGCGAGGGGTGGAAGTCGTCTTGGCGCTCACGGCGTGAAAATCGGAATAGCAGTATGTTCCTCTGTGTACGTTATGAGGTATGCATTTAACATGAGGAAACCTAAGATGAGATTATCAAATAAACCTGTTCTCTTTCTCATTCTCCAAGGAACACTCATCCCTATCAATTTCAGAATAAGTGCCACAATTTTCTAACGAAAAAAGATCCTTCAAGGAATATGTTGCTTATTAATATTGGGCCTCGAATCCGCCCTTAGTTCGGAATCAGAGGGAACACTGCATGTGTATCGCTATACAGTAAGTGACTTGGTGAGTCCAGGTTATCAGTTGCAGAACTGAAAAATGCATTGACCACCCTTGCGATTTAACGATAACATTGAGGAGAGAGAGAAAAAAAAATCTCACCTGAGGCCAAGTTTGCTGCGGTAACCTCAAGGGCGTCCCCAGCAGGAGGACTGAGGCTCAAGATTAAGACTGGTAAGGAATCTTCGTCAACACATGTGCCCGCATGTCACTTCCGCCTCGCCCGGCATGACTCCTGCATGAACCCTGTGCCGTTCCTTGTGTGTGGCGAGGCACTGCGGCGATACTAAACCACCACACCGCTACAGGCTGGTCCCTAGAGAAGTCCTGGGCAAGGAAGGACAACAGGTAAGGCGTTACGGCAGGAGGACAGCGTGGAGGCAGCCAGCGGGCTTACGTACAGGGCGTGCACTATCTTCCTGGCAGGAGTGATAACCACTATCAGAGATAAGTATGGTATGATAATGGTGCTGTCTCAGGATTCCTCGCCGCCAGAGGTCGCGTGGCTCAGGTCAGATACCCTGGAATGCTTGCAGCCCGCGTTGATTACACCTGAACTGCCGCTGCATTAATTAACGTGCTCTGGGTATCGAGTCCAAGTGTTTCATCGCGTCATAAAATTATGTACACTATTTCAGCCTTCATGTCACAGTGTTGTATTCGTGTACATCTTCCACGTGAGTCATCCTTAGTGTTGACTCTTCCTTATCATAATGGCACACAAAGATAATGTTACACTGATGGGCGAGGGCGTGTGACGGGCGGGTACGACGTGGGCGTTACTCGCTGCACACCGCCATGCAGATAGATTCATAAGGAAACCAAATAACAAACAACAATAAATGACAGCAACGATATAATAACATGAACACCTTAACAGGTCGGGGAAGTGGCGTCAGTACTGTCCCGGACGCCGAAACTTTTGTATATAAACAGATACTGACCTCAAGACGAAGTCTAGTTTTGTGATAGATGCAAGTGTCTGTCTTCCCTGATCCGAGTGCATTTTCTTCCCTTCAAATGTATGATGGAGTCAATGGGATGCGTGTCAATTAGAGGCCGAGGTTAGGGAAGTATGGGATGTTACTGGCAGGGTGCCTGAAGGTGGTGATGTCGGTAAAAGCTTAGCGATTGAGCCAACGGAAAGTAAGACGAGGGAGTAAAACCTTTATTTTTCCGCCTCTGTATTGTCATCACCCTGCAGGATTGACTGGGAGAGCGTCCATCCAAAGACCTTGCCTCCAGTCTACGAAGGATGACTCAAATCAAGCTCAAGCTCAAGCAAAACATCTTCTTACCTTTTACTTATATTTTCTCTTAATCTACACTTCATGCGTGTCTTGTATAACATAACCAAAAATATAATCCATTTGTTTCTTTAGCGATAATTCCGATATCTGTCTGGGGTATTATTTGTCCACATTTTTACAACACTACACAGTCGTGAGGGTTTGTTTACATCAGTTGCGTGGTAGCCATGTGCTTCGCCGGCCGTGGGAATGGCGTTGGTCTGCACTTAGACAGCCTTGTGCGTGTGTGGGACCTTGTGTATACTGAAGGGCTCTGTGTGCATTCAGTAATCTGTTTGCCTAGGGAGCGCGTGTGTGTGCCTAGTACTTCGTGTAAACATAGAAATCTTGCGTATAGGATAATAGTATGAGTTCAAGCCTTCATGTTTGCGTTTATCAGTACTGTGTGCCTATTAGACGAACTGGGCGTGTGCGTGAATGTGAACATGGCTGTAGTAACCCCGAAGATAACTGGGAGTGACAAGGGAAGCAGTGGTCATTAGTGGGTTGGTCACGTCAGCCAGCTTGGCGCCATCTACTCAGGCCAGGGAAAGGTGTCTCGCTGCCCGTCACACCCACCACCACCTCACGCCTCGTCACATGTCCAGCCCCGGTAAGTGTGGTCGTCGTTATTACATTAGGTGAGTTAGTAATGTTATTGGTAATTATAATACTATTGACAATGTCATTATTGTTGTTGTATTAAGATTAATACTTTGATTTTTTTTTTCTTATAGATATAAATGTTTTAATCAATTTCAATTATTTTTCTGCAAAATCGTGTTCATTTTTTTCGTATAAGAAAAAAGAGACTTCTCATCAAATACCCACATGCATACACTAACTTAACTGGCACGCATACTGTCCTTACTGTCATGTAACAGTTATCCTGACCGCCATGTGACAATCTCGTAACGGAAAGCAATTAAGGTCATTTCTAAATTAAACCTAACACCACATATCCTTGTTACGCCTCGTGGCCAGCGTGCTGACTCGATCCAGCCTTAGGTACATTTTATACCCAGTATATATTTTTTTCATTAAATAACAACCAGTGCCACCGGATCTCTCAAAACAACATAACTATAATATTGATGGTGGTGTTGGGATCGTAACCTCCTTCAAGAAACTGGAGGTTCAAAGACTGGTTGTAAAGGATCATAAGAACATAAGTGTAGGTCCTAGGAACCTTTTATGTGAGCGGTTCCAGCCAGCCGTGCTTCAAGCTCAGCTGTCATGTGCAGACTGCTCTCACGAGTTTACATCGTAGTCACCAAAACCTTTGTTCCTCAGGGTCATCACGTGGTTCTCCTTCGTTGCTTCCGTCAGCAATATCCTGTGGTTTTGCGCGGTGTCCTTTCGCTACCTGGCCAGTCTCTTCGTTCCCTGCATGCTATATACGATATCTGCTACGGTGTCTCCTACATCTTGGTGTACGCCTCCAGCTTGGCATCAAACCAGCCTCCATACCTTTACCCTGAAACGGTGGCGGTCCTCACACACGCCACATCTGTCATACATGTGCCACTATATGTTTGCACTTCTTGTTTAGCTCATTGCCCCCGCATTGTTTTTGCTCCCCTCTACAGTAAAATCTTCATATCTTGCTAGATCGAGTAGCACTGTGTTTTTATTGATATCTTTACTTTCAGATACTCTTTCATAACCGCACTTACCTAATACCCTCGCTGCTTACATCTCCTACTTCTTAACATTGTCTGGACTTGTATTGTACTCCTCTGAAACATACCCTGCCTTCCATTTCCTGCGCCTCGCCTTTCTCCCCTCCTCTACTTTACACTGTTTGATTTTGACTTGCTAGAACTCTGTCAGCTCCCTGTTCACCTTGCAGTAGTCGTGGGTGGGGCAGATGAGCAAGGTTACACAGCAGGGTCAAGGTGGAGGAGGCTAATCAGGCCCATGTGACTATTAAGTTATACAATATGTTAAGGAAAAATAGGAGGAAACCTTCCGTCTTCGGTCAGAAGATACGTAGAGCTTGTAACTGTGGCTCAAAAATCAGGATAATGGATGTCTTGTTGGTGCTGCCCAAGCTGATAGGAAAGACGGCACGTGCATGAAGGAATACGCTTTATGTATTTTTCTTTTTCTTCAGTTCAGATTGTAATGCGTAAGTGTTATGGTAATGCATTTAAACTTGGGAACAGTGAGAGCTTAGGACAAATATAATCAACAATTTTTATACTGATTTACATTTTATTGTTGCATTCATTGTTGTTGTTCCCTTTGGTTCTGCTACTGTTGTTGTTGTTGCTGCTGTTGTTGCTATTGATGTCGTCGTGCACGTCATTCAACAGGTGCAGGCTCATCAGGGTGGCTGGCGAGAGACACACCTGTGAGCAGTAATTTCGTGCCCAGTAGTCACCTTCCCGCTGTGTTGTGTTTCTCATCTTGTGTTGTGTCAAGCCTTTCATCTTGGTTCACTCCACTGACTGATTGGCTTATCTCTTCCTCCTTACTCTACTCGAGTTTTTGTGGCGGATGGTGTGCTCTTTTTGTTCACCAGCTGTGTGTGTGTGTGTGTGTGTGTGTGTGTGTGTGTGTGTGTGTGTGTGTGTGTGTGTGTGTGTGTTTGTATGTGTGTGTGTGTACGCTAATGAATTATTTACTGCTGCTGATTATTAGATTGGTAATTGCTAATTGCTAAAATAACAAAGCAACTGAGGATGGTGATTACAAAGAACATTATTTAACGGTCACGTGACGCTGGGTACAGGTGGCGGGAAGGAGAGAGCAAGATAAAGAAGAGGGACGATAAGGCGGCAGTCCAGACATCCCAGGCATCACCGAGGAGGGGTTACCTATCGAGGTAGACTGGCTCATGGCAACAACCTGTACTGTGATCTTCTTTGCCCCCCTATACCACCACCCACACCCCCGCCACACCTGCCCGACACTGGTAATTTCCGGGGGCAGATCGCGATGCAGAACAATCTAAGAACGTTACTCTAATCTCCTTACGGCACATACAAGGCAGGGAAGCAAGGTTCTATAGCACACATATTGGCAGTGTATAATCGTGTGTTGGAGAAACTTTACCTGGGACACCGTGTTTCAGATCTGACGTAGACAGTGAGTTCTGGAGAGTGATGTTACTGTATGACATTCGTATGGGAATTTGTATCAGCTTCCAAGTTCTCTTTTGTAATATTCAACTTTTTTTTTTATATATATATAACAAGTGACATGTGCTGGACAGTCTATATCAGCTCTTATACGACTGGGCGGCGTCTTGGTGAGTGGGTGATTGCGTGTTTAGATCCGGGCTGCGTCTCGTGTGCACGTGGCTGCTTCTCGCAGCGCTTCCTGATCCACACACGTCTGTTCCACATTTGCCCCTCCCTTAGCGTCACACTACATCGCAAATCTACACTCCAACCTATTTTCCTGGCCTGTATGCCACCTTTCCTACCACACTCACTGCTAACTTTTTGTCTTACAGTCTTCTCTATTCCTGCCTCCTTCCTTGCTTGCAACCACTCTCTTTACCCCATGCTTCCTCCTGACTCACATCCTATATTCACCCACATATCCCACAAGTCTCTTATCTACACGCTCACTGCCTCATCACTGCCCTCCCTTCCTCGCATCTCTACCTAAGACAATTACCTAACATCACCATCTTTATGTCTCTCCATCAAGCATCTCCGTCTCACTTCACTACATTGTCTTCAGCATACCACTGCTTCATCCCACTTAACACATTCTTCCTCTACAGTTTCTTTGTATTCTCCACTTCGTTCACTTCCTGAAACCTCTTGTCTTAAACCTAATGTCTCTCTGATATCATCCCTTTCCTAATCCTATCACTTTACTTCACATCCCAGCTAAGCATCCTTTCAAACCCAACCTGCCGGCACACCCCTCCTCATTCCCCCTTGCCTCAGGATCCACTAGCCTTTCGCGAGAACGACGAGGTAACTTGCGAAATACCCCCACGAGGACGACCTAAAAGTTTGCAATTGGCGACTAAATGTTGTTCACTTGTGCTGGGCAGTGAGGAACCGGGGAAGGGTTGGGAGGGAAAGAGGGTGCAGCTGGCGGGAGTTTCGTGTTTTAATTAATTGAGGTCTTTACCGTTTATCTTTCGTGTAATGATGTGATTGTTGTGCGCTATTAACAGACAGCACTTGAGCTTCCCTATCGTAGTCTCTCACGCTCTGTACGTTTACGTGGCTTCCTTGGCAACGGTTAGGATACATCTTCTCAATGACCATTGCATCTTTTTGCCCCTCCTGTTCTTATCTTGTCTCTCGCGCTTTCTCATTCCCAAGTGACTCGCGTGGCAACTCCTACATTCCCTTTCCCAGCATCATATCTTTTTGGGTCTAAGAATCAGAACACTCGCGTGATACAAGCATAAATATGAAAATTTTAGACCCGCATTCGTAAACGTGTTATTCTCTCTCATTTATACTGTTTTCAAAGCATACGGAAATTATTACGCTGGTTCCTATGGGTGCTTTTCCTTGTTAAACTATCGCCGAAAGCATTACAGTACACTTGAAAATCCCCAACAATTTTCTCTAGACTCTGCTTGTTAAAAATGGTCGAGATCAGACGCCGAAAAGTTTTGAAATACAGATCTGAATCTCAAATGGTCAACTGTTTCTCGTTTGCTTCAAACCCTTGCTGTCCAATTGAGCTGTTTGGTGACTTTAACATTTCTCTCCACAGCCGATACCATTTCTTAAACGAGTTACAGAATTTTTACGTAATATAAATAAGCATAACTAACTAACTCAGTATTGTATTGTTTGTTTGAAACCCAAACAGTCCAATTGAGTTATTTGGTGATTATGATTTTTTTTTTTCATCTCCATAGCCAATGCCCACTTCTTAAACAAGCTACAGAATGCTAACCTAATATTATGAACAACTATTAAGACCTAACTGTCACATTGTCAGTTCGCTTATTGCTTGAAACCTACACAGGCCACTTAAGTCATTTAGTGATTATAAAAATTTTCCCCTTATCCTGTACCTCCTTTTTTTTTTTTATCCTATATACAGAATTTACACTTACTATGAACGTAACCGTAACAAGTCCCCAATCGAGGTTGTCCGCAGTTAATGATTATATATATATATATATATATATATATATATATATATATATATATATATATATATATATATATATATATATATATATATATATATATATATATAAAACCGCGTGTTTTGTGGTGGACTGCCGCGACTGTTTGCGTGGTCGTTACACGTTCATTTGCTGCTAGAAACCAATACAACACAATTCAGTGAACGATTTGAAGGTATTTTACTTAGTATGATCCCCATGATTTGCGCTGTCGTTCATGTAAGCCGCAAGTGTTTACGTGTTCTTCACTTGTTCGCTTTACGCTTGAAACACGTGCAGTACAATTTAGTTAACCATTACGAGGCGTTTTTTCCTTGTATGGTTCCGTGTTTCGCGGTGGAGGTGTTTATGTAAGCCGCGAGTGTTTACGTGGAGCTGTTGACCGCACACAGATGAACCGCTATCTTGTCTTACCCTAACAGGTTATCCTCCTTATCGCTTGCCCTATTGTTGAGTAACCCAAGGCTTGCCACTCCCAGGACCGTACGCCGTAAGGTCAATTGAGGATCAGGATACTATGACGCTGATTTGAGATGATGGTAGCTGATTTTAACGCTAATTTGGGATGAAACTAATTGGTTTTGATGCTAATTTGAGGTGAAACTCGCTAATTTTGTCGCTGCATTGAAATGAAAACAGCTTATTCTGACGTTGTTTTGAGATGAAACTGACTGAATTTAACGTTAATTTCGAGTGAAACTAGTTGATTTTGTCCCGAATTGAGATGAAACTAGCTTACTTTATTGTTGATTTGAGATGAGGCTAACTGAGTCTGACGCTGATATAAAACGAAACTAATGGATCCTGACGCTGTCTTAAAATGAAATGATATGTTTTTATTGTGATTTAAGACGAAACTAAATTATTCTAACACTAATTTACGTGGAAACTAAGATACATCGACTTTGATTTGATGCCAAACTAATGTTTGTTTGTTTTTTTAGAACTAAATTACTCGTATTTTAACGGTGATTTAACACGAAAGCTAACTTATATCGACATTAACAGTACGTAACTACTTTATAGTAATACCTACTTGACCCAAAACTAAGATATTTGACTCTGATTTGAGACGAAAACTAGTATATATTTTTTTATAGATAACACGACCAGTGCAAAAAAAATTAGACGTGAAAAAATGTGTCACTTAATGTAATTTAATGCTATGATTTGCGCCTAATCCTTTCAGACACGGATATCCAGTGGAATTAATGAGCTTTTATTTGGATAATTAGCGGCGTGGGGGGAGGGAAGGAGGGCGAGCGGGAGTGTCGGCCAGCACGGGTAGGCAGATGACGCTCG
>NC_087151.1:31122692-31130192 GCF_035594125.1 Scylla paramamosain | reverse complement strand
GATAAAGTATATCACACATTTATGTAAGAGCAGCATTTAATAAAAAAAAAAAAAAGTTAACCACAACTATGTGCAGTGAAAGAAGTACAATATGAAATTAAAAGAAAAAGTTTCCTTTTTAATTCTTTAAACAACTGTATTGGAATCTGACCAATTTGTCAATGAAACGTAAAGTGCTAATGAAAGAAAAGAAAGAGATACAAGAAGATGAATCAATGGATAATTCTTTCGCGCCTGTCCTTTTCTGTGAATTTTCAGAAACATGCGTCTGGTACAGATAGACAGATGGATGAACAGTAATAGTTTATCTTTATCACATGGAAGAAGAAAGTATGAGAGGGCAACTGAAGTAAGGAAATAAAGAGGCCTAATTTTCAATCTGTAGAACACCACCTCTCCTCTTCTAAACCTCATCTTCTTTTCCTCACTGAAACTCAGGTGTCTGAGGCAGCTGACAGTAGCCCTTTTCCTGTTCCCTCCTACTTTCTCTATCCTCATTTTCGATCCAAAGCTGGATGTTGCGTTTATGTGCGCAATGACTTAACCCGCTCTCGTGCTCACGCTCTTGAATCTTCCGAGTTTTCCACCATCTGGCTACGAATACAGAGTCATTCTCAAACTGTTTATCTGTGTTGTATACTTCTCACCTAACTCCTCTAACTATAAGAAATTCTTTGACTACTTAACTTCCAAAGTGGAGCACATTCTGACCCTCTTCCCTTTTGCAGAGATCTCCATTCTTGGAGACTTCAATGTTCACCACCAGCTTTGGCTTTCCTTTCCCTTCACTGACTATCCTGGTGAACTAGCCTACAACTTTGCTATCCTCCATGACCTAGAGCAATTGGTGCAACACCCTACTCGTATTCCTGACCGTCTTGGAGATACGCCCAACATTCTTGACCTTTTCCTGGCCTCTGATCCTTCTGCTTATGCTGTCACCCTTTCTTCTCCGTTGGGCTCCTCCGATCACAATCTCATATCTGTATCTTGTCCTATCGCTCCAATCTCTCCTCAGGATCCCCCTAAGCGAAGGTGCCTCTGGCGCTATGCCTCTGCTAGTTGGGGGGACCTGAGGAGGTATTTTGCTGATTTTCCTTTGGAATGACTACTGCTTCCGTGTCAGAGACCCGTCTTTGTATGCTGAACGCATAACAGAGGTAATAGTGTCTGGCATGGAGGCGTACATTCCTCACTCTTTTTCTCGACCTGAACCTTCCAAACCTTGATTTACCACAGCTTGTTCTCGTGCAATACATGATAGAGAGGTGGCCCACAAAAGGTACTTAAGCTTTTCCATCACCAGAATCTCATGTACTTTATATTTCTGCCCGGAACCATGCCAAGTCTGTTCTCCAACTAGCCAAAAACTCATTAATTAACAGAAAGTGTCAAAACCTTTCAAGATCTAACTCCCCTCGTGACTTCTGGCATCTAGCCAAAAATATCTCCAATAACTTTGCTTCTTCTTCTTTCCCTCCTTTATTTCAACCAGATGGCACCACTGCTATCACATCTATTTCTAAAGCTGAACTCTTCGCTCAAACCTTTGCTAAAAAGTCTACCTTGGACGATTCTGGGCTTGTTCCTCCCTCTCCTCCACCCTCTGACTACTTCATGCTACCTATTAAAATCCTTCGCAATGATGTTTTCCATGCCCTTGCTGGCCTAAATCCTCGGAAGGCTTATGGACCTGATGGGGTCCCTCCTATTGTTCTCTGAAACTGTGCCTCCATGCTTGCACCTTGCCTAGTCAAACTCTTTCAGCTCTGTCTGTCAACATCTACCTTTCTTTCTTGCTGGAAGTTTCCCTACATTCAGCCTGTTCCTAAAAAGGGTGACCGTTCTAATCCCTCAGACTACCGTCCTATTGCTTTAATTTCCTGCCTATCTAAAGTTTTTTAATCTATCCTCAACAGGAAGATTCTTAAACATCTATCTCTTCACAACCTTCTATCCGATCGCCAATATGGGTTCTGTCAAGGCCGCTCTTCTGGTGATCTTCTGGCTTTCCTTACTGAGTCTTGGTCATCCTCTTCTAGAGATTTTGGTGAAACTTTTGCTGTTGCCTTTGGACATATCAAAAGCTTTTGATAGAGTCTAGCACAAAGCTTTGATTTCTAAACTACCCTCCTACGGGGTCTATCCTTCTCTCTGTAACGCATCTCAAGTTTCCTTTCTGACCGTTATATTGCTGCTGTGGTAGACAGTCACTTTTCTTCTCCTAAATCTATTAACAGTGGTGTTCCTCAGGGTTCTTTCTGTCTTGTCACCCACTCTCTTCTTATTATTCATTAATGATCTTCTAAACCAAACTTCTTGTCCTATTCACTCCTACGCTGATGATACCACCCTGCACTTTTCCACGTCTTTTCATAGACGTCCAACCCTTCAGGAAGTAAATATTTCACGCAGGGAAGCCCCAGAACACTTGACTTCTGATCTTTCTAAAATTTCTGATTGGGGCAGAGCAAACTTGGTATTGTTCAATGCCCCAAAAACTCAGTTCCTCCATCTATCAACTCGACACAACCTTCCAGATAACTATCCCCTCTTCTTCAATGACACTCAACTGTCCCCCTTTTCTACACTGAACATCCTCGGTCTATCCTTTACTTATACGTAATCTGAACTGGAAATTTCACATCTCATCTCTAGCTAAAACAGCTTCTACAGTAAAATCCCTCTTATCCGGCATCAACGGGACCGCCGACATGCCGGATACTTGAATATTGCCGGATACTTGAATAGAAGTGAAATTATGTCCACAATCACCACCCTACACTCACGCATCTTACCATAACAAAGATCAGCTGATCTTAATCAGCAGCTGATCTGATCAGCTGCTTAAGTGTAAGCACAACACGCTTCCTCTTTTCTACAACTTTAGGCATGATGAAGGCGTCAGGCGATAAACAGTGCACACGCGGGACTGAGTCACTGAGTAAACACAGTGCAGTGGGCCGTGGGTGTCGCGAACCAGTGCGCTCTGGTGGCGAGGGGACAAAGTATGCCTCGCGCGGGAATCTTAATCGATTTTATGAGTACACATTGATTTTTTATTGATTTTAAGGCTCGAGGAAAAATGTGCCGGATACTTGAAGCTGCCGGATACTCGAATGCCGGATGACAGGGATTTTACTGTATTAAGTTAAGCGTTCTGAGACATCTCCGCCAGTTTTTCTCACCTCCCCAGCTGCTAACTCTGTACAAGGGCCTTATCCGTCCATGTATGGAGTATGCTTCACATGTCTGGGGAGGTTCCACTCATACTGCTCTTCTAGACAGGTTGGAATCAAAAGCTTTTCGTCTCATCAACTCCTCTCCTCTAACTGACTGTCTTCAGCCTCTCTCTCATTGCCGCAATGTTGCATCTCTAGCTGTCTTCTACTGCTATTTTCATGCTAACTTTTCTTCTGATCTTGCTAACTGCATGCCTCCCCTCCTCCCGCGGCCTCGCTGCACAAGACTTTCTTCTTTTTCTCACCCCTATTCTGTCCACCTCTCTAGCGCAAGAGTTAACCAGTATTCTCAATCATTCATCCCTTTGTCTGGTAAACTCTGGAACTCCCTGCCTGCTTCAGTATTTCCACCTTCCTATGACTTGAATTCATTCAAGAGGGAGGTTTCAAGACATTTATCCTTCAATTTTTCACTACCGCTTTGGACCCTTTTATGGGACTGGCATTTCGGTGGGCATTTTTTTTTTTATTGGATTTTTTTTTGCCCTTGGCCAGTGTATCTCCTACATAAAAAAAAAAAAAAGTTACTAGTACACGGAAGGAGATGGAAGACAAGTAGTGAACTAAAATCAATTTAAAGCCCATAACCTTAACATAATATGGTTCAATTGATTCACTAAGGTACCTTAAGAACAAGGGAAGGAAACGAGGAGGAGTGTGGTGCATGGAAACAGGGTGAGGCGCTCGCGGCCTTACACTCACCTTTGCATGAGGAGGCCCCGCGTGGAAACATTGCAGGATTGTGAGGAAAAAAAACAAGAATATTTACGAGGTGTGTATCATGTTGAGACTGTGGATTTTATTCTTGAGGGATTTTGTGCGTGTGTTTATGGGCGAGTCTTACTGTCTGTGTGTGTGTGTGTGTGTGTGTGTGTGTGTGAGGGAGGGTGGGTTGGTCATCTCACAATATGATTCTATAAGGGAGAGTGACTCACCATTTATTTGTTCTTTGTATCGTGTGTCATGTAGTGTAATGGTTGTATCAGGTCTATATGTCATAATTTATTGATTAGTTTCTCTCTCTCCTTTATTCATTTCCTATTAATTTGTTTTGCTCTTATTTTCATTTCCCTTTGCATTGTTTTCTTCTTTTCTATTTTCTACTTTTTTTCTTTTCCTTACCTTTTCACGCAGTCATCTTTTGGACAGCAATACATTCCATACTGTTACATTTTTTCTTCTTTTTTCTCTTCGTATGTTTAAATCAGTTCTTTCCTCTCTTTCTTTGTCTCATTGTACCTCTTCATTCCCTCCTTCATCATTATCTCATATATACTGACATACTTATTCAATTCTCCTATTCTGATAACCTAACCTACTTCACAATACACTAATATAGAACAAATGCAATTTCATACTACTTATACACAGACAGACAGAGAGAGACTGGACAATTTTACGATCACATGCACAGAGAAAATAAAAGGAATGTAGGCTAAACAGATTTTCATTCGAGTCTAGTCCATTTCTGTATATCCATACCCTTTACATCTCACCATTATTACTATTCCATTATCCCATTAGAAATATATCCCTTCTCCTCCTCCTCTTCCTTTTCTAACCCTATTCTTATTTTCCCCCCCTCATTCTATTTACGAGGGAGGGAGGGAGAGGAAGGGAGAGAAAGAGAGAGAGAGAGAGAGGGAGAAAGGGGAAAAGCTACCATGTGTTATGTACATATTTCAACCCTTTACACTCTATCTGCCAAAAAATTCACAGCCACCACCGCCGCCGCCACCGCCGCTGCCGCCCAAAAGCCACACACTCGCACAAACAGTTGGCCGCAGATGGGCGGGAGAAGGGTGGATGGTGGAGCTACACATGCGGCGGGAACATAAATTTGCTTATCGCCTGCCTGTGAAACTTTATCTGTCACTCCTTCCCTGGTTTTCCTCTCTTTGTGTGTGTGTGTGTGTGTGTGTGTGTGTGTGTGTGTGTGTGTGTGTGTGTGTGTGTTTGTGAGTGTGTGTATAAGAGAGAGAGAGAGAGAGAGAGAGAGAGAGAGAGAGAGAGAGAGAGAGAGAGAGAGAGAGAGAGAGAGAGACTGACCACCACTGTCCACACGTGCTGAGATTGGCGAATACTACACCTCTCTCTCTCTCTCTCTCTCTCTCTCTCTCTCTCTCTCTCTCTCTCTCTCTCTCTCTCTCTCTCTCTCTCTCTCTCTCTCGGCAAGTGACACCTGTATCCAGGCACTGTTTTAGCGCACGTGTCTACAGGTACCTCGACGATTGTGTGCTTTCATGTTATCAGGGAAACCATCTGGGAAATTACATAGATAAATGACCTGTACACTCATGCTTAGAAACCCAGTAACCTGTCACACCGCATTTACTCCTATTGTGTTTAGTGTTTTCCCTCGTTACTGGTGAGTCTCCTTACAGGATCTAACCAATGGATTCGTATCAGGTGACGACTTGATAATGAGGGATAACACTGTGCAGGATAGAGGTGCGTGTGATGCGTTACTTAACCGCTGACCGTGACTGGACAACAAGGGGTTGGTCAGTCTGTCACGTGTTGAGTGTCACCCGCCACGTGTCCGCCTGAAAACGAGGTGGTGCTGGTGTGTTTATGTTTATTGTATTGTTTCTGTTGTCTTTGGTACACGCGTCAATTTATTAGAGTAAGTGGCTTTATTATTCGCTTTTGTTACATGATCATAGTGACGGCAATTAGCGGAGTGTCTGAAACAAGCTCTGTCTACTACTTTGTTAAAGAGTCAGTCCCGAAGAATTACGTGATGCGGGTTCTGAAACCCATAGTACATTACGCAAAGATGGAGTAAGAAAAGAAGAAAATGGATTGAGTATTGTTTAATCCAGCAGCCTGCAGTGAATACCTATAAAGACTGAACAACATCTCAGTAACTCCAGTTCCTTGATGCACTTCACATTTCAGCTGACTTTGTGACCTAGTTTTCTTTTTTTTATCTTTATGCACAAGGAACGAAGACCCAGAGCAAACAACAAATTAAGAAAGAAATGGATCACTAATTGTTTTCTCCCACCCAAAAAAAAGTCAAAAGAAACAATTCCAAAGTTGCGGTGCTATAATATAAATAATTGCATTTAGTCACTCCTCGGCACAAAGCCTTGACAAGATACCCCATTTGGTCTGTCTTCCTGAGTGTTCTGCTAAGTCTTTCTTCATGAGTAGGGACTGGTTTCGTTAGCTGCCATTTTCTGTCATTTAAATAAAACCTGGCCAAGAGCAACAAAGCATTATAATATAGAAAAAAAAAAAAGCCTCCCAATTCGTTCCTCCCGCGAAAGGCACTAATAGTAATGCCCACCCCACCAAAAAAAAAAAAAAAAAAAAAAAAAAAAAAAAAAATTTGCTTCGACTCATTGTAAAAGACGAAAAAAAAAAAGAAGAAAAAGCTATGTACTTAGTTCATTTATACAGATATACGATGAGAGAGA
The DNA here is from genome assembly GCF_035594125.1 of Scylla paramamosain. Taxonomy (NCBI): domain Eukaryota; kingdom Metazoa; phylum Arthropoda; class Malacostraca; order Decapoda; family Portunidae; genus Scylla; species Scylla paramamosain. The sequence continues at coordinate 31,123,525 of NC_087151.1, read as the reverse complement.
GAGAGAGAGAGAGAGAGAGAGAGAGAGAGAGAGAGAGAGAGAGAGAGGAAAAAAAAAAAACAGCAAATCAGATAGCACCTTTTTCCCGCGGTCTGCGTTGCTGGGCGGGCGGCCATTGTTGTGTCATCTATTTGTTTACTTGTTTTGTTTCGTCTCCGTGATGAGCTTGGAGGCAGCGGCGGATTACTGGCGGGATTAGGAGAATGTCGCCACCAGTGAGTTGTTATTGTTGTCGTTAATCCTTCAGGAGGCACCTTCGTTTATTGTTCAATAGCTTCCGTCATCACCACCACCATCATCATCATCATCATCATCATCATCATCATCATCATCATCATAATTTTGACTTAGCCCTTTCACAACTGCACCTTTTTACAATCACAACTTTTTAGATACATTTTGATGCTGCAATTTCATAAATATGTAGTTTTGCAGCTTAGAAAGGAAAAAAAAAGTAACTTTTCAGTTCTTTGTTCTGTTTTTCCATTTAAATAATTGTTTACGATGCTCAGAATCTCAAGAAATCATGATGATAGTAATAAAAGGGTTAAGGGAAGTGTCCCTATTCGTAAACTTTTCGCCATCTCTCTTCAACTTTTCATAAGCTGTAGTGGAAGTTATTGGAGTTTCTTCACCTTTCTTTTATCAAACAGTGGAAATGTTTTGCAACCGTAACAGCCATCTAATCCATATACGTAGTCATCCATTCATTTCAACACTGAAGTTTCGTTGTCATCAGTTCAAGGCCATCCGGACCCTTTTTTCATTTTTGCTGCTGTGGTGTTTCTGTGCGGAGAAGAGAGGCCCATCTTGATGGTTGTGGTGACCAAGAG
>NC_087151.1:31110192-31112692 GCF_035594125.1 Scylla paramamosain | reverse complement strand
ATTAAGCAGTCTGGGAAAAAGCAAAAGGTCTGCTGCTGTTTGTTTTCCTTGATAAGTACGTATGTTGCATGAAGAAACTAGTACGTGTTGGAGTGATGGCTTCTTGCAACATCTCTTATCCTTTTTGTGTTTCTGTGTTGTCATTTTCTTCGTATTCCTCCTCCTCCTCCTCCTCCTCCTCCGTCAGGTATCACTAATTCACAGCTAAACAATACTCATCTCCAATTCTTCTTCATAACTCACTCCTTCCTCATAAGTCACCGTACCATGTTATATATTCTCCTTCCAAGCTTCAAGCCCCTGTCTCCTCCACCGCCTGTCTGATCTGCGTCCTCTGTGCCTACCTGTGCTATCTCCCATACTCAAGCCTTGTGCTCATCTGATAGCTGGTTCTGAAGGCGCCCATCATGTCCTTCTCCACCCTTTGTGACGCCTTGTGACTAGAACCCTCTGTCCTCTTGAGTCTTATTGATAGTATGACACCTGTTACGCATGACGCTTGTTATGTTATGTGCGCAACTTACATGAGTTTATCGATTTTTTTTTTATTTCTTTTTTTTTGTGATGGTTTGTGACTGACACCATTTAACCCCACGATTCTTAATGGCAATATGGCGCTTGCTACATCACTTGAGTAAACTTTGATGATTTTAGCCCCACTGGCCTAACAAACTCTTGACAACAACATCGACTGTAAAATTGGAAGCTCCGTCCGTTTACACTCAATACAGCAGTACTAAAGAAATGCAGCAATACTCTTATTATGATAGCTGCCGAGACTCTCCTAAGTGCCATAAGCTGGAGAAGTCATGGTAGTCTAAGGATTAAAGATTTCATTTTTTATGTTATTTTATCTTTCTGTGCCATTTGATTTCGGTCACAATACATACTGGCACTATCACTAACACATTTATATAGAACACACTTTCTCCCCCTTGCAGCACACACTGTTAAAATACTCTTCAGAGCTGCTGCCCTGACCTCGAGCAGCTGCACTAAAATAAAATAGCAGTCAACATTCACGCATATCATCACTTAAGAGTCAACAGAAAAAAAAAATCTCTCGAAGTTATTGAGGATTTCAAAGATGTTCTCATAATTCTAGGTATAGTTTAACAAGGATTCTGCATCACCAACAGAAAAAAAACAAAACATGGAAACCCGTCTACTCATTGCCTTTGAAAACAAGGACTAGATTCTGAAACACTTCTGCGCCGCACCTCCACTACAGTCAAGAGGCTCTATTTGGTTACACGGGTTTTTAAGTGTGTTTTCATGGTTCTAGTGGAAGATAAACAAACTTTCTACATTATTAACGGGAGAAACGCTTTTGAGAACCCGGTTTATCATCTCTGTGGCCTTTGAAAAACAGTCTTGGTTTTAGAATACAATCCTAAAACTGATGACAGCACAAAGCATTTAAGAATACAGGCCTCCCTCTCAAGGCAAGATAAGGCGATACGGAACCTACCTCAAGGACACCTCAATTAGCGATGGTCCAGGCTGCTTGAGAGATCCCACTCCATACATGTTCACCGATGACAGCTGTACATCGATGGAAATGTTAGAAGGGGAAAGTTATACGGACAGGATAATCAGTAGGGGAGGGAGAAGCAGCCGGATAGGATAGTATGTGAGGGTGATAGGAAGGGAGGGAAGGAAGCGAAGAAAAAGGAACTAAGTGGGGAGAAGAGGAAAATATGGACTTAATCAAGTAAGGAGGGAGATAATTGATAAAGAGAAGGAGGAAAGGAGTGAGAGACGAATTGTTAAAAGGAAGGAAGGGAGGAAAGGAATGACGAAGAAAAGAAAGGGTAGAAGGGAAGCTGTGAAGGAGGAAAGGGAAGGAAGAAGAGATGAAGGGAGAGAAGGGAAGGGAAGAAGGAGAAAAAAATTCAAGGAAACAGAGAGGGGAGAAAGATAAGAGCTAAATCAGAGAAAGAAGGAGGGAATGGTAGAACGAAGGAAAATAAAGGGAGGGAAGGAAGAAAATAAATGAAATAGAGGAGAGAAGTACAGAAGAGAGGAACGCAGGAAGGAAGGAATGGAGAAAAAAGAAAGGAAGCGGAAAGGAAAGATGGGGAGAAAGAAAAAGAGGGATAAAAGGAGAGAAGTTATTGGAAAATTGGAGGAATTGAAGGAGAGAAGAGAAAAGGAAGAAAAAAAGGGAGAAAAGAGAGGGAAAGGCAGAATTGATTGAAAGGAGGGATAAGTGAGCGAGAGAGAAGGAAAGAGAGGGAAACAGAGGGAAAAAAGAGAAAGGGAACGGTGGAAGGAATGGACAGGAGGGATGAATGAATGGGAGAGAAGAAAACACAGAGAAAGGGGAGAAGGAAGGACAGGAGTGGAAAGAAAGGATAAGTGAATGAGAGAGAAGAAAACAGAGAAATAGAGAGAGAAAGGAGATAAAGAAGAGCAGAAGGGGTAGAAAGGAGGGATAAGTGAATAAGAGAAGAAAATATAGAGAAAGGAGAGAGGGAAGGGCAGAAGGAATGGGAAG
>NC_087151.1:31082692-31107692 GCF_035594125.1 Scylla paramamosain | reverse complement strand
AGCAGTTAGCATGAAAATAGCGGTAGAAGACAGCTAGATATACAACATTGCGGCGGTGAGAGAGAGGCTGAAGACAGTCAGTTAGAGGAGAGGAGTTGATGAGACGAAAAGCTTTTGATTCCACCCTGTCTAGAAAAGCAGTATGAGTGGAACCTCCCCAGACATGTAAAGCATACTCCATACATGGACGGATAAGGCCCTTGTACAGAGTTAGCAGCTGGGGGGATGAGAAAAACTGGCGGAGACGTCTCAGAACACCTAACTTCATAGAAGCTGTATTAGCTAGAGATGAGATGTGAAGTTTCCAGTTCAGATTATAAGTAAAGGACAGACCGAGGATGTTCAGTGTAGAAGAAGGGGACAGTTGAGTGTCATTGAAGAAGAGGGGATAGTTGTCTGGAAGGTTGTGTCGAGTTGATAGATGGAGGAACTGAGTTTTTGAGGCATTGAACAATACCAAGTTTGCTTTGCCCAATCAGAAATTTTAGAAAGATCAGAAGTTAAGCGTTCTGTGGTTTACTCACCTTCCTCATTTATTTATTTATTTATTTATTTATTTATTTTATTTATTTTTATTTTTTTACCTCAGACTCATCCATCCTCTGTCTTCGAGTTTATTTTAGTACTCACAAAAACATCTATTCATTCTTAGCTTAATTCAGTTTACTTTTCTTCTTCATTAAATTTTCTTTTTTGATTCATTCATTTATTTCTTTTTTCATATCAGTATTCATACATCTTTCATCCGTTTATTTTTTTTTTATTTTATTGATTCAACTTTTTTTTTTCTTTATTTTTTTAAACACATTTTCCGTGTTTCAGTTCATGACATTACGAATCACTCACATTTTTTTTTTTATTTAACTCAATTTGCTTACCCTTTCCATTCACTTTTTTAAAATCTTGGACTCATCCATTTCATTTCAGCTCGCCACATTACAGATCACTCACACATTCTTTATTCAACTCAATTTTCTTACCCTTTTCCTCCATTTTTTCTATTTTCTAAACTCAGCCTCACATCTTTTATTTAGCTCAGTTTCCTTACCTTTTCTCATTATTTTTTTATTTCTCATTTTCTAAAACTCTTCCATTCTATTCCAGCTCGTTACACTACAAATCGTCCACACATTCTTTATTTACCTCAGTCTTCTTACCCCCTTTTCATTATTCCATTCTTCATTTTACAAACTGATCTATCTCACTTCAGTTCACCTCATAGACTCATCCATTCCATTGCTCTTCACCTTTCACGAGTCATCCATTTTCATTGCGATATGTCCTGCCACCTGCTCCATCCGCACCTGCAAGTTTTAATTAGGACACCTGGCGAGTTGTTTGCATTAGTTTTACCCTTATCTCTTCACGTGGAATCTTAGCTGAAGGGGATTATAACACTGAAGGTGTTATCTGTTCCTTATCTGAGCTCTGTACGTCATTATAATTCTCTCTCTCTCTCTCTCTCTCTCTCTCTCTCTCTCTCTCTCTCTCTCTCTCTCTCTCTCTCTCTCTCTCTCTCTCTCTCTCTCTCTCTCTCTCTCTCTCCGGACGCGTGCTTTCACCAGGATGTGATAAAGTTATTAAGGAGAAAACCTGGAATCATTAATTAAACTTGCTGATAAAAAGTGTGCACATACCTTCCTTTCACATTAAATTAACACATATCCTTTGCTTCCTCCCTTCCACGAACAGCCAGCCATGTCTGTTCTTCCCTGAACCGAATATATAGAGAGGTGATCCGAATGATCCCATACGAGTAGTTCACTGTATTAAAATCTGTTAGACTTCAACATGTATTAGAATCCTCAAGGGAAAAATGACCGATAGATTCCCACTGACTGATGGGGAGAGAAAGCAGAGAGGTTTTTGAGTATTTTCAGTTAAACTAGTCTTTCTCTTTTATCTCTTCCAAGTGCCACGGGTTGAAAGAAGAAAGGTTGTTCAGTCAAGCCAGTCTGTGTTCTCTTTCTCGCCTTCCCAGTGTGAAGGATCAAAAGAGAAGTTATCCTATCATGGTAATCTGTCTTTCTTTTCGCCTCTTCCTAGTGTCGGTTGAAAGAAGGGAGGTTCTTCCGTCAAGGTGTTCTGTGTTTACTTTCTTTCTCTTCTTAGTATCAAGGATAGAAAGGAGAGATGTTCTTTTGTTAGATCACTTTGTCTTTTTCCTCCCATCGTCGAGGACTGGCGTCATGCACACCCCAGAGAAGCGATGGTATACGGTGCAGAATGTTTCAGATATAAGTGCAACGTGTGTGTTTGTGTGTGTGTGTGTGTGTTATAACAAACTTGGGCTCAGCTAGCGCGTTCGGAGACCAGCAGAAGGAGCGTAAGAATATTTGTGAGCCTCTTGGGAGGACCTCGCCTGCGACGGGCTGATCCTGGGGGAGAGGCGACGACAGGACCTCCTCCTCCTCCTCCTCCTCCTCCTCCTCCTCCTCCTCTTCCTGCTCCTTCTCTTCCTGCATCCACCAAATTTCCCTTCTGTTCTTCATCCTCATCCGTCTCCTTACCCACACTCCCTGTTTTTTTTTCTCTCTCTCGCTCCTTCTCCGCCAAACACACTCCCTTCAGGCTCCACCTTCAGCCTTCCTGCCTGGCCTCTGCCTCTTCACACACCTGCATTCACTATCACACAAAGGAGCGTTATCTCTATTTTATTTCCTTACTCTTAACTGCATCTTCTCACGTCAGTAATATTGACAATTTTCGAACAGGAATTACAAAACTCCGGTAAAAGTTCTACAGAACATTCACCTGGTGTGTGTGTGTGTGTGTGTGTGTGTGTGTGTGTGTGTGTGTGTGTGTGTGTGTGTGTGTGTCTTTGTGTGTGTTCAAAGATCTGTACACTTGGGAATAGATTTATTATCTTTATTTGTGAGCACACGGATTGTCTTACATCGTCATATTTCCGGGAGGAGGCTTGTCACTCTTCACGCTGTGGCCGAGGTTCATCCAGCAACGAAAGTCGAGTTGTGACCGTGTGTGCTGGCAAGTCAGCCAACAAGCTGAGCCAGCGTGGCGCGGTGCGAGGCTGAATCCTTTTAACCATTGGAAGGACTTCTGTCCTGTATTGGCCTTAAACTGGCTGATGGAAAACACACACACAAAAAAAATTAGAATGCAGATCCTGAACTCTAACACAGTGTTACAGATGTAACACATCACCAAGCATTTCTATTTTTATGCTCGCGTAATACAGCTGTATAATATCTGTAAAGGAAAGATAAGTTTTCGAATGGAATGGATAATTATCTTCTTTGTCTTCCTCACGACACACACGTAGAATCGCGACAGCAATGGACTAGGAAACAAGATGTAACACTTCAATTAATTCTTGATCGGTTTGTACGCGCCAGAAGTTGCTTCTACTTTGGGAGATGAGTGACGCCTTGTTATTGCCACCACAGAAGTAAAAAAAAAAAAAAAAAAAAAAAGATTACATATATAGATATATATTTCTGAAACTCAATTCTCAGCTTACGCACGGTGGAGGTGAGCGAGCGGGGGCCCTCGCAAGGCATCCGTGCTGCAGACTAGTTAGCCGGTGTGATTGGTCTGGCAATGCAAGTTCTGAAACGCCGGTGCTTCATAAGCTCTGTAACTCATGAGGAATTTTCGGGGCAGATTTGATGATTTGGGGCGCCGCGCCCCGCCGTGTTTGTGTTGCTAAGGGGAGTTTGCCATCGGCGCCGGACAAGCGAGGCGATCTGAGCGGCTGTGCTTACTAGCAGATCTCATTCACCGGCATCTTGAAGGTCATTCTCTTCTGGATTTCTACCTCTGGCTGACTCAGGAAGCTGTACAAAGACCTGCTGTTAAGAGAGTCTCGTGCTGACGGAAGTAAATGGCGACACAGATTCAGTCCAGCAGCAGCACCGACTTATCATTTAAATCAGCGAGACCATTCAGAAAAAAAAAATTAAAAAAAGAAAACATAAATGAAATAAGCCTGAAATAAAACAGATATCTCAGTGAATAAAAACCCATGTATTATTTACACAAACTAAACATCCCATGCATCGAACACTCATTCCTCTGCCTAATGTTTCCGCACCTTCACACAAAACCAAAGTTAGTCGTGCTGACTAACTTTTCTTAGTAAAACCCATGGGGTCTAGAACGAGTGGCAGCATTAGTCACAGTGACTAACATAATGTTAGTCAATTTGTGACTAACTGAGCACTCAACCTGAGTATGGTCTTACTCAAATATATCTGACTAATGCCTTCGTACTGTTCACTGCTTCTACTAACCACATTAGTAAAGTGGATCATAGGTTAGTCAATTAAATGACTAATTAGTTAGTCTTTCTTAGACAGATGATGAATCATTAGTACCTTTGATACTAGCAGCTAGCTACTGCTGTCTCAAGGTTAGGGAAAGAATAGATAATAAATTCGATATATTCATATACAATTAAATGTTCCCTCCATTTCATTGCATTAGAAAAAAAAAATAAATAAAAAAAATAAACACTATAATTTTTATCATCTATAGTATAATATGCTTTTCACTTGAACATTTAACAGAAAGCTCCCCTCAAAACTGTAATGATATATAAAACAGATGTAAAAAATAAACTCCATTAGTAACACTTCATCCTAGCATGAGAAAAAAAAAAAAGCAACACAAAAACAACCTGTTTTGACAAGCCATTAAGTAAATAATACACATTTGTGAGTATTAATCACTAAAACTTGCAATGTGGAAAAGAAAGTAGGCATCTCTTAAGATATGAATATTAAACCTTCCTCCCATTCATAAGCTAAAGGAAAAAATATGTAAGTAAAGTTAACATAAATTAAATGTAAGGAGTTACAGACCCTGTAAAGAATAATTAATTAGTCCACTGCTAATCATTATATCACGGTACTTTTAAGAAACTTAGGGAAAGAACCAGTGCAAAAATAGACATTTAACCTTATTTGTACAAGCTTTTAACCCAGATCATATCCATATATCACCATTAATCTTTTAAAGCCACACAAAAAATAGAAAATGAGTATTTCTATGGGATATACTAACTAAACAAATCTACAGAAATGCTCAGAACAGTAATAAAGAAGCTTCACGTATCACTTGCAATAACATAGAGAAATAAAAAAAAAAAAAAGGTAAAAAATGCATATAAAAAAAAAAAATATATATATATATGCATCATATGGTACATGAAAAAATACTTCCCAATTTGGAGAGAGAGAGAGAGAGAGAGAGAGAGAGAGAGAGAGAGAGAGAGAGAGAGAGAGAGAGAGAGAGAGAGAGTGTCTACTCTCCATTCATTATATATATATATATATATATATATATATATATATATATATATATATATATATATATATATATATATATATATATATATATATATATATATATATAAGATAACAATTCAGTAAGATTTCATGAATACTGGGTTGGGGGAAGGGGAAGTACAAGTATTTCCTTTTCCATTTAGAAAACTTATTAACATAATGTTATGTATTTATTTCACTGATTAATCTTTAACTAGTAATTGACTAGTGTGTGTGTGTGTGTGTGTGTGTGTGTGTGTGACAGAGAGAGAGAGAGAGAGAGAGAGAGAGAGAGAGAGAGAGAGAGAGAGAGAGAGAGAGAGAGAGAGAGAGAGAGAGAGAGAGAGAGAGAGAGAGAGAGAGGCATTATGTGTGGAGTTGAATATATTTGGAAGCAGATTTATGCATTTTTGTAGCTCGATTCTGTCTTTACTTCATTGAGTTTTACAAGTAGAGATCTTGTTTTTGAAGTGTTACCTTTGTCATACTTGATACCTAAGAGATGGGATGTTGTGAAACGGAGGAAATGTTCACAATTTTTTGGGTGTTCAATATTAAACACAAAGCCCTGCTACCAATGAGACTACAGCCATAGAAATACATATTGGTTCAGCTACAAGTCCACCATCAAATACACACTAGACTGCCCTATTCTTAGTTCTTCTGGTACCTTAAGGAAGAAATAATAGTGTAAACATTAATAACATTTTGAGATTAAAATAAAATTTATATGTAGATGTATATCTTAAGGTGATAATATATTCAGAAATTTCAATATATACACACCACTCTAAAATCAAAGGTACTGAAATTTAACCTTAGTAAAAATGGAGTCTTTCCTTTCTCCAAGCAGGTGAAGTAACCCCAATATAACTAAGCAAACATCTGGTGCAAATAAATAAATATATAAATAAATATGATAATAAGTAAATCAAATAAACAAAAGAAAATTAACTGTGTAAGGAAAAAGTGAAGATATGGTCACATCCAATAGGACAGTCCACTAATTTGAGTACCAATCTTTTAAAAGTCTCCTGTAATTATTGCTTTATCACATAAGAATTAATAAAAATAAAGCTCCTCGATGGTTCTACTAATTATATGAATGACAAGCATTTTGATTGAATGCTCAGAACGACCAGTATACTAATGATTTTTGTCCTTTGTGTCACAGCAGCAAATCTTTTGTACGAGTATGCGGTTATGTTTTTTACTTGAGACACTATTTGGGTAATATCATAATGCAATAATGCTTTGTCTAGCAAGTCCTCGTAAGAATATGATGAGTACTGATCGAAAAAAAAAAAAAAAAGAAAGAAAGAAAGAAAACCCCAGCCGAACCTACATGCACCGACATAACGCACTGATGTTCCGAACTCCCGATTCTTCTCATCATATCCACCAAAACAGTGTGAGAAGTCCTGAAGTTCATCACAACCATGGAAGAAACCTTTATCAGACTGTTTGCACTTGCGCTAGTGCCGGCAAAGGTGACTCCAAGAATTCTATCTCCACACGAATTAGTGACCTGTCTTATTGGACTGCAAGGGAAGAGAATGCAGCTAACATTTCTAAAAAGATTGATAATATTTACATTTTAAATTTCAAATTGACAGCCTATTCGGTTTATTTACACTAGAAATAATGTCTTTCCTTACGAGAGAGAGAGAGAGAGAGAGAGAGAGAGAGAGAGAGAGAGAGAGAGAGAGAGAGAGAGAGAGAGAGATGCTTTACACCTATTAAAATCTTTAACATCACTTATGCTGCAAACAATTATTTAGCCATAGCACTCAGCCAAAAAATTGATAGAAGAGCAGGAATTTAACAATTAAATTAGTACCTTTCTATAAATTGGTGCAAGCATTACAGTTAGATAGGTCATGCTTAATACAATGTTTGGTTTTTGCATGCAGCATAGTTTCATGAATACTAGGCTTATAAAAGTGAAAGATGCATTGCTAATGATGAAAAGATACATATATTAAATTGCTACCAGCTACTGAAATGAACAAATTGAACTAGACATTACTTGCATTGACTTTCATCGTGGTCATAGAGTTCAAGTAAGGTTTCCATATACAGAGGAACTGCTTTTCTTTTTTTGAGAATGGCAATTATTGGGAGCCTATATTTCTCCAGCCCTTTCAAAACTGCTACTCTTGGGTCTGGTTCATCCGCTTCTAGTTCTAATCTCAGGAACTCCTTGATTATCTGTAAAGATATAAGCATCAAATAATTATAAGTGAAGGTTACAGAGATGAGCATCTGCAATAACTGTACTTAGTTATGAGTGCTTATCTCCCGTCACTGAAGCCTTTGAGCCTGAGAGGGAGAATGGAAGTACCAGTAGTTAAATATCAATTACCTACTATTAAATATAAATAGCTATATACATTATAGCTCTACAAATAAAGTTGACAATTAGTAATAATATGTAGCATAATCCATAAAGTGTACATATATACACACTTATGCCATCAAAAGTCTGAATCCACGGGTACAAGTTCAGGATTTCTGCTACAAGAATGTTCCCATTGATTATTTTTTTGCATCTCTCAGAGAGTGTCAACTGCATGAGGCGTTCAGCCTGAGGAAAATCATTAAAGTAAAATTAGTTTTCATAAGTTGACTGTCCCACCAGCCTCCCTCTCTCCCTCATATATATATATATATATATATATATATATATATATATATATATATATATATATATATATATATATATATATATATATATATATATATATATATATATATATATATATATATATATATATATATATATATATATATATATATATATATACGAGTACAAGCATAATTTTTCAGTGGCTATCCACCAGTACCATTGAAATTGCTTACATAAGAGCAGGTATTTTTAAACAACACCAGTAAAGAAGTCTCTGAAATATAAAAAAGATAAATCAAGCGCACAAATATCACATACCTTATCTAACTCGGGATCTTTCTTCATCCAATGTAGAGCAAGCCACTGTCTATGTCTCTCTAATGACTCATCATCTTCTGAATGGGGCCTTGGTGAAAGGTAAGCCCTTACTCCATACATCAGTGGACACGTAGTCTCTTTTGGCGCTATGCAAGGGATCTTCTTTTTCCTTGACGTCACCTCAGTCACTGAGGAATCCTGCCTCTTTCTTGAATTCTGAAACTTGCGCTGGATGCGCAATTTCCATTGCAGCTGCAATTCATGCTCCTCGAGATCACTTTTTCTCAGGATGGCAGGAAATGATGTCAAAACAGCATTTGCCATATTCATATACTGTTCTGATGTTGGATAGCTGAAATATGATAATGATAATAATAATAACAATAATAATAATAATAATAATAATAATAATAACAACATATTATTAATAATAATGTCACAATACCTTGATATGTAATAATGATGATAACAATAATAATGATATCAATCTTGCTAACTATATAGATGGCTTAACTCCTTTTATTATATTATTATTATTATTATTATTATTATTATTATTATTATTGTTCTTCTTCTTAACAATCACCTAATTGTGCTTTTGTCCCAGTGAAATTGGCAGATAGTGGGTACACTATCTGAATAGTACACTCAAAGGTGGTTTCACACCTATCAGTGCCCAGCCGAACCTACATGCCCAGCCGAACCTACATGCCCCGACATAATGCACTGATGTTCCGAACTCCCGATTCTTCTCATCATATCCACCAAAACAGTGTGAGAAGTCCTGAACTTCATCACAACCATGGAAGAAACCTTTATCAGACTGTTTGCACTTGCGCTAGTGCCGGCAAAGGTGACTCCAAGAATTCTATCTCCACACGAATTAGTGACCTGTCTTATTGGACTGCAAGGGAAGAGGATGCAGCTAACATTTCTAAAAAGATTGATAATATTTACATTTTAAATTTCAAATTGGACAGCCTATTGGGTTTATTTACACTAGAAATAATGTCTTTCCTTACAAGAGAGAGAGAGAGAGAGAGAGAGAGAGAGAGAGAGAGAGAGAGAGAGAGAGAGAGAGAGAGAGAGAGAGAGAGAGAGAGAGATGCTTTACACCTATTAAAATCTTTAACATCACTTATGCTGCAAACAATTATTTAGCCATAGCACTCAGCCAAAAATTTGATAGAAAAGCAGGAATTTAACAATTAAATTAGTACCTTTATAGAAATTGGTGCAAGCATTACAGTTAGATAGGTCATGCTTAATACAATGTTTGGTTTTTGCATGCAGCATAGTTTCATGAATACTAGGCTTATAAAAGTGAAAGATGCATTGCTAATGATGAAAAGATACATATATTAAATTGCTACCAGCTACTGAAATGAACAAATTGAACTAGACATTACTCACATTGACTTTCATCGTGGTCATATAGTTCAAGTAAGGTTTCCATATACAGAGGAACTACTTTTTTTTTTTTTTGAGAATTGCAATTATTGGGAGCCTATATTTCTCCAGCCCTTTCAAAACTGCTACTCTTGGGTTTGGTTCATCCGCTTGTGGTTCTAATCTCAGAAACTTCTTGATTATCTGTAAAGATATAAGCATCAAATAATTATAAGTGAAGGTTACAGAGATGAGCATCTGCAATAACTGTACTTAGTTATGAGTGCTTATCTCCCGTCACTGAAGCCTTTGAGCCTGAGAGGGAGAATGGAAGTACCAGTAGTTAAATATCAATTACCTACTTTAAAATATAAATAGCTATATACATTATAGCCCTACAAATAGAGTTGACAATTAGTAACAATATGTAGCAAAATCCATAAAGTGTACATATATACACACTTATGCCATCAAAAGTCTGAATCCATGGGTACAAGTTCAGGATTTCTGCTACAAGAATGTTCCCATTGATTATTTTTTTGCGTCTCTCAGAGAGTGTCAACTGCATGAGGCGTTCAACCTGAGGAAAATCATTAAAGTAAAATTAGTTTTCATAAGTTGACTGTCCCACCAGCCTCCCTCTCTCCCTCATATATATATATATATATATATATATATATATATATATATATATATATATATATATATATATATATATATATATATATATATACAAGCATCATTTTTCAGTGGCTATCCACCAGTACCATTGAAACTGCTTACATAAGAGCAGGTATTTTTAAACAACACCAGTAAAGAAGTCTCTGAAATATAAAAAAGATAAATCAAGCGTACAAATATCACATACCTTATCTAACTCGGGATCTTTCTTCATCCAATGTAGAGCAAGCCACTGTCTATGTCTCTCTAATGACTCATCATCTTCTGAATGGGGCCTTGGTGGAAGGTAAGCCTTTACTCCATACATCAGTGGATACGTAGTCTGTTTTGGCGCTATGCAAGGGATCTTCTTTTTCCTTGACGTCACCTCAGTCACTGAGGAATCCTGCCTCTTTCTTGAATTCTGAAACTTGCGCTGAATGCACAATTTCCATTGCAGCTGCAATTCATGCTCCTCGTGATCACTTTTTCTCAGGATGGCAGGAAATGATGTCAAAACAGCATTTGCCATATTCATATACTGTTCTGATGTTGGATAGCTGAAATATGATAATGAAAATAATAATAACAGTAATAATATTAATATTAATAATAATAATAATAATAATAATAATAATAATAATAATAATAATAACATATTATTATTAATAATAATGTCACAATACCTTGATATGTAATAATGATGATAACAATAATAATGATATCAATCTAGCTAACTATATAGATGGCTTAACTCCTTTTATTATATTATTATTATCATTATTATTATTATTATTATTATTATTATTATTATTATTATTGTTCTTCTTCTTAACAATCACCTAATTGTGCTTTTGTCCCAGTGAAATTGGCAGATAGTGGGTACACTATCTGAATAGTACACTCAAAGGTGGTTTCACACCTATCAGTGCCGTATTAGTATCGTATAGTGTCAGTGATATCCATGTCGCTTTCGTGACGTCTATGCACACATATCCTTTCAGACGTGGAGTTGGCTATGATTGTCATAATTCTTGATGAAGAGCAAGATGCTTGCTTAACAAAAAATAAAGAAAAGAAAATTGGGTACATGAAATGTGGAAGAAAAAGAGAAACTCAAGGAGATTTTGCTACTCTGTACGAGGAATTAATTAATGATGAAACAAAAATTTTCCAGTACTTAAGAATGTCCAAAAACTGTTTGATGACATTGCTCAGTGATGAGTGGTGTGGTGTGGTATGGTATGGTGTGTTATGATGTGGTGTGGTGTGATGTGGTGTGATTAATTACATCAATTAAAAAGAGTATTTATCACCATTTCAATTTCTTCTATTTTATTTCAAACACTTGTCTGACATCCATGAAAATTTTTAAAATACCAGTGACGACGATATTCCATTTCACGGAACGGAGACGTAACAATCACTTCAGTCAAAACACGGTACTTCACCGGACGTGTGTAAATGCTTCTGCTGAATTCCAAAATGATGAATTTTTTTTTTACTGACACTGAAGCACTGAACAGCACGGAACAAATACGGCACTGATGTGTGTGAAGCGACCTTAACCCGTATCCCTCTGGAGGCATATTCCCGAAGTCTGGTAATCTTTCGGCCCATTTACTCTTGTAGCAGTTAGGTTAGGTTAGATTAAGTTACGTATAGGTAATTTTGTGCGAGAATCTCAATGAGACTATTTTAGAGAGAATCCTACAGTTAGCTTTGGAGCTACAGCCTAGTGTCCATACAGGCTGGCAGACGACTCCTTCCAGACTTCAGGAATATGCATTCTGGCCCTTCACAAGAACTGACATCAGATCCCGGTATGAACACAGGCAGTGCATCCCATGTTCTTTTGCCCCTCTTCTCATTGCCTTCCCATTATATATATATATATATATATATATATATATATATATATATATATATATATATATATATATATATATATATATATATATATATATATATATATATATATATATATATATAACACTCAACATCCCTACATGCAACAAAACTTACCAAAACACACTCAAAATACACTCAAAACATCCAAAACACAACCAAAACACATCACAACACCCCAAAATACCCACTACACTCACCTAAACACAACCAAATATTGAATATTCACTCAAAACACCCCGTAACATCTAAAAACATCCAAATAACCCACCCCAACCACGCTAAATTTATCCAAAACACTCTCAAAGCACCCCAATATACCTTAAACTCATACAAACACACTCAAAAGATTTAAAACACCCAAAATACACTACAACACCCCAAAACTCATCAAACACACCCAAAACACATCAAAACATCCAAAACACACTTAAAGCACCACTCAACACCACAAACACGCCACAAACACACCCTTAAAGACCCAAAACTACTTGCACACAATCAAATACACCTCAAAAGACCCGACACACACACCCAAACTCACCGAAACACTTAAAACAGAAAATAAACCCAAAACAAACTCACTACACCTCAATATACCCCCAAACACACCCATAACACACAAAAACATCCCACAATATACTCAAAACACCCCACACGACTCAAACCACTTACAATATAACTAAAAACATCCTAAACCACATTTAAAACACCCAAAATTCACCCAAAACACAATGGTAATAGCAAATATACACCCAGAACACACCTAAACACCACCAAAACACACTCTAAACACCCCACAATATTCCTACATACATCCTAAACACGTAAAACACCCAAAACACACCAAATATTACAGAGAACTGCAGCGCAGCAAGGGAAACTAAGCTAAATATTGTTTACCTGTTTTGCCTCCTCCTCCATTTCTTTTTATTTCTTCCTTCTCCTCTTTCATTTCTCTTATTTTCTTCCTTCTACTACAACTATCTACACGCCTGACTTTAGAAACAGCTGTAAACACTTGGAAAACACTGGAAATTACGGTAAATATTGAGGAGACACTAGAGCAGACCGAGTCCCGAATCTTTGATGACGTCACAGGCGAGGTGCCGGCGCCCCCCTGCCATACGTACGTAACGCATTTCATTTTGAAATTGACCCATAGAAAAAATGAAGCTAGGCTCGAATGCATTATATATTCTGACTTGACAATTACTTGAATTAATATTCACAATATCAAAACACCTCCAGTCTCAGTAGTTATAAAGAAATATTATGTGAAATATGGAAAAAGTGTTGGAAATTTTGACACCATTAAAAACACTGAAAAGTCCACCTATTCCACTTTACACTGGTAAAAAAACATTTTAAAAAATCTGAACTATTTTTTTAAATAATGCACACTTAGTTACAAGCTACAATAAAAAAATAAAGAAGCTAAAAAATGACAAAATCACCACTTTCAACGGGACAAAAAGCCTATTCAAATTCCACATACTTAACTCAACAGGAACGCAACATACTTTAAAAATCATAAACGATTTTTTGAAGCAATAAAATCTTCATTAAAGCCTCAAATAAAAAAGCCAAAAACCAGGCTGGGTAAATTTCACCGTACAAACTGCCCCTTATTTACATAAAAAACAACACCAAATTCAGCACATTTACTTAACTAAAGCAAGAAAAACACTTCAAAAGCAACGAAATATTTTTAGAAACCATAAAATCTTACTATACAAGCCAAATAAATTAATTCAGAAAAATTAAAAAAAATATTGGAACCAACAAGCCGGAACAGGTGCCAGTCCATCATGACGGCCCTCGGCAGCGACCTCAGTGGGGGAGCCGGCGGCCATGTTGCCTTATTTATTTCTATATAACACCAAAATCAGGCAATGACGGATATATCTGACCAGCGGATATGAAGGCTAGACATGTGGATCCATCATGTGATATGTTAGGCTTATAATAAGTGAGAGATGAGGCAAATAATGGCTAATAACACAGCTGACGGCTTGTTTACATATTGGCGAACATTAAATATTTCAATAAATTTCCAACTCTTTCCAGACTCGGACGTAAACAAAACCTAAATATAAATAATTAACCCCTAAAAAAACTAAATAACGAATAATGAATCCTAAATAAACGAATACAAGACACTACAGGGAGGATTAGGGTGTTGTGAAGGCAGTAAGGCTGACTGAGGAGAGACTGGCCCCGCTGGACTCACCTTACGTACTCGTGCCTCTCTGGTGATGCTTGACGGTGCTTGGTGCAGGAAGAAGGTGTCGGGAAGACGGAAACACTGGTTAATAGAGCGTGTAGGGCAAGATTGACCAGTGCTGACCAAAACACTGCAGCCAGCCAGCCGCTCGCCGTGGTAACTCCCCAGCGCCACCTGTCACTGATCCAACACCCACCCACACACACACACACACACACACACAAAAGTTGACATGCTATCAAATAATATGTCAAATAATATAAATATCCTCACTTCCTGACTCTCCTTTCCCCACTCCACCCCTGATAAGTGATTATGAACGCAATCTTCACTCAGTGCGGCACCGTGTCACCGCAGCAAACACGAACCAGGGCAGAATAGGCTCAACTGAAATGCTCCTACTCTCTCTCTCTCTCTCTCTCTCTCTCTCTCTCTCTCTCTCTCTTCACGACTGTTTTTCAAAGCTATAAAGATGATTATCAGGGTTTTCAATGGTGTTTCTCCTGTTATTAATGTAGAAATGTTGTTAATCTGTCACTAAAACCGTAAAAATACCCTTGAAGACCTGTGCAACTACTGACAGAGAGAGAGAGAGAGAGAGAGAGAGAGAGAGAGAGAGATAACTAGCAATAACATTCACACACACATACACACACCAGTGCATTTATACGAAGGACTCTCCTGAACTAGACGAGGTCATACTTTGATGTATAATTTGGAAATCAGCTATTTTTTTCTATTAAGACACACGCAATTAAACGCTGATTTCCGGACGTGTCACTTGCGATCATACCACGTACTCTCGTGTCCTTGCAATGCGCGGCTGCTTAACGGGATGCACGTTCTCTACTTATGATACAAGTTATTTCCGAAACGTGTCATTTTTTTTTTTTTTTTTCCCTACGTCCACTCAGAGGTCAAGCATACGCAGCTCACTGGCCCTTCCTTCCGCCTCCATCTTTCACTTTGTCCTCCAAAACCGTGGGGAGGGTACAGTGTCGCCCCACACACTCGCCACTCACTTTTCCTGCCTTTCTTACACTCTCGGGCGCCAGCAAGGCCTACTACCTTTATAATTATATCACACAAAACCAAAGTTACTCGTGCTGACTAACTTTTCTTAGTAAAACCCATGGGGTTTTACTAAGTGGTAGCATTAGTCACAGTGACTAACATAATGTTAGTGAATTTGTGACTAACTGAGCACTCAACCTGAGTATGGTCTTACTCAAATATATCTGACTAATGCCTTCGTACTGTTCACTGCTTCTACTAACCACATTAGTAAAGTGGATCATAGGTTAGTCAATTAAATGACTAATTAGTTAGTCTTTCTTAGGCAGATGATGAATCATTAGTACCTTTAATACTAGCAGCTAGCTACTGCTGTCTCAAGGTTAGGGAAAGAATAGGTAATAAATTCAATATATTCATATACAATTAAATGTTCCCTCTATTTCATTACATTAAAAAAAATAAATAAATAAAAAATAAACACTATATTTTTTATCATCTATAGTATAATATGCTTTTCACTTGAACATTTAACAGAAAGCTCCCCTCAAAACTGTAATGATATATAAAACAGATGTAAAAAATAAACTCCATTAGTAACACTTCATCCTAGCATGAGAAAAAAAAAAAAAGCAACACAAAAACAACCTGTTTTGACAAGCCATTAAGTAAATAATACACATTTGTGAGTATTAATCACTAAAACTTGCAATGTGGAAAAGAAAGTAAGCATCTCTTAAGATATGAATATTAAACCTTCCTCCCATTCATAAACTAAAGGAAAAAATATGTAAGTAAAGTTAACATAAATTAAATGTAAGGAGTTACAGACCCTGTAAAAAATAATTAATTAGTCCACTGCTAATCATTATATCACGGTACTTTTAAGAAACTTAGGGAAAGAACCAGTGCAAAAATAGACATTTAACCTTATTTGTACAAGCTTTTAACCCAGATCATATCCATATGTCACCATTAATCCTTTAAAGCCACACACATAAAAGAAAATGAGTATTTCTATGGGATATACTAACTAAACAAATCTACAGAAATGCTCAGAACAGTAATAAATAAGCTTCACGTATCACTTGCAATAACATAGAGAAATAAAAAAAAAAAAAAGAGGTAAAAAATGCATATGAAAAAAAAACAAAAATATATGCATCATATGGTACATGAAGAATACTTCCCAATTTGAAGAGAGAGAGAGAGAGAGAGAGAGAGAGAGAGAGAGAGAGAGAGAGAGAGAGAGAGAGAGAGAGAGAGAGAGAGAGAGAGAGAGAGAGAGAGAGAGAGAGAGAGAGAGAGAGAGAGAGAGAGAGAGAGAGAGTGTCTACTCTCCATTCATTATATATATATATATATATATATATATATATATATATATATATATATATATATATATATATATATATATATATATATATATATATATATATAACATAAGATAAGAATTCAGTAAGATTTCATGAATACTGGGTTGTGGGGAAGGGGAAGTACAAGTATTTCCTTTTCCTTTTAGAAAACTTATTAACATAATGTTATGTATTTATTTCACTGATTAATCTTTAACTAGTAATTGACTAGTGTGTGTGTGTGTGTGTGTGTGTGTGTGTGTGTGTGTGTGTGTGTGTGTGTGTGTGTGTGTGTGTGACAGAGGGAGAGAGAGAGAGAGAGAGAGAGAGAGAGAGAGAGAGAGAGAGAGAGAGAGAGAGAGAGAGAGAGAGAGAGAGAGAGAGAGAGAGAGAGAGAGAGAGAGAGAGAGAGAGAGAGGCATTATGTGTAGAGTTGAATATATTTGGAAACAGATTTATGCATTTTTGTAGCTCAATTCTGTCTTTACTTAATTGAGTTTTACAAGTAGAGATCTTGTTTTTGAAGTGTTACCTTTGTCATACTTGATACCTAAGGGATGGGATGTTGTGAAACGGAAGAAATGTTCAGAATTTTTTGGGTATTCAATATTAAACACAAAGCCCTGCTACCAATGAGACTACAGCCATAGAAATACATGTTGGTTCAGCTACAGGTGCACCATCAAATACACACTAGACTGCCCTGTTCTTAATTCTTCTTCTGTTACCTTAAGGAAGAATTAATAACATTTTGACATTAAAATAAGATTTATATGTAGATGCATATCTTAAGGTGATAATATATTCAGAAATTTCAATATATACACACCACTCTAAAATCAAAGGTACTGAAATTTAACCTTAGTAAAAATGGAGTCTTTCCTTTCTCCAAGCAGGTGAAGTAACCCCAATATAACTAAGCAAGCATCTGGTGCAAATAAATAAATATATAAATAAATATGATAATAAGTAAATCAAATAAACAAAAGAAAATTAACTGTGTAAGGAAAAAAGTGAAGATATGGTCACATCCAATAGGACAGTCCACTAATTTGAGTACCAATCTTTTAAAAGTCTCCTGTAATTATTGCTTTATCACATAAGAATTAATAAAAATAAAGCTCCTCGATGGTTCTACTAATTATATGAATTACAAGCATTTTGATTGAATGCTCAGAACGACCAGTATACTAATGATTTTTGTCCTTTGTGTCACAGCAGCAAATCTTTTGTACGAGTATGCGGTTATGTTTTTTACTTGAGACACTATTTGGGTAATATCATAATGCAATAATGCTTTGTCTAGCAAGTCCTCGTAAGAATATGATGAGTACTGATCGAAAAAAAAAAAAAAGAAAGAAAGAAAGAAAACCCCAGCCGAACCTACATGCCCCGACATAATGCACTGATGTTCCGAACTCCCGATTCTTCTCATCATATCCACCAAAACAGTGTGAGAAGTCCTGAACTTCATCACAACCATGGAAGAAACCTTTATCAGACTGTTTGCACTTGCGCTAGTGCCGGCAAAGGTGACTCCAAGAATTCTATCTCCACACGAATTAGTGACCTGTCTTATTGGACTGCAAGGGAAGAGGATGCAGCTAACATTTCTAAAAAGATTGATAATATTTACATTTTAAATTTCAAATTGGACAGCCTATTGGGTTTATTTACACTAGAAATAATGTCTTTCCTTACAAGAGAGAGAGAGAGAGAGAGAGAGAGAGAGAGAGAGAGAGAGAGAGAGAGAGAGAGAGAGAGAGAGAGAGATGCTTTACACCTATTAAAATCTTTAACATCACTTATGCTGCAAACAATTATTTAGCCATAGCACTCAGCCAAAAATTTGATAGAAGAGCAGGAATTTAACAATTAAATTAGTACCTTTATAGAAATTGGTGCAAGCATTACAGTTAGATAGGTCATGCTTAATACAATGTTTGGTTTTTGCATGCAGCATAGTTTCATGAATACTAGGCTTATAAAAGTGAAAGATGCATTGCTAATGATGAAAAGATACATATATTAAATTGCTACCAGCTACTCAAAATGAACAAATTGAACTAGACATTACTCACATTGACTTTCATCGTGGTCATATAGTTCAAGTAAGGTTTCCATATACAGAGGAACTGCTTTTCTTTTTTTTTGAGAATTGCAATTATTGGGAGCCTATATTTCTCCAGCCCTTTCAAAACTGCTACTCTTGGGTTTGGTTCATCCGCTTGTGGTTCTAATCTCAGAAACTTCTTGATTATCTGTAAAGATATAAGCATCAAATAATTATAAGTGAAGGTTACAGAGATGAGCATCTGCAATAACTGTACTTAGTTATGAGTGCTTATCTCCCGTCACTGAAGCCTTTGAGCCTGAGAGGGAGAATGGAAGTACCAGTAGTTAAATATCAATTACCTACTATAAAATATAAATAGCTATATACATTATAGCCCTACAAATAAAGTTGACAATTAGTAACAATATGTAGCAAAATCCATAAAGTGTACATATATACACACTTATGCCATCAAAAGTCTGAATCCACGGGTACAAGTTCAGGATTTCTGCTACAAGAATGTTCCCATTGATTATTTTTTTGCGTCTCTCAGAGAGTGTCAACTGCATGAGGCGTTCAACCTGAGGAAAATCATTAAAGTAAAATTAGTTTTCATAAGTTGACTGTCCCACCAGCCTCCCTCTCTCCCTCATATATATATATATATATATATATATATATATATATATATATATATATATATATATATATATATATATATATATATATATATATATATATATATATACAAGCATCATTTTTCAGTGGCTATCCACCAGTACCATTGAAATTGCTTACATAAGAGCAGGTATTTTTAAACAACACCAGTAAAGAAGTCTCTGAAATATAAAAAAGATAAATCAAGCGTACAAATATCACATACCTTATCTAACTCGGGATCTTTCTTCATCCAATGTAGAGCAAGCCACTGTCTATGTCTCTCTAATGACTCATCATCTTCTGAATGGGGCCTTGGTGGAAGATAAGCCTTTACTCCATACATCAGTGGACACGTAGTCTGTTTTGGCGCTATGCAAGGGATCTTCTTTTTCCTTGACGTCACCTCAGTCACTGAGGAATCCTGCCTCTTTCTTGAATTCTGAAACTTGCGCTGGATGCGCAATTTCCATTGCAGCTGCAATTCATGCTCCTCGTGATCACTTTTTCTCAGGATGGCAGGAAATGATGTCAAAACAGCATTTGCCATATTCATATACTGTTCTGATGTTGGATAGCTGAAATATGATAATGATAATAATAATAACAGTAATAATATTAATAATAATAATAATAATAATAATAATAATAATAATAATAATAATAATAATAACATATTATTATTAATAATAATGTCACAATACCTTGATATGTAATAATGATGATAACAATAATAATGATATCAATCTAGCTAACTATATAGATGGCTTAACTCCTTTTATTATATTATTATTATCATTATTATTATTATTATTATTATTATTATTATTATTATTATTGTTCTTCTTCTTAACAATCACCTAATTGTGCTTTTGTCCCAGTGAAATTGGCAGATAGTGGGTACACTATCTGAATAGTACACTCAAAGGTGGTTTCACACCTATCAGTGCCGTATTAGTATCGTATAGTGTCAGTGATATCCATGTCGCTTTCGTGACGTCTATGCACACATATCCTTTCAGACGTGGAGTTGGCTATGATTGTCATAATTCTTGATGAAGAGCAAGATGCTTGCTTAACAAAAAATAAAGAAAAGAAAATTGGGTACATGAAACGTGGAAGAAAAAGAGAAACTCAAGGAGATTTTGCTACTCTGTACGAGGAATTAATTAATGATGAAACAAAAATTTTCCAGTACTTAAGAATGTCCAAAAACTGTTTGATAACATTGCTCAGTGATGAGTGGTGTGGTATGGTATGGTATGGTGTGTTATGATGTGGTGTGGTGTGATGTGGTGTGATTAATTACATCAATTAAAAAGAGTATTTATCACCATTTCAATTTCTTCTATTTTATTTCAAACACTTGTCTGACATCCGTGAAAATTTTTAAAATACCAGTGACGACGATATTCCATTTCACGGAACGGAGACGTAACAATCACTTCAGTCAAAACACGGTACTTCACCGGACGTGTGTAAATGCTTCTGCTGAATTCCAAAATGATGAATTTTTTTTTTACTGACACTGAAGCACTGAACAGCACGGAACAAATACGGCACTGATGTGTGTGAAGCGACCTTAACCCGTATCCCTCTGGAGGCATATTCCCGAAGTCTGGTAATCTTTCGGCCCATTTACTCTTGTAGCAGTTAGGTTAGGTTAGATTAAGTTACGTATAGGTAATTTTGTGCGAGAATCTCAATGAGACTATTTTAGAGAGAATCCTACAGTTAGTTTTGGAGCTACAGCCTAGTGTCCATACAGGCTGGCAGACGACTCCTTCCAGACTTCAGGAATATGCATTCTGGCCCTTCACAAGAACTGACATCAGATCCCGGTATGAACACAGGCGGTGCATCCCATGTTCTTTTGCCCCTCTTCTCATTGCCTTCCCATTATATATATATATATATATATATATATATATATATATATATATATATATATATATATATATATATATATATATATATATATATATATATATATATAACACTCAACATCCCTACATGCAACAAAACTTACCAAAACACACTCAAAATACACTCAAAACATCCAAAACACAACCAAAACACATCACAACACCCCAAAATACCCACTACACTCACCTAAACACAACCAAATATTGAATATTCACTCAAAACACCCCGTAACATCTAAAAACATCCAAATAACCCACCCCAACCACGCTAAATTTATCCAAAACACTCTCAAAGCACCCCAATATACCTTAAACTCATACAAACACACTCAAAAGATTTAAAACACCCAAAATACACTACAACACCCCAAAACTCATCAAACACACCCAAAACACATCAAAACATCCAAAACACACTTAAAGCACCACTCAACACCACAAACACGCCACAAACACACCCTTAAAGACCCAAAACTACTTGCACACAATCAAATACACCTCAAAAGACCCGACACACACACCCAAACTCACCGAAATACTTAAAACAGAAAATAAACCCAAAACAAACTCACTACACCTCAATATACCCCCAAACACACCCATAACACACAAAAACATCCCACAATATACTCAAAACACCCCACACGACTCAAACCACTTACAATATAACTAAAAACATCCTAAACCACATTTAAAACACCCAAAATTCACCCAAAACACAATGATAACAGCAAATATACACCCAGAACACACCTAAACACCACCAAAACACACTCTAAACACCCCACAATATTCCTACATACATCCTAAACACGTAAAACACCCAAAACACACCAAATATTACAGAGAACTGCAGCGCAGCAAGGGAAACTAAGCTAAATATTGTTTACCTGTTTTGCCTCCTCCTCCATTTCTTTTTATTTCTTCCTTCTCCTCTTTCATTTCTCTTATTTTCTTCCTTCTACTACAACTATCTACACGCCTGACTTTAGAAACAGCTGTAAACACTTGGAAAACACTGGAAATTACGGTAAATATTGAGGAGACACTGGAGCAGACCGAGTCCCGAATCTTTGATGACGTCACAGGCGAGGTGCCGGCGCCCCCCTGCCATACGTACGTAACGCATTTCATTTTGAAATTGACCCATAGAAAAAATGAAGCTAGGCTCGAATGCATTATATATTCTGACTTGACAATTACTTGAATTAATATTCACAATATCAAAACACCTCCAGTCTCAGTAGTTATAAAGAAATATTATGTGAAATATGGAAAAAGTGTTGGAAATTTTGACACCATTAAAAACACTGAAAAGTCCACCTATTCCACTTTACACTGGTAAAAAAACATTTTAAAAAATCTGAACTATTTTTTTAAATAATGCACACTTAGTTACAAGCTACAATAAAAAAATAAAGAAGCTAAAAAATGACAAAATCACCACTTTCAACGGGACAAAAAGCCTATTCAAATTCCACATACTTAACTCAACAGGAACGCAACATACTTTAAAAATCATAAACGATTTTTTGAAGCAATAAAATCTTCATTAAAGCCTCAAATAAAAAAGCCAAAAACCAGGCTGGGTAAATTTCACCGTACAAACTGCCCCTTATTTACATAAAAAACAACACCAAATTCAGCACATTTACTTAACTAAAGCAAGAAAAACACTTCAAAAGCAACGAAATATTTTTAGAAACCATAAAATCTTACTATACAAGCCAAATAAATTAATTCAGAAAAATTAAAAAAAATATTGGAACCAACAAGCCGGAACAGGTGCCAGTCCATCATGACGGCCCTCGGCAGCGATCTCAGTGGGGGAGCCGGCGGCCATGTTGCCTTATTTATTTCTATATAACACCAAAATCAGGCAATGACGGATATATCTGACCAGCGGATATGAAGGCTAGACATGTGGATCCATCATGTGATATGTTAGGCTTATAATAAGTGAGAGATGAGGCAAATAATGGCTGATAACACAGCTGACGGCTTGTTTACATATTGGCGAACATTAAATATTTCAATAAATTTCCAACTCTTTCCAGACTCGGACGTAAACAAAACCTAAATATAAATAATTAACCCCTAAAAAAACTAAATAACGAATAATGAATCCTAAATAAACGAATACAAGACACTACAGGGAGGATTAGGGTGTTGTGAAGGCAGTAAGGCTGACTGAGGAGAGACTGGCCCCGCTGGACTCACCTTACGTACTCGTGCCTCTCTGGTGATGCTTGACGGTGCTTGGTGCAGGAAGAAGGTGTCGGGAAGACGGAAACACTGGTTAATAGAGCGTGTAGGGCAAGATTGACCAGTGCTGACCAAAACACTGCAGCCAGCCAGCCGCTCGCCGTGGTAACTCCCCAGCGCCACCTGTCACTGATCCAACACCCACCCACCCACACACACACACACACACACACAAAAGTTGACATGCTATCAAATAATATGTCAAATAATATAAATATCCTCACTTCCTGACTCTCCTTTCCCCACTCCACCCCTGATAAGTGATTATGAACGCAATCTTCACTCAGTGCGGCACCGTGTCACCGCAGCAAACACGAACCAGGGCAGAATAGGCTCAACTGAAATGCTCCTACTCTCTCTCTCTCTCTCTCTCTCTCTCTCTCTTCACGACTGTTTTTCAAAGCTATAAAGATGATTATCAGGGTTTTCAATGGTGTTTCTCCTGTTATTAATGTAGAAATGTTGTTAATCTGTCACTAAAACCGTAAAAATACCCTTGAAGACCTGTGCAACTACTGACAGAGAGAGAGAGAGAGAGATAACTAGCAATAACATTCACACACACACACACACACACCAGTGCATTTATACGAAGGACTCTCCTGAACTAGACGAGGTCATACTTTGATGTATAATTTGGAAATCAGCTATTTTTTTCTATTAAGACACACGCAATTAAACGCTGATTTCCGGATGTGTCACTTGCGATCATACCACGTACTCTCGTGTCCTTGCAATGCGCGGCTGCTTAACGGGATGCACGTTCTCTACTTATGATACAAGTTATTTCCGAAACGTGTCATTTTTTTTTTTTCCCTACGTCCACTCAGAGGTCAAGCATACGCAGCTCACTGGCCCTTCCTTCCGCCTCCATCTTTCACTTTGTCCTCCAAAACCGTGGGGAGGGTACAGTGTCGCCCCACACACTCGCCACTCACTTTTCCTGCCTTTCTTACACTCTCGGGCGCCAGCAAGGCCTACTACCTTCATAATTATATCACACAAAACCAAAGTTACTCGTGCTGACTAACTTTTCTTAGTAAAACCCATGGGGTCTAGACTAAGTGGTAGCATTAGTCACAGTGACTAACATAATGTTAGTGAATTTGTGACTAACTGAGCACTCAACCTGAGTATGGTCTTACTCAAATATATCTGACTAATGCCTTCGTACTGTTCACTGCTTCTACTAACCACATTAGTAAAGTGGATCATAGGTTAGTCAATTAAATGACTAATTAGTTAGTCTTTCTTAGGCAGATGATGAATCATTAGTACCTTTAATACTAGCAGCTAGCTACTGCTGTCT